>NC_089734.1:17548148-17897523 GCF_035083965.1 Branchiostoma lanceolatum | reverse complement strand
ACTCTACGTGGTAGCCTTAGCCATCCCCTCCCGTCTGAGAGGATCGCTCATCTGCTGGAAACCCATTTCTGACAGACTATTTACAGCTCGTCTTCTACATCTATGGCAAACCACTCGTTTTATCTTTATTCGTATTCAGATACATAGTACAGATACATAATACAGATATATAGTACAGATACAAATGAAGATCGAGTATGGTGACCGTGTCAATTCCTACATCGGCGTGAGGAGGGTTGACACGGTAGCCTTCGCGTGGATTTGTTTAAGGTGCATGACAGGTTGCGAATCTGAAACCCACACACTTTGGGCATCCGTCTTCCCCAGCGGCACCAATTCGAGGGAGAAGTGCTGGTTCTGGTTGGGATGCTTGCCGCGAGCTGCCGGATGACTCTTACACTCGAGGTCCGCATTGATAACGCCAGCCCGCCTGGCGCTGCTCTCGTCCGCCAGTTGAAGAGAGCTGCCGTTGGAGACTTCTCCCTCTAACTGAGGGGGGAAGCGTGTAAAGTGCCTTTCCTAAGGGCACAACGTCGGGGCGCAAGTTCGGACATGTCTCTGGGCACAACCCGTCTTCTACATAAACACGGGAAAATGACCGTCATTGTCACCTGTGCACCCACTGAGGTCGCCCTGGATACCGACAAGGACGCGTTTTACGACCAGCTGCAAGAAGCTGTCCTGGATGCCCCACCGCATGACATCACTCTCGTCCTCACAGATGCTAAAGCCACCCTGTCAGCCATCTCACGGAACCCTCTCAGCAGGATGTGATTGGCCCCATCTCTGTGGACTTGACCACCAACAACAATGGCAGCCGCCTACTGGAGCTATGCAGAGGCACAAACCTCTGCATGGCCGACACATAAGTCAGAACAATCTTTTTTTTTTTTCAAAATGTCACTAAACTTAACTATCACCCTGCTGTGGGTGCTTCCATGTACAGTAAGCTGCATCTGAGAAGGACAGAGATCAACTTGTTATAAACACACAAGTCCCAACAAGAGCTAACAAAATTATGTTGTTCAAGTTATGCAAAATGGAATAAAAATTGTGTGTAATTCTTACATTTTCCTGTCAGTGACTGATTTCAGTATGTTGTACCATTGTGCATGCAGTACTGTAGGCACATCCAAGTTGCTAAAACTGCATTCAATCTGCAATTCAATGGCATGCAGAGGGAAATATACAGTCTGTCAGGAAAAGCTGATATCATCTTTTTTTTTTTAAATCATGGTTCACATTGGAGTCAGGTATATATTGCTTCTCTACAAAATTTTCTAGTTCAATAAACAAATCATAATTTGACTTCATTTGTCTTTCCGACTTACTGCAGTATATGTTTCCTGCACAATACAAAATAAGAAAGCTCAAAGTTGCAACAAACAATTATCATAGTATCAAACAATAAAAAAATCTGCTTCACCCCCCACACCCGAAACAAAACAAGTGGAAGAGTTTATAATCGAACATCGCAAGGTTGTTCAAAGGCCTTTTGGTTAATGTAACACATGGACAGACCTGCCAAGGTCACTCTGGAGTCAAGGTCATGGTTGATCCATGCGGCAGCTGCACAGAAGGCGTCCACTTCACTGGTCATCTCCAGGCGGTCACTCTCCAGATACAGACACAGCTCTTCACAGGTCAAGTCCTGGAAAAGGGAACAAAGTGGTCAGTAAAGACCCAGTCATAATTCTGAATACTCATGTGAGGGTACATAGCATGTACCCAGAACAAAATGTGTTTCAGGCGATCAGCCTGGCCGGTAAATCCTTGTATCAATCAATAATCAGTTACTGTGGCAAAGTCATCTGTCGAGAACAACTAAACTCTGTTTAACTCGTGTCTGGCCTGGCCATGGCACCTCAGTTGCAATGTGTTATCAGGCATGTGATATTATTTCTATTCCTTAACACAGCTTTTAGAAAATCATACATGGGATATTCTCCTAATATACAATAAAAAAGACCTTGTACAAAATGATTTGTTGACATGCTCTGAAATATCATAATTATGCAGTGTTTTTTTTGCCTTTTCAAAACTTGTAGATAGGCGTTTTCTTGGAAAATGTCGGCAAAGTCTTTAGATGGATAAGACAGTGGATTGTGTGAACTATCAGAAAACAAAATTTTCAACCAAGTTTGGAGTTGTATACAATCATCATATAACTACATGTACATTGTATGTATACTATGAAGTGGTCAATCCCTTACAATGTAGCTGATGTCAGCACAATCAAAAAGATGCCATTCTTTCGAATGTGACGGACTTCTGTTGCTACATTGGCTATTAATGTTCTACTGTTCAGGGAGTTTTTAAACTGGACTTTTAATTAGGGCACTTGGCGTATTGGCCAATGTTATGACCAAGCCTGGTATCCATATCTATCACAGCTCCTGAGCCTCCTCTCTGCTATTTGTGGAGAGATGGGTTCAACTTGGGAGCTATAATAGGTCTGGACACCAGGCTAGTTATGATCACAGTGTTGTGAAACAGAATGATAGAAATTGAAAAATTATGCTGGAGGCAGAGTGTGACAAGTGTGCTTTTGAGACTTCTGATTATTAATACAATCATGGTGCTAAATCATGCCTCGTGTCTTCAATCACACAAGCCCCCCCCCCCCACCCCACTCGTCCTGATAAGAAGGGGTTTTACACAATTACATGCAGAGATCAAACTGGAGGCTTAACTATGTGTATGCTCTAACTTGTTAAGAGTATGAAACATGTACATGTATGTATGAATGTATTGCAACTGCTCAAACCCACGCCCTCCAGATCTACTGAATTTGATCTAATTACAGCAACGTAGTTTGGCTTGCTTACCATGGCCACTTACACCACGTTATCAAGTTTCAGAGGAATGATATCTCAGCAACTAAAAGAAACTAAAACCATAGCTTAACAGAATACTACCGTTTTGACAATGACCTTGAATCCAGGTGACTGGGAAACTTGCGGGATGTTTGCAAGGATGAAGTTGTCCGCGGCGGTCTCCACGTGTGACAGGGAGTAGCGATAGGCCAGCTGTAGCGCCGCGAGGCAGTTCTCTGTCGACATTGTCTTGATCAGGTAGTCACTGCACAAGTCTATTACTGCAGGAAAGAAAAGTATACCTATAACTTAAACTTTGTAAAGGTGCTCAAGCTAAGTAAAATGTTCAAAGTCATTTCTCTGGTCTGATTTCTTTACACAGATTGAGATGAATCAACCCTATGGCATTTTTTTTACAAAGTCCTGGTAGTGAAAAAACAACATCATTGTGTCATACACTACACTACCAAAAATGCTTTTTTTTATTTTTCTTGTTTTCTTGATTTTTCTCATTGAGAGAAAGAGTTTCTTCCATAAAGAATTTCAAGAAAATCAAGAAACCTTACGCAAAACCTTTGAATGTTAGATCTTACATTAAGAGTTTTATTCTTGTTTTTCTTATGTGAAGATAGGATTTCTAGTATGATTTTTTATCAGCAAGAATATTGTAGAAATACTAGTCAATCTTTCTTCCTTATTCTTCACACAATATTTGCTTCTTGTTTGGTCAAATGGAGTATTTTACAGAATCTACTCTTAAGATTTTTATTCTTGCCATACATGAGTTTTTCTTTAGACTTTCATTTCACTAGGAAAACATTCTTGACATTTCTTGTTTTCTTAATTTAGGAAGTCTGAGAAATATGATTCTTGCAATTCTTAGTAATATATAAGAAGATGTAAGGATTTTCTTGACCAAATACAGTTATTTTCTTGACCAAATACAGTTAATAAAAATGAGAAAATCAAGAAACTGTAAAACAAGTAATTCCCAAGTGTTTTTCTGTTCGAATTCCTTTTCCACAAAGTTAAAGAAAGATGATTCCTGCTTTTCTGTGTTATCTAAAGATGGAAAGTAAAATGAAAGTTCGAATTTGCATGGTTTCCTTTATTTTCTTAACATTGTAAAGTTCAAGAAGATAATTATTGTTTTTCTTGTAATAAGAAAATATATTATGCTAATTTAATACTCCCATCATCCTTTGCTGTAAGGACAATTTGAATGTGGACCGTTGAGTTTGGGCTCCGGCTGCATTTGCCTGATGTGCGCTTTAGATCCTACAATAATAGGGAAAGATGTGGCTAAGTTTCATGAGGACACTTTTTGGTATCATGTGGGACTCACTACACAACGTAGATGACTTGTTTGAAGTTCCAAAATGCTTCCTCAGGCCAACGCCATCAACAGATATGCTCCAGGTATGTTATAGCCTGTCTTGCATGAAAATATTATTTCCCAAGTAGATACTCTTAGTTTTGTGTTTGTGGTTGCATGATACAGCCAACCAGTAATTGCAGAACATGTACGTTTAGTGCAGTTATACCTAAAAGGTACTAAAACAGTTAAAGTATATCATTTTCAAGCAAATGCACAAGCCCCCCCTCCCCCTACATGTATACGGGGGAGGGGGGCGATATAAGAAATGACAGTCACTAAGTCTTTGTGTGTTTTTCTAGGCTTAGAAACCTTTGTTGTGTTTGTGGTTGCATGCCAACCAGTAATTGCAGAACATGTACGTTAAGTGCAGTAATACCTACAAGGTACTAAAAAGTATAAGTATAACATTTTCAAGCAAATGCACAAGCCCCCATCCCCATGCATGTATAAGAGGGAGGGGGGCGATGTAGGAAAATGACAGTCATCGTCATCTGTTTTTGTGTGTTTTTCTAGACTTGAAAACCTGTTGGACCAAAGAAGATGCCCCCGTCTCAAGTTTGGAAAATCTTTCAACAATTACAAGTCATTGATTATAAGAAGGACAGCTACAACACTGCAGAACTGACAGTTTTAGAAGGACAATTAGTTATTTGTATGAGCACAGAGAAAATGTGCTTTTATCACAGCATCAAATGTGAAACATTTATCGAAACAATTGTATTGCAAACTGTTTAATCTTTGCAATCTTTGGCAAGAATGGGCGTTAGAAAGAAAAATCCAAAACTGTGTATTAAACAATTAGATCAATAATAATAAATATGATTGGAACATGTTTACATTATATTATCATTGATTTATTAAATGGTATTCTTGATTCAAGACCCCCATCTTAGTTCAAGAAACTATTTCTAGGTTTAAGGAATTTATTCTTGAGGACAGAAAGGTATTCCTACAACGAGAACCTCACTCTTAGTGCAAGAAACTCATTCTAGGTGTAAGAAATTCATTCTTGAGGACAGAAAGGTATTCCTATTAAAGAACCTCACTCTCAGTGGAAGAAACTCATTCTAGGTGTAAGAAATTCATTCTTGAGGTCAGAAAGGTATTCCTGTTTTAAGAATCTCGCTCTCAGTGGAAGAAACTCATTGTAGATGTAAGAAATTCATTCTTGAGGACAAAAAGGTATTCCTATTTCAAGAACCTCACTCTTAGTGCAAGAAACTCATTCTAGGTGTAAGAAATTCATTCTTGAGGTCAGAAAGGTATTCCTATTTCAAGAACCTCGCTCTCAGTGGAAGAAACTCATTCTAGATGTAAGAAATTCATTCTTGAGGTCAGAAATGTATTCCTATTTCAAGAACCTCACTCTTAGTGCAAGAAACTCATTCAAAGTGTAAGAAATTTATTCTTGAGGACAGAAGAAATAAGGAAATGTCAGTGAGGACGTAACAAATATAAACCTTTTCTTAGAATATTTTCTCTGAATTTATTATATCTTAGATAAAAATTCTGTGCCATAGAAGAATCATAACAACAAGAACATTTATTTCGAGGTTTCTAGTCGATATGTGTGAGAAAAAACAACTTGATCAGAGAAAAATATTCTAAGAAAAAGTTTATATTTGTTACGTCCTCACTGACATTTCCTTATTCGTTCTTATTCTTGCACACAGAATAATTTTCTTTCTGGAAGATAATTTTTCTTCAACAAAGAAAAAACAAGAAAAAACAAGAATGTCTTTTTTTGTAGTGTAGTCATCTGACTGAGTGTGTGTACAAAAGTTATCACTTTGTTTGCCAGCTACAATGCATGTATAAAATGTAAAGGTTCTCCCATAGCCTTATTGTCGTTGTAGGGACAGTAGGTTGTCATCTACTGTCTCGTAGCAAACCATCAGTGCTGGAATGGAACGCAACTGAACAGTTGCTGACAGTTGCATTTCAGAAGCAATTCAGCAGAAGACAGGCCTGTAATGTGACTGGCAAGTTACAGCTTGCGCTCAGGCTTCTTCCTACTGATCTGATACTGATCCGGGACTGTCTTGACAGGCCTGAAATACTACTGTCAGCGGCTGAAATTCTAACTAATTCTGTCAGTCGTCAGTTCTCCTATTCCACTACTGACAGTGATATATAATTACGGTCAGCTTTAGTTCAGCCAATTACAATCTTACATCTGGCGAATCAGATACCAGTTGCTTAATTGATGCCAGGCCAGGGAATTTCTAATTCCTCAGTCAGAAGACAGTTACAGTTGATAAGCCCAGTGGAAAGATGTTACTCTGAAGCTATACCAAAATTATATCAAAGGACAGAGGGAAGCTGCAACACTGGATGGGATTTGGACAACATCTTTTGTCAGAAAGGAACGGTCTTCAGTGTGTACAAAGACTGACTTTGATCTCTAGCAATCATCTCGGTTGATTAGCACCCGTGTTTGAGATTCAAAAACAGTTCTCTCAGAAAAGCTTGGGGTAATGGGATGATTGTAAAAAAAATATGGGTGCCAAACGTTCTTAATAACTGATTTCTCACATCTATAGCAACTTACTTCTCCTCTTGCTTTCGACAACATAAAACTACATTTGTATGAATTATTCCACTGGAACACAGTCTTAGATACCAAGAAGGACTGACATCAGCGGTCTGCATTTGGGGCACTATTGTGTTACTGAACGGTCCATTTCTCTGATCTGTAATGACATTTTTTACCAGAGTTGAGTGGTTTTGCTGTCATATGGGTGGGGCCTTTAGGAAAACAACACCTGCCTATGGAGTGGAGTACCCATTGCACATGGACGGCGGCGATTATAGAATAGGTGTTGGTATCGCGACCCTTTGATAAGATTCAGGGTTGAAGAAAATCTTATACCAGTCGGAAGGCAGGACAGATGAGTATAGTTATGTAAACAGGTGATTGGTACACGCTGAATACAATTTGGCCGTGTTCCCACTCAGGCTGGGTTCACACACGCATTTTCAAAGCGCACTCAAGAAATTTGGTGCTTATTTTCATAAGAAATGGGAAACAACCATGACATGCCACTCGAAACGGCTAACATCAGTCGGCGAAGGTATGGGGCCGTGTAAGTTGTGTGTAATCTAACTTATAAGAACTAAAGGTTCTAAAATTCTTGTTTGTTACCGATTGCTGGTCTCATTATTCTTATACTAAACAATTGGAATGAAACTTCCACTTTATCACTGTCCAAAACATCATTTAACAGTCTTTAATTTGGGAGATGAACAACGCTAAATGGATTATAAAAGTCACGTCAAGCTATCAAAATAATCGTGAAACTTTGCAAATGCGCTTCACAAACTTGGCACAGTCCAGTGAGATAGCCGTTTTGGAAATAGATGACACGTATACTAATAAAACGATGAAAACAATTTTATTTGAATGTAATAATTGTAGCCATTTCAAAGAAGTTACAGTAACAAGTATTTATAAAGATCGCATCACAACTCCTCGAGTTACTATAGTATGCTGTCTTCTTGGCGAAGGTAAGGCGAATAATGTCAAATCCATTTGATGTAGTTTGCTTAAACCTTTACCCTCATACACCCGAACGGGGTCATTTTTGACCCCAGGTGTGGATTTCGATGTGCCATATGCAAATTTTGTTTGCAAAAAAAATTCATTTTGTGACTTTGTCAGTAGACATCTATTCTAACCTCTTCTAATTTTCTAGGGAGATCGGCACAATACTGTTGACATTATAGAGTGACATTATGGAGTGATTCCACTGGGGTCATTTTTGACCCCAGCAAAAACAATGTGCTTTTTTGAGACCTGCTTTCTGTAACTCTTAAAAGTCTTGTTGTATCACCACCAAATTTTCAGAGGATGATGCACATGTGAATTAATATCATCATAATAAATCTTGTGTCATTATGACGTAATATGACGTCATTATGACGTTTTAATGTATTCTATCCACAATCTTGGATCTTGACCGATGACGTCATGAAATCAGCATAAAACATTAATGTCAAATTATGAAAGTTATATCGGATTACATATCAGATGATAACAATGTAAGAAAATAAATGTGGTGTACCAACAATTCCTCGACACGTCATTGTTTGAACTGAAATTAGCAGATTTTGTAAGATATGCCTGTCAAAAACCCGTTGCCATGGCAACACGAAAAACTATGAACTTACTTTATTCATTTGAATTTTTTGTTAAGGACATTTTATGAAAATTCACCAAATTTGGTGGCTCTGGTGTAAGCCGTTAAGGAGTTATGCAACATGAAATTTGGCGTGGGCCTCAAAAATCATCTACCGGTCTAAATAGGAATAATTCAAAAGGTCGTCCTTCTGATCTTTTTGCATAAATTATCATAATGGACTGGAATTATTCATACCTAAACAAGCCAAAACATTCCTCTTACATTGATGAAGCAATATACGGATAACAATCAGCGAAAAAAAGTGAAAAGGGGGATTTTACTGAACAAAACATTTTGGGGTTATTTTTGATCCCGTTCAGTCATTTTAGTCGCAAAAAAGGGTTCGGGTGTATGAGGGTTAAGTAAAATATTACCGGTGTTCTAAGCGATATTTAGCTTGTTTATGCTTTTCTGTGGCGTATTATTTATTATTACAGCCGATAACATACATTTTGAACATGTATTGATATTTTGTACCCAGTTCTATATGAGCTATAGTACCAGACTTCTGTTTTTGTTATAATACCTTTACGATTCTAGGTGAAGATACATTGCTTTTTCCTGTTGGGAAATACTATAGGCTTGAAGGTTACAATGCACATCTTGTTGGCGGTCAAAGGATATTCCCGACCGGTAACTACGCCTCTCCGCTCCGCTCATTCCCTCACTCGCTTGCTTGCACTCACTGTCACTCATTAATTCACTCACGCACTGTCACACACTCACTGCCACTCACTCACTCACTCACACAGTCATTCACTCACTCACTCACTCACTCACACAGTCATTCACTCACTCACTCACACACACACATACACACACACACGCTTACACACATTAACTCACTATCACACACTAACTGCCACTCACTCAAACACTGTCATTCGCTCACTCACACACACACACACACACACACAAACATACACTCCCTCACTCACTATCACACTTACTGCCACTCACTGACACACTGTCAAGCACTCACTCGCTCACTCACTCACTCACACACATACACACACACACAAACACGCGCGCTCTCTCACACACACACACTCACACACACACATGCACACACACACACTCACTCACTCCCCTTTCACTCACTCACTCACTGGATTATTCACCTCTCACCCACTCATTGCGTGACATCCCTTATACACTGGTACACGTCACCTTTTCTATCAGTCCTTTGGAATCCATCTAAGTCCTCCCACTCTCTTCATCATTACTACAATGCGATGTAACAACAGAAAAGTTTTAAATCACGATACAAAGCTACAACATTTGACATATGACATTACAAATGGTAGGGATTGATTTACGTAGATACATATATAGATACATTGATTGATTCGCCTTTGACATACATATATACATAATTCTTACTCTTTAATGAGTTCAAGCATCAACAAAGTCGATTGCAGTATTCTCTATTGGCATTACTCATCATTAAAACAGTTACAATATTCTCCTTAAACTGGTATTTCTCTCTCTCTCTCTCTCTCTCTCTCTCTCTCTCTCTCTCTCTCTCTCTCTCTCTCTCTCTCTCTCTCTCTCTCTCTCCTACTCTTCAGGCAGAAGATGGGCTCCATCCTCTGCTTGGAGAGTATCTCTCTCACCGAATTCCCATTATTTACTGCTGTTATCATATATACTATGTTAATTTTTCATTTAATGGCGAAGGTAAATATGTATGTTTTGTATACAATTTTCTTGATCAGCCTGTAGGACAGGATATCAGAACACAAATTATAATAAAATGTAATGTTTTTCATGCCTAGATTCGAATAGATTAATAAAAAAGTACCCCTATTATATCCGTTTGCTCCAGGGAAACGCTGTTTCCATCAACAATGATATATTTAAAAGCATAACGATATTGTATATTCTTAATACACACAAAAGATAATATTTAGATAGTATTAGATTAGATTAAATGCATTTTTACAAGGTTTACATCTTGTGACCTCCTTGTACGCCTGGGAATGTAAGACCGTGCGTGTTTTGCTTCACATACATGTTTGGTAAAAATTATCTGGGAAAATATATGTAATTGATACTTGATGTAAGTGATACCTGTTCTCATTTTGAAAGAAAAAAAATACATGTTTTATCAAATAATATCAGTAGTTGTTAACCAGAAAGTATTTTCGACAAACTTACCATATGTAGAAGTGATGAGAATCGTTTCGAGGGAAAACATGTTTTACCATTGGCTATTCAATGGTATTAAGATATGTGTTTTTTCAATGCAAGGGAATGATCACCTACAGCGTGCTATCATACCGCGAACTGTATTTGTCAAGCCTATCCAGCCCATGGCCTACATTCTCAAGCATATCTGGAGAGGCATCTTGACTATGTGACTCAAATGATCTTATACCAGAGGGTATGGCTTTTGCTTTTACACTTGCTTCTGATGCCTTTTCTCTGATAAAAGAAACAAACTTGACATCGTCAGGAGGTGTTTGGTCCCCTTGCTGTGCATTTACGTCCATAATGATTGTCATGAACATGCTTAGTAGTATAAACTGCATCATGACTTGATACGAGAAGAACATCAGAGGACCAAGTACTCTATTTTCTTCAGAAAGACTTTCGAAGTCGAAACTGCCTAACATCATCAAAAGAAGGCTTTGTAAACTTGTTGGGATATCTATGAAACTTTCCAGCTTGATGCCAAAGACCAAATTTGCCATCATAGTGAAAGCTACTACGACAACTCCGGCCATAGCCATAAATTGTGCCACAGGCTTAAAGGACTTCTTCATCGTCATGGACAAAGCGTACACGTGAGAGTTAAAGCGTAGGATGCGAAGAAACTTAAGCGTAATACAGCAGATTAGTAAACCCAGAAGGTAGGTGTAGACTTGGAACCAATAAGCAGCAACTTTGTACTGGTCAAAGGTAGAGTTGCCGACTGCGTTTTGCTCTGAAACGTCATCAATGATGCCTTGCGTGTAGAGGTAGACACCGAGTGTGGAACAACCAAGGGCTACGATGAAGAGCTCCATCCAGTTCCAGACCTCAATAACATAATCCAGCGGTCGGATGAATAGCTTTTTGGCTGTGGTAAATAGAACATATGTATAAAATCTAAGTAACTTATTGATCAATGTGTTTTTTTCTCTCTCAAACCTTTTCATGATTGGCCTCCATATTTTATAAGTGGTAGGTCACAAAGTGCAAAAATCGATTTCTAGTAATATCGCACAGCTTGATTTGGAGGTAAATTTATAGATTTGTAACTAGTCAAATGTAGTATGGCGGTGTGTTCGTGTATGTAGCTGAGGACAGGGCTAGGTGTGCCGCCTGGTGCCCCAACGACCCAATAAGAGGTCACGGGATAGGTGAGGTGAGTTCAAGTTTGTTATTGTATGTGTTTGTGGTCGTCTGAGTCTGTGTCTGTTTGTTTGTTTGTTTGTTTGTTTGTTTGTTTGTTTAAACGTGAAGCACACGATATCAAAAGTTTTCACCTTCCGTAAATGCAAAGTACACCAGAAAGAGGGCCAGGAAGCCTCGTAGAACCAACAGCAAGACGGCGTCGTGTTGTCTGAGACGCAAGGTGACGGCCTCAGAATTCGTATAAACTGCTCCGGTGTTGGTAAACTCTGCGGCAATTGAGAAAACCGAGAACAAGTCTACGTGCGGGTTGTACAGCGTGACTTCTATGAAGACCGCTCGAGTCTGGTTGTCCAACCAGCTGTGTTGTTGCAAGTAGGCGGTTATGTTTGAACTTGACTGGTTGGTCGTTCCCAGAGAGGCAACATAACCACCGCCACGGTAGATGCCGTGTTGACCGACATACGGGAAACCTGGAAGTAATACACATGTGTTTTCAGCAACATGACATCCTATATGATGAATTGCTGTTTACAGTGATGTCAAGTCCAATTCATGTTCTTATTGTCTATCAACCGCCTTTCTGAATATTCCTCTGGTAAGATTAAGATAACTCCCCTCTGATTCAACTTTCTGAAGCTTACATACTGTTATGATAATCATCAATTAGAAATTTCGAAATTAGTCATTGTTGTAGCAGTAGCGAACTGAATATAAAAGTTAAAGATATCGAGAACAAACCATTTGCGAACGACACAAATGTGTACTTCCACATCTCTTGTCCATCGTCACACTGACTATATGCTGGAGATCTTGTTGCATCGGACGGCACCAGGTTCTCGGTGCAAACAACATCGGTAGTATTGTATGTTGTGTTATCGGGGATCCAGCCCTGTGTGCAGTTATGTGCGTCAGCTACACCTTCCGAGTACGGCAGGTTACAGTGAGACTCCACTGCCATCATTTGGACTGGGATTTGACAGTTCAAGTCTAGAAGTTCAAAAAAACAAGTATTCAAACAATCAAACTAACGCAACATGGCGTACATAATATAGCCATTTTTTGTCAAAATACCAATCAGAGGTACGTAAGCTGAGCTTAATGCATGAAGAAAAATACTCGGTTAAATCTTCGCAAAGTAAGGATGCTAGTGCAATCTTTCTTTAACCATCTTGTCTTTCCTTTTCTTGACTCGATTCACCGAAGCAAATCGCAGGCTTAGTCTTCAATGTATAAGTCTACATTTGGAAATCAAATACGTAGATTTAGAGTAACTCTTGCAACACTACAAGGAAATGCTTCCGTTTCTAACAGAATTTACATACCTGGTTTTATTCTAATATTCCGTAGCTGCACAGGTCCCACCAGGTAAGAGAACTGCAAGGCATCGTCTTGGTTGTCTCTGGCGTTATTCATTGTTGCCCCGTACATGACAGGGATGAAACTTAGATTCATCCAAGTCCAAAACGACGAGATGTCTTTAACCTTAAAGAGATATATAAAGGTAAGTTCTAGCTGTGTGTTCTAGCTATGAACGGATCTCTAGTACTACATGATACCTCTAATATAATATAATGATAATAATTTAGCTAGATAGATGGATAGATGCTGAAATATATATCTTAGTATAGCAAAATTTATTTGTTAATGCTATATATATATATATATATATATATATATATTATATATAAATTTACAGAGAGAGAGAGAGATTTTATTGATTAAATATTCTTTACATATAAGGTTTTCGATACTGTATAAAGAAGTGTTTGAAAAGATTCACTTCTAGTTCTTAAATGCCACTTGTCAATTATCTACAATACTGAAGTTAAGAAATTCAGCGTTACCTCTGAAAAACTGACTTCACCGCCGCCAATGATGGTATTTTGAATATTTTGGGTCATATGGTATGCCATGGTGCTTCTTTCGACGTAGGACATCACCAAAAGAACCGTCAAGAACAACCCAAAGAACAAGACCTCCAAGACCATACTACGTCGCTTCCTGGCTTCTCTTTGTTTAGCTAGGATGTTATGAAGCCGTGCAGGTTCGTGGTCCTTGGATGGATTCAAAAGATTCCAAAAAATAAGACATTACAGAATCTTTATCTGACAAAAACAAGAAACAAAAACTTAAAATGACTTCAACTTGAAGTCGTTTAGCACCCGTGAAAGGCAGTTTACTGTCATTTTAACCTTCACCAGTCACACACACACAAATGCTATTTTATTTAAGACCAGCTATTTTTTGACAAAAACAATTGTTACTTCCTGTGAATTTATGTAGTGTACCTTCTTGTTGCTGGCATGGGAATCCCTTGCCTTTTCTTTACGGAAATAGTTGGTCCATCCCGTGGCCGTCTCCGGTCGTTTAAGATTGTCTGCATTTGTCTTGAAGTAATCAGACAGTGATACTCAATATGTGCAATGTCTCTAGACCTGCGTTTGCCAATTCCAAATTATAAACCATGATGATACTTCAGTTTGTAGGTTACAAAAGCAACATAGTGGCAGCAACAAATTAAAAGAAGTAACACCAGAAATTTTAAAAAGAGCTCTTCAATTTAGGTTTGTCCTTTTTCAAGTATACTGTGAATTTAAAATCGCAAATATATGCCAAATACCTGTAAGTACTCTTCGTCTTCCTGCAGTGACGATGGTGGAGAGTCCTCGTCTTCGATAGGTTCCTGTTTCGTGTTGAAATTACAGGGATTAGAACACGCTGATGCTACATTATAGCATGTCTACGTTTACGTCACTAATAGTTGGTCACGTCAGATGAAACATTGCTGAGTACCATATTGCAGACAATCAGCGTGCTGTATGAGAAGAATGGAATACCTTTGCTATTAAAGCAAACAACACGGCCACAGCCAGCAACTTGAAGGGTTGCATCAGAAACAAGTCGGTGAAAAACGTCGTCAAAAACGTCACGAGCCAAGCTTCAGCCTTTGCGCGCCCGAAACTCAAAGTGTAGAGAACGGTGAAGTAGGATGCCACAAAACTTGCTGCCCAGATGAGGAACCACGCTGTGGGAGGAGAAGTAACACGAGTCACCGTCCGTTATACGAAATAGATACCATTTTTTTTTCAAACTTGCATATTCAATGACTAGTTCTTTCCATTTAGTTATATAGTACGTTGTATCACGGTCTAGCTTATACAAGTACCACATAGTGCAATAGGGTATGATGCTCTTGAAAATGGACGATCAATCGATATTACACACCGTCGCATATACTTAACTCTTACACACCTATGTAGGTTGTCCACCAAGGAAGGGAAAACTTGGCCTTCTTTGAATTTTCAGGTTCATTTGCGGAATTATTGGACTCAACTCTGCTGGCCTGTGGTTGCGGATGTCCTGAGCAGCCGCCAGTAAACCCAGGGTATCTCCATGCTCCTATCACATACGACCAAGATGTGGGTGTATCCGGATCGTCGCTATGGTACGTGAGGGAGGGCATCTGTTTTGTACGATTGACGGTTGTTGTCTTCGCCTTTTGTTCCTTCTCCCCATTTGGTTTAGTTGCCGATTTGGCGTGTCGAAACAAAAAGACGATGATAAGATTGACAGGAAGGATGATGGCCGCGCTTTGGATGCTGATCATCAACTGGAAAACAAGAGTTAGTAAGCTTGAAAGTTCATCTGTATTGGTAGAAATCATTCTTAAACGAGTTTTAACTACAATTTCCAACACAAAAAATTGGACTTACCCAAATTTTCGACCGTACGACATCGGTCTTTGTCAAGGAGTGATCCATGACAAAGACCGATGTCGTACGGTCGAAAATTTGTTTAAGTCCAATTTTTTTGTGTTGGAAATTGCAGTTAAAACTCGTTTAAGAAAGAGTTGGTAAGGATTTTGTCAAAGTCAGATCGTTCGAAGAATGAAGGGAATACCACCCGTAACGTTTTTCGCTGCCTATTATCATTACACAGCTACAGAAACTGCCTAACATTAAATAGGTCTTTATTTGGTGATTACCCACTAGAGGTCTCATAGATTATGTAATTCTGTGTCCATTGGAGCTGAATTTTTCATCAACTGATTTGAAATGTTTTATTTGAACCTCGATTCAATGAGACATTTTTAATGGTTGTGTTTTTCATATATGGCCGATCGGGACCTTGTTCATATAATGTAATATTCATGAGCCAACGTGTATATTTATGTACCTCTGGCAGGGAAATGGGTGGTTTGATCACAATCCCTGCGAATCGGATCGGAGCTGGAGGGTCAAAATCGTCCCCACGGCCGAAGAACATGATGTTGGCGAGCATGGTGCAGTACAGGAGCGTCAGGCAGCAGGACAGGCGCTGGACACGGGTGAAGGGACTTCGCGCCGGTCGACCAAGCACTGAGAACCACACATGGTCATCGTTCATGTCCCTGTGGATATAAACTTGAACGTTTCGAATCAAGGCAAACATTTGCCATTAACCTTTTTTTCGTTCGCATCAATTCAGTAAAAATAATTACCAAATCAAGTAAATGATGTTTCTGGTTAATAACCATTCCAAAGAAAAGTCACAAAGCTGTTGGGCGCTTAGAAAACTGCCGTCCAGTCTACTACGCTATAAGCCTATTTCTGAAATACCTTGCACTTTTGGCAAAAAACAGGTTCTGGAACTTGGTCATCTCGTCTGGTTCAGCCTGAATAAGAATACGATGAACTTTACCGTCGTCCTCGTCCGCCGCAAGCCACCTACACAGGTGAGGAGTTCGTGTCAATATCAAGGGTATTCTATGTGTTAACATTTGAATTATTTCTATATGATACACTGCACTGTAAACGTAGAGAGCTTTGTCTTGATTGGCGCAGTGTCACACCGTTTCCACTGAAAAATCCTACATCACGTTCCACTTATAAAACCAGACGTCACATAAATACAATTTTGGTCGCTCTACGGTCACTAAGCGATGACCGCAGTCTAGTAGAAAGATAAAATAGAACAACAATCAATAACAATATTCTAAGTACATTAACACTGTTACATATATATGTGTAAAAGTAAGTACAGCCAGGGGTATGTACTATATAAAGGTCACCTAGATTCCCTCACCTAGTCACGCAAAAGACCATCCATCATCAGAGACTTACCTGTTACACAGGAAGAAGCTGGTCTCGCCGGTCCCCCTGTTGGTGACGACGATTTGCCTCAGAAACCTGCCATCAAAGGTTATTAAGAGTAAATTTCACATTTTCAATAATCTTGACCGAAGGTGATGTGATTATCAACATGTGATCGTTATTACCAACTTACACATCATCATCATCATCAGCATCCTCATCATCGTCAACACCATTATTATGACGGGCGTCTATCGCTGACTAAGTCAACAGTTTAATATGCAGATTTCCCTCAATATTCGACACTGTGTGCGTTGCACCCTCATGATCAGAAGGATTACCAGTTATGCTATACAAAGAAAACCAGCTTGACTCGATGGCTGCAACTCACCATCCCGGACTGTGACCGCTACTGTCATGCCACACACGCACGTGGACGAGACCTCCTAGTGGCTGCGCTGTAGACACTAGAAAGGAATCCACGCTGCCTTTCTCAAACAGAAACCGTGTTCGGTCACGAAGGGTGAAAGGACTGCTTTCCTCATACAGGCTGTTCAGAGCTATTTTCACCTGCAAAATATGATAAGTTACTTATGACATATATGCGTCGTTAAAGACTTGTTATCTATTGTGTAGCAAATATAAATATACGGACAAACTAAAGACGACTTTCATTGACATTGTTATCAAGAAGGAGTTTACAAGTATCTTCACCCAGCAGAATCTTTACAAACACTAAACAAATAAGGATCGTAAAAAACCAGTTCATTATCAACTTATCAATAGACAACGAGTTCCTTTATAATCAAATATCATGGATAATGTGTTACAGCTGCATTATTTGAACAATACAGGTTGGTATATTTGAATATGAATGTCTGCAGCCGCCATGCATCTGCCCTGATGCCTGCGGTTGATTGAGTCCTTGATATTTGAATATGCTCCTCAATAATATTGATTTAATAACATAAGATTACCGTGTTTCTTTAATGCTAGAAAGCTCTTGTTGACTGTTGTTGACAAACATGTTTGCACCTACCTCAGCTGTTGTCCCAGCATTAATTCCAAATCCGGTATAAACGGTGATGATATATTGACACTCCTTTCTTGGATTGAGAACATGACCTTTAAGGAGCCCCGTTCCCGCCTAAGGAAAAAGAAAACCACCGTTTAAAGAATTTTTTCACAATTATATTTTCCCCACCTTATTGCGACGATTCTGCAAGTTACCATGTGACTCAAACAGATCAAAATGAGGTCTAACAATTAAAAATGAGGTCTAAGAATTCACACGAACTCAGATGTGCTGGGTTCAAATCTGGAGTCCCTTGACTTGTTCCGATAACGTTGTGCCCTTAGCTTGGGAAAGGCACTTGACACGAATTTTCTCACTTCAGGTTGAAATAAGTACCAAGCTTGGTTTAGGGACGTCCCTTGGATAAGACGTTAAATGGAGGTCCTATGTATGAGGAGAGCCACATCTCGATCATTTTACAAAGTAAAGAGAGAAACAGAGAATCAGAAGGTAACTTCAATAATCAGGTTTTCGTTACCTTAAGCAGGTCCTTTCTGTCCGTTTTCCTTGACCAAAGCATGCCAGGAATGTACAAAACGAACACTGTCAAAACGACGATGAGTCCCAACGGGTTTTCCAGTAGAAGTGTGAAGTCCGACAAAATTTCCTGGATGTTGAGAGGGTTCGGTGCAACAAAAGCTGCAAACTTGGTCAGGTGATCGCAACGACAGTGGATGTGTGTAATATTCGACAACAATCCTTCCTGCAAATAAATAGACGTTACGTTGTCACTGAATGCCTTAAATTATATTACATTATTATAAGATGTTAATATTACCATTTCATCTATCTATTCAATTATCGATTTAGATTTGTCGTTCACACAGAAAAGTTATTGTACGATCATATATTAGCGTGGTAACGGCAAAAAGTAAGACATAAAATTGAATACAATGTCAACCCGCCTGTGTAAAAAAATCTAGGCATTCTTTTATGGCTTACGTACAGTTTAGGGTTAACACATTTCAATCATTCCTTTTTTTATCTCAATGTTGGATAGTTCGAATACAGTTCTTGTTGGATAGAGCGCTGAAGTAATTTGAGCATTACAGATTATAATGTTGGCTTCAGACGGAAAAAAAATGCACAAAATTTTGAATCTGTGCAATATGGTATATTGTCTCATTCCAAGGTCTAACAAAGCAGGTAAAACAATGTCTATTGTCAATGTCTCCTGTGACATACCAGCCGAAAGGCCTGAAAAAGTAGATGAAGACATAGACCATATAGAAATGATAGGTAACATATAGTATTGGCATAGGGATGGGATGCATATGATGAGATATACCTTGCAGCCATCATATCGCCAAAGATGTGTGTCTTCGTCAAAAAAGACGCAACTACTTTCAAAGACGTACAATGTAAAATCGACAATGTCTCTTAACCCTATCCAGACTGGGGGGGGGGCTAAAAGTGCCCGCGCCAACTTTGACATCGTATTTCTGCCGAACGATGTATGCTAGGGCAACCAAACTTGGTGACTTTTCCTAAAATTTTGTTGGCAACAATTTTATGATAATGGTTTAAGTTTATCATTTTTTCATGTTGCCATGGCAACGGGTTTCTGACTGGCATTTTATGCAAAAATCATTAATTTTCTGAAAACAATGATATTTCTCGGGTTTTCTTGCACAACTACACTATTTTTCCTACATGTATAACATAACATGTAATAAGATGTAACTTTCCCGATTTAATATTCATAATCTATGCTAATTTGATGACGTAATCAGCCAAAATCCAAGATTGCGGACTATATCACTATTTCAGGTATCAGCAGGCTTTTTCGCCCATAAAATCGTCAATACCTGACATTTTCTTTATCAGAAACATTTAGATTAAAGTTTTTAGTCTATTTTCAGTGTCCTTTGGGGTCAAAAGTGGAAAAAAAATGATTTTTAAAAATTTCAAAATGGCCGATCCAAGATGGTGGATCCCAAGGGATCGCTAACAACACATGACGCCATTTTATGACGTCAATTTCACGTCAACGTACTTACCATTGACGTTGTATGCCATTGCATACCTTGAAATGAATAATACAAACCGTTTTGTTTAATTCCTTTAGATATTAAGGGAATTCCCTATTTAGCCAATAAAATCACATCGATGTCATAATAACGTCATATTACGTCATAACGTCACCAAAATTACAGGAATTATAAAACTTGACGTGAATATCACTCCCTGAAAATTTGGTGATGAAACATCATACCGTTCGGAACTTATGAGGGGGGGCCGAATCAGCCCCCCCCCCCCCAGTCCCAGAAATACCAAAAAAGCCCAGTCTGGATAGGGTTAAAGCCAGGTTTTCTTCGGAGCCAAACCGCACACCTTGAATGAAAAGGAAAAAAGTAAGGAAAAATAACGTGTTGCAGGACCATACATACAGAAACGAATGACATGCAACTGTCCTTCGTAACCTTAACCCTTTTTGATTTGCTCCGATTTAGAATTTGATAATCGACAGTAATAAATCCTACCCAACTTGTTTTTACACAGTCAAATACATACGGCCAATGTTAGTTTAAATGTATCAAAAATTCGGGTCATGAAATGTATTCTGTCATGATATGTGTCCTGCGAGCATTTAGCCATTGCAATCATTGCAAAACATAGCTTCATATACGTTATTGCAGAAGCCACCCGTACTGTGATAAGCAGTTATTATTACCTATGTAGTATTTGGTCAAATCGTCCACGTCAGACTGGGTAATGTTCACTTCTTCCGCCGGCAACATCCACTGATAGGAGCTGGAGTTGAGAAACGTTCCGTTTATCCATGGAATAGAGATTTTCTCACTCTCCGGTACCGGTAGTATGGTCGCCCAGTTGTAAACCGAGAAAGTCGGGGGTTCATCAACGCGAAGAAACATTGAGACGTTATGAGGAAAGAGGGTGCTGTTGAAGTCAAGACTGAAGCTCAAAGCTGACCGGTGCTTCTTTGCAAAGAGCTGGAAAACCTGTAGCAGAAATGTGAAAATAAGGCTTTGCTTGTTAAAAGGTTAGATATATATATCAACGCAGAATATCCTTATAACAGCGGAATTTCTCAGAATATGAAAATGACGACGTTCTTTCTAAGTGAGCTCTATCATATCATTGTAGAGAATTGCAAGTCATAGGAATAACGTTGGTGTTCTGGGCCTCTTTGACTTAAAAATATCACCTTTTACCGACCATTAACATTTAGCTTACTAACTGCTACTACTGCACCTACACAGCAGATACTACAGTAACTAATTCTTCCCCTACCACAACTAGTGCTACTTTTACCACCATCACCACTACTATTACTAATACTGCTACCACTTCTATCACTAACACTAACTACTTCTTCTACTACAAACACAACTGCTACTGTATCTTATACTGCTACATTTTACATCTACTGCTGCTGTTGCTGCTGCTACTTATACTACCAAAGCTCCACTACCACTATCTCCACTGCGGTAGGTAGATCAATCCCTATCTCAACAACGGTAGATAGATTAAATAACATCATGTTTGTTAGCATTTGACACTGAAACTATGTAACTTGTCTCTCAATTGGAAAAGATGAAAAGTTGTACAAACTAGAAAGGGAAAACGCCTATCAGTACAAACGTTGAACATTTTTCGGCAATTAACACCTGACACTGAAGACAAGAAATCTATCTATTCATTAAGTAGCACATACGGGGTCCACCTTACCGTTAGGTTGCCAAGTAGTGAAGATGACTGAAACGCATATATCGACTTTTCAAAACTCTCGTTCTTTCTGCGAATTAAGATGTCAATCGGGTCACCTAGACCGGACACCGGGAGAGTGATGTTTCCGCATTTCACATTAAGACCGATGACTTCCGAGCGTACAGCCTGGGAGTTGTTCGAGTACTCGTAAGGGTTGAAGTTAGATTCCAGGTACTGAAAAAGCCAAACATGTTTTAATTATTTATTTATTCTTTATTTCTTTCTTTATTGATCTCCTCAATTTCTAAAAATGGAGGGGAAGACAAAAAAGTGATCTCTCACCTCTGCTAGTTGTCCCCCATTAACAAACAAGATAAAACATAAAAGAAATACGAAAAAAATACAAATTGACAGAACCATTGCAATTCAAATATTAGCATATAAATCATAACATATATACAGAACAGTAAAACAATATAATGACAAAAAATCAGGGCGTTATGCAACATATTATGTTTTCATTTAGTTTAGACATGTGACATGTTTTAATGTAACTGCGACTGGCTCTGTCAATTTTCATCTGTCAACAGTTCCAAACATCCTAAAACCACCAAAATGTTATATCGATTTTATCATGACGTAGAGTCGCTAGAAAATATGATCTGATAGTTATAAATGTTAGATGGCAAAAAGTTTGAACTGCAGATTACCTGGACTCCCGCATTCTTCTCCACTGGGCAGTCACCATTAGCTAAGGCTGAGTATGACGGGACCCTGACCAAAGAGTCGCTGTCTCCGCCGACATGGTAAACCTTCTCCGTCACATCAGTTTGCTCCTCTCGCTGGATTCTAACGTGTATCTACAGCGTATGTTTCGAATAACATATATTGCTTCGTCGATAGCACGTTTCTATTCAACACATCTACGAAATGGCTGCGTGTTAACAGATACTAAAAAATAAAAGTATATGCATGTTTAGGGTACACAATGTCATGTATATCCTTGGATACACACTCGTTTATACGTTCGGCGTAAAACACTTAATTTTTTTTTACATTTTGGCAGCATTATGTTAGCCAACGGCACGCTCCTTCACAGCGTCGTAATAAATTGACTTGTTCCACTGAATATGCGAGTGCGAGTCTTTTATGCAATTCACTTTTTGGCCGCATGAGGGCTACTATAGCGGTTTGTTCGCAAAGACAGCCCTGGGACAGAGAGCGTATTTTTGGTGCGCGAAGCATGCTGGGAGGACGGTAGTATCCTGGGGACGTGAATGTATGTGTGGATCGACGCTGCCAGATTTCACTGTACGAGAGCTCCGATTTCTGCACGACAGTCCCCAAGTTTTGAGGTAAGTTTTCTGCATGTTATCGATATCTGACTGCTATGAAAATCTATGCCTGCTTTCTTTGGTACGTAAGGTCGTTGCAACAAGGAACAGATGTATCGAGATAACATTGGATGGTTTGTAAATTCGATCTGAAAATTGTGGAAAATTTGTCTTGATTTATGCAAATTATTTATGTACGCGTTTCAACTCGTTGTTATTACTTCAAATGGAAAATCAACCCAGTTATATCTATTTGTATCTATAGTATGTTGACCAGTTCTTAGCGTCTGTACAAAATTGCCGAGTATTTATCTGAAATTAGTTGACAGCGGCAGGCTAAACTTGTATGATTTTTGTGGGAAAAGATGGCCGCCGTGTTGTTGACGCTCTTGAAAAATTTGGCCTCGTTTATCGCCAAATTTCACTGGCATAACATACTTCCCGTTCTGGATATTTTATCAATATGTCCTCTGATGTACATAGATTGTGTGGCGATTTCCAATTTCTCCATAACTGTGATTTTCATTGGTGTGACGATGTGGCAAATTCGTAGTTTCGCGTGTTTGTTGCGGGGGGGGGGGGGTGTTTTGGCAACGCCACGCGTGGGATGCCTGAAATGGAAACTTATACGTTTTCGTGTGTTTTAAACAACTCCTACAAGTTTTATATTGCATCCTGTGTTAATGCTACATTTCATTGTGGTTTTCATGCACTGATATGCCTCCAGTGCTCAAATTACTGGGTACAATTGTCATTTTATGTGTATTTTGTTCAGCAAGAATTTGAGATAATTTCTTTTAAATGCAATAATTGTTGACTGGGGTGTTATATAACCCATCATGAAACTAGATTTTATAGCATTTATAGAACAAATATTTTCAATACTCTTCATCAGTAAATTGTAGAAGGATAAAACCTTTTAATTGGCAGAAACAGCCCCATCCAATAGTGGAGTCAATTAACCTATTATGTAAACAGTTTATCTGAACCCATTGGGTTTAAATGGTAACCTATGTAAAGGTACTGATATTGTATGCAAGTATATAGATTATTCTTTTTATTTAAGTGCATGGAATAAAACATTTCAGTTCTTAGCCTTTGTTAACTCAAGTAAGGGGCCCATCACGACCAACATAGCTAGGGAAAAGTAAGTTAGTATTTGATGTTATATTAAGTTTGTATCAGTCCAACTTGTCAGCATTTACACACAGTAACCAAAAGTTTTTGCTTGCAGAAATGGCGGACGGTGAGTCATCTGATGATGACAGACTCCTGGCCAGGTGTCTTCTGGATGACAGTGAGACATCGTCGGATGATGACAAACCACTGGCCAGGTTTCTACCGGAACAGTCACCATCCACAACGACTCCAACTAACACACCCAGGAAAGACAAAAAGCGGCTCATGACCCCAAACTCTAAGGCCCTCCCTCAGCCCTCCTCAAAGCTTTAACTACTTGAACTACTTCTGCACATGACTATCAGTACTCTAGGTTTGAGTATTCATGTTAATTCACACCGCATACCTACTTGATAGAGGTATGATCTAATTTTGAACTGTACTTTACAACCATGTAAATAAAAGACATGTATATACATACTACTTCTGCTTGTCCTTTGTGGTGTGGGATGATCATTATAACAACAATTGAAATGGTCTCCATTTAACTTATCTGTCTTCTTTAGCAATTCACAGCTTTCAGTCAATTCAGCAGTTATGTATTGAGATAAAAACTGTACATACAAAACTTATGTCACAACATTTATGTAAGAATATACAGGCAATAATCCTTATTGAGAGGAACAGGTCATCCATTATTGAAGTATATTGTACTTCCCTCGATGTTAAATACATGTTCCATCATGAAAGAATATCAAATACCCTGACTTAAAATAGCTGCAGATTAAAAGGAGGCCTTCGACAAACAGGAAATAGATCTAAAAAGAGATACTGTCATAAACATACAAGTTGACACTGATACTGAAATGATTGAAGCAAGTTGACAATAGATGCACTTTTAAAAAAAGAGATGTGACTTGCAAATAAACTCATTATCATATAGCCATCGTCGGCTTACATGACATGACTATATACATAAACATCACCATAACTATATACATAGACATAATAAAAAGTTACCTTATGAATAATGTCACATTTACATCATTCATACTCTAATAATATAGCCCTCATTGTCTTTCCCTTCAACGCTCAAGGGATATGGTGGGCGCCCACTCGAGAAGGAGTTCAGAAAGGCTCCGGCATGGAGTACGATGCCCGCCTTTTTTGCAGCAACTTCGGGCCTTGTTGCAGTGACTTTAGTTGACAGTGCTGGGCTTGTCACTGAGAACTGTTCACCTGCCTGCTCATTTACCTGTAAGACAAAGAGGTGACACAAAACATAATACAATGTACTATCCAAGAGTTTGCTTTTGTATTATAATACAAGTACGAATACTTTTGTTCATGTCTTTAGTATTACTTAATCAAAATATACAGATATATAAGTTGGAGAACCCAGTTATACACACACATTTTCAGTTTTTTTTTCTTCAAAATGATTTCCAGATGTCCAAAATTAGCCTATTCACAGTAATGACTACTTGCACATGCATTATTGGGGAACTTTATCAGGCTTGCAATAACTCTCTTCATTTCAACACGAAACGCAGTTACTGTATTACAAGGCTTTACAATACTATTTACTGAAGTCTGAAAATAAACAAGAAGTCCTTTAACTTTTGTCTTAGATAGAAATAGTAAACTATATACGACTCAACAGTTAGAAACCCATAGCACTTAGTAACCTAGAGCATTTGTCTCCCTGTTTGCTGGAAATCTTCCTCGAACTGCAAATATTATAATAACTTTAACAGTGCATGATATAAATTCAGCATAACTCGTCCATTGCATCCAAATCCTCACAACTGCAAACGTACCTCGAGGTCTTGCAGTCTCTGCTTCATCTCTTCGAAACACAGCTGGCTCAGCTTCTGGTTCGCTGTTTTTTCCGCCGTGGCGTCAGATTTTGTGCCGTGTTTAGAACGATAGTGCACGTCCAGGCCGGCTCCTTTCTGGAAAAACACAGCATTACCGTCGCAGTCATGGTGGGGGCACGGCACCCTCCCCTCTCTGGAGGCTCGACAAGCGGTATTTTTCAGGTTTTTTAGCCCTTCTCCGACGTTTTCTCCACTCGCTGCCATTTCCAGACCGTTGTGATTTTGATCTACTGGCTTTTATTAATGCAAATGTCTTCATTTTGGCACCTTTTTGCCGCCAGAGGAGCTCGGCCATTGTTTTGGTTGTGAAATACCCCGATCGTGTCTCCGCTGTGCTATTTCTGGCAGATCGTGACGTAGCACAGCAGCTGCATATCATTATGTCTCGGGTCCCCCAGCGCTCGGGCGCGCTCGGGCTTCCGTCGGCACTTTGCATACATTATCCCGCATGGCAACACCGGCTCATTAAATATGCGGGCGCCATCTTGGATCGAATTATGCCAGCGTCTGCGGAGAAGGCCAAACTCGCTACCGTAGCAAACTCCCTTCCGTGACATAACTCCCCTCTCGGCAATCTAGAAGGGTAATCTAACACCCTCGCAGCGCCACCAAATTAGGTACATTTTAAAGTTCCCTTTGATATAACGTATCACCATTGTGGCAACATTTTACCCCCGAAATAGTAAACTTTCGTCTTGTTTTCGCCTCGGTAACTGTAGAAAATACTAGCTAACTAGTGTACAGTCACACGTTGTATAGAGACGCACACAAGAGTCACACAACTTACGATTTGCTAAGGTAATTGAGACAAACACAAAACAAAACAAAATGACAGCCGTGGATTCCATATAGTTTTATTTTGTGTATTGGTTGAGCCCACGATCTAAACCTATGGCTTCTTCGCGGCGCTGGGTACGAGCGTGAGCCAACGGCGTGTATTCCTTCCTCTGTATATTCATTGTGAATCAAGTAAGCTTGAAACTATGTTCAGATGTTTCTTTTATAGTGAGTTTAGGGCAGTGAGAAGACATTGTAATATCTCAGTGACAGAATTTGCATCCCTTCCGACGAATTTGTAGTGATGAAGACAAAATGATTGTAACAACACACTATTTGTGTCCCGTTATTAATGTTTTGGTCGTTGTCACTATTCATAAATGATGTAAAACATGAACTGTGTAGTATAATGTATAAACGAGTGACTGTACCTGAGGCATTGATATGTCTGCGAAAAGCTGTCTATTTGGATACTCAGGGAACAGGTGATTAAGGTAAGTATCATCCATAATGTCCAGACATTGAAATCCAACGGTGGTAGCTTCTTGATTCTGTCGAGAAAATAAAACATTTTGATAGATTGCTATTACCTGCACGTGCTGTTTGAAGCGCTACTTCTCTATTGTATTCAATAATTGAAAATATGAAGACCTTGAGAAATTTAAACGTTTACCCCTTATGCAGCTGCTGAATTGCAATATCAAAGGTTTAACACAAATGTGGAGCAAATGAAAGCAATTTTTATATGAGCACCTTACGTCAACTATCCCCTGACCTCTTGTTGGGTCGTTGGGCCACCATGACTTTGTATGATTGGCATAGTAAAAAAGCAAAATAACAGCCATATATATTCGTAAAGCCGTTTGCTTCAGGCATGCAGCGTTGAACACATCTATGATTACTAACGTTTTTCAGGTTTGTTGTGTAGAAATCTCCGCCTTGATGCTCCATGTGAGCCATGAAGTGTGATGCTCTGAACACGTTCACAACTCCTATGTGTTAGAGTACAAGTTTAACTCAATTCAAACCGGGCTATTTTGGACATCCTGGGGCCGGGCAGGTGGGCTTTTGAGGCCCTCCGCCTGTAACTCTTAATTAAACTACCTATCTTTTGACCGGCAAATTCCCAGAGGATGATGTAGAGGTGAAATGTATCTAATGTGACAACTTGAGTGTCATAATGACGTATTATGACGTAGCTATAACGTCATTTATGTGATGGTATTGGCTAGAACAGTCTACTTACTAAAAATAGGTACTCCCAATCAAGCTAAAAGGTATGCGACAAAATTTCAACAAGGAGGGTGAATAGCAGAATACTAATAATATCTGCTAATACTTGTGTTGTCAATAGCATTTATCTAATTTTTTTTGGTAAAAAAATACCAGGTAGTGACTGATAGGAGGGACAATAGTCTGTTTATAACAAAGCTTTGATATTGTTGCCCAACTTGGACTTTGACCAATTGCGTGATCAACTTAGCATCATTCATGAATATTGAATCATGAGAATCACATTGAATTACATATGATGTCATTGGTGTCAGAAACTAGGTGTGGTTTAGAAAAAGCATTAAAACTACGCTGTTAAACTTGAAATTAGCGAATTTTGTAAAATAGGTCTGTCAGAAACACGTTGCCATGGCAACACGCAAAATTTGGAACTTGCATGAATGTAAAATTGTTGTCAAGTAGATTTTAGTAAAGGTCCTCAACTTTGGCCGTTCTAGTGTTAGCAGTTCTTGAGGAACGCGACACGAAAGTTGTCACAGGCTTTAACCCAATCCAGACTGGGGGAGGAGGGGCTAAAAGTGCCCGCGCCAACTTTGACATTGTATAACTGCCGAACGACATATGCTAGGACAACCAAACTTGGTGACTTTTCCTAAAATTTTGTTGGCAACAAAATTATGATAAAAATATAAGTTTATCATTTTTCGTGTTGCCATGGCAACGGGTTTCTGAAGGGCATTGTATGCAAAAATCACTGATTTTTTTAAAACAATGATATTTCTTAGGTTTTCTTGCCTAACCACACTAGTCTTCCTACATGTATAGCATCATATGTATTTAGTTGTAACTTTCATGATTTAATATTCATAATTCATGCTAACTTGATAACGTAATCGGCCAAAATCCAAGATGGCGGACCATTACACTATTTTAGGTATCAACAGGCTTTTTGGCTTTAAAAATCGTCACTTCGTGGCATTTTCTTTACCAGAAACATTTAGAATAACGTTTCTAGTCTATCTTTAGTGTTTTTGGGGGTCATTAGTGGAAAAAAGTATTTTTGAAAATTTTAAAATGGCCGATCCAAGATGGCGGATCCCAAGGGGTCGCTAACGACACGTGACGTCATTTAATGACGTCATTTGACGTCAACGTAGTTACCATTAACGTAATATGTCTTGGTATACCTTAAAATCAACAATGCATACTATTTTGTTTAATACATTTAGATACTACGGAAATACCCTATTTAGCCAATAGAATCATCACATCAATGACGTCATTATTACGTCATATTACGTCATTACGTCACTTAAATTCTAGCAATTATAAAACTTAACATGAACATCACTCCCTACAAATTTGGGAATGATAAATCATACCGTTCAGAAGTTATGAGGGGGGCCGAATAGGGTTAAAAACCACCCCCGGTCAGAATCGGGTTAGCTAAGAAATGTGAAGTAATATATCAGCCAACAGATTTTTGGGGAAAAAGTCGTCAAATTGAAATTTAGCACGATAGCATTCAGACAGTGCAAACCTGTGATAAACTAAGTGTTATCTCTACATGATACTCTGTGAATAACTCTAAGACTGATTTATAGGAACAGAGTTGGTTGAATATAGACGAAACGACAACTATATTGATTGCATTCAATTGATGGTAAGCATGAAACATAATTGAAATGCTGCACAGGACAAAATAAGTACCAAACCAAAGCTGTTATGCAATTCCGTTTAAACCAACAACGGGCTGAAAAAGCGGTAGCTACATACTCAAGCTTGGGACCCAGATATTTTCTAAATAATTGTTTTCAAAACTTACCTGTGAACATCACCGCTGTCAATCTGTTCACCTCCTCCACAGGCAATGTTGTAAGGTTTCTTGAAAGATCTTTTGTTTTGTGGAATGCAGATTTCAAAATGTTGATAGCTAATACCTGTGACAAACAAGCCAAATGGTAAGCGCAGAGTTTCTGCACCCAAATAAAGACATGTAATTGTCATTTTTATTAGGTCTCCGTCAAAGACCCAAAATGTTTTAACCATTATACCGGTGCCAAAAAAACTTGGTCATTTGTAATTACAGGAAGAAGTTCCTTGCTTTTGCTACCATTTCAATCAAGCTCATATTGGAATCTTTAGATGCCATACGGCAAAAAATTTCTGTGGGGAGAATTTTGACTTACTTCATAACGTACAGTTACAGGGAACTTTTAGAGAACGGAGTCTATATTTATGAAATAATAGATGAGATTGCAGAACTCACTAAAATTCAATTTACTAACCTGGGACTTTCCCGATACCAGTTCAGGGACGTCTGTGAGCATGACAACGGAAAGAGCCACACCCCTAATCCCATATCTGTTTTCTATCGGCACCTTCGACATTTTCTCTAACATCATGCCCATTATCTGCAGTAAATGGTGTAAACATGTTAACACATATTATATATTCTGCCTAAGTGGCGATGACGTAAGTACTGTCAACGTTTGGAATTGCACTGCTTAACTCTGAACCTAAGAGTAAGGGGTAAGGATAATAAAATAACTCAAGATGTTGTGAATGGATCATCATAAAATTCAGTAGGCTGGTAGGGTGATTAGAGATGTAAATTCACTTATGTATATGACAACCACTATATTGGCTTGTGCATGAAATATTTCATGGCACATATACCACCGATATAATATGTTAATTTTATTTTCATTTGATGATTTATTGATTATTAAAACATGTGCTGTACCTCTGTTGTGTCGTCTCCGTTGTGCGCTAAGATTTTTGCCACATAAGAAGAAATAACGGCTCCTGTGTAAGCTCTTTGTTGATATCCTAATCTGAGAAATGTGAAGATTGTGCCGTTGGGATATGTCATGTAGCCATCCATGTATCCTTCGAACTGAGAGATACTTGGGGGATTGATCTGCAAGAAGATTCCAGCAATGTAATGATATATGTAATAACAAATTGAACTATTTTCAGTCAAACTACTTCTCGTTATCACTTTTACAGCACAGAGAAAGAAAGCGTACAGACTTGATATAAAACAACAATCGATGGGTATCCAAACCTCAATTGACGGCAGATCAAACTCGATGAACCTTCCATCTGCAGATAACACACGGATGTGAACGATCGCAGTGCCGGGCGACAGGTCAAACAAAGATGTATAAGGAACCTGGAAGGATCAGTAACAACTGCTTTAGAAAGTATATAGTTTTTGGCTGTTAACTTTACTAAGAAGGTGCATGTGACTGTGTGTGTGTGTGTGTTTGTATGTGTTTGTGTTTGTGTTTGTGTGTGTGTGTGTGTGTGTGTGTGTGTGTGTGTGTGTGTGTGTGTGTGTTAACACACTAACTCGAGAATGTCAGGGGTAATTGTCTTGCTATTAGGTTTGTAGACTTTGATGATTAGATTTTTGGCTACCTTGCGTCTTGCTATGGTACTTAAGCGGATTTTCCGGTTATGATACCTCATGCTCTGGGCAAGCTATGGTAATGATTTATAAGTGCCGAATATCTCTTGGGAGGAAGTGTATCTTAGTAAATACGCTGGTTAATGAAGGGAGGGTCCTGTTCTTCTTACAGCTTATCAGTACATTTTTGTAAGTGGTATGGATATTTAGGAATAGAAACATTGATCCATGACATTACTTTCCATTGTCTGAATGATCTAATAATTCTAAATTTAATGCTTTCGGGTTAACAGGTTATCCTGTCCTTATGTATATTTTGATTTAAATAAAATGGCAGCAAGCGTAAAAAATATTCAGAAAATAAACATGCCAACGCTAACCCAAAAGCGAAGTGGTGGCCGGACGATTCTTCTGTCGGTAGCAGGGATGTCTCCAGGGAACTTCACTGTCGCCAGGTCGTTTACGTTTGGTACGAGTTCCAACGTCACTTCTGTCTGAATAGGGCCCAACGGATCCGTAAACTCTGTACGGTATAGTAGATGGAAATATTTTTAGATATATTTTTTGTCTTCTTGTCATAAGGGTTAAAAAAAAACCTTGGACTTTACTTTCAAATTTTATAGAGGCCTTTATAATCATTCTATCAAGGTTTGAAAGACAGTTTCAAACCACAGATCACAGGTCCTCCTGGGTGATTTTGCGATAATCCAATTATGGAAAGTTCAATTATTGGCTGTAACTTTTGGATGGTTTATTTCTGCAAAGGCTAGATTGGGAAGGGAGGGTAGTCCATATTTAGATGGGGAGGGATGAGGGAGTAAAATATGCTGTACCTGCTCGCAAATATTGTCCTTCTAGTTTGGTATTTTTAACATATTGACAAGCTCCGAAGGGGAGCGATTTTTTTTCGAGAACAAGTGAAAATCCATGAACGGGTGGCTGTGTCCTTAGTAAAGCTACAGATGTAAAAGTACAATAATATATTGCTAACATCTATCGATAGTACAGGCTATCGAAATCTATTTGACCTTAAAACAAATGGACTGAGAGAATACTTGAGAGTTGTTAGTAAGCCCCGCACCTTCACATTGTACGCAGAATAAGTCGAGTAAAGAGACTCCACCAGCTGGGAGAAGAGCGCACACAGTTGAGAAGTCGCCATTTTCTGCCGATGTCGGTTCAGGATTGTTATAGACATGAAATCGCCACTCTGATATCCTCGTAAGATCACCGAACACGTCAGTCAGTCGGATGGTGTAGAAACCCTCCACCTGGAACCAGATCATCTCATCAGACAAAACTTAAATAGATACAAGTTGGTTTGAATCATTACATTACTTAGTTTTTTGTTTGTTTAATTGTTTGTTTTTCAACCTTTATTTAACATGACAGTATGCACAACATACACTCTTCGGCCGAGGCCGTTTTTAAATAGTTCAAGGGAGGAGGTTAGTTCACTTCCATTTCACATGGCTCCGAAATTTTCAGTTTTACAACTATGTGGATACGACTGTACACCAAAATATATTAACAAAGCGCAAAAAAAAATTCTTTCCTAGAATTTTGAGATACTACAAAGTTTATACAGGTAAAGCTGTACTTAATTGGACACAATAATCTACAAGCCATACCTTTAATACGTCACTTGGAACCTTTAAACGTATATCTGATGCATTTTTGGACAAAGTCCAATCTTGGAGCAGAAAGCCGGCCGGATATTCCGTCAAAGCAAACTCCGTCGTCCCGAGGATGTCGGACTCTGTGTGCAGCTCCAGTGGTGCTACATGTAGCGTGTTACCGGGGTCGCAGTTTGCCTCACACCTAGGGAAAATGTCAAATTACTGGTCAGCTCGACGGTGAACAAAATACTCACGCTTCAAACAATGGCGAAAGGTGACTAATTAACAGGTGAAATTTTTTGCTACAATTTTCGACCTGAAGAGACGTTATGCTCACTGCTGATATGACGTTTTTTTAACCTTTAAGGTGTCCATTTTTTATTTCACCAGCAGTTACAACATTCCATCCAGTTTCTTTACGCTTTTCACAATAACTGAAACACGAAAACACCAAAACACACGTACCAAAGTCATAACGCGCTTTCCGAGGTGATTCAGATATAATCAATACACATGAGTAAATGAAAGGAATGTGCTTACTCAAGCGTTAAACCTGGACTGCTCTCGGTCGTCACCACGTGAACAACTGTATACACTTCTTGATAGGTCGTTGAGTTTTCAGGACGCACTTGGACGCTGATGTTCACAACGGCACCCAAGGTACGAACTGGGAAATCAGTCGTCGGCTCGTACAGGAGCTGTCCCGGGTCTGTACCGTTCTTCTGCTGCCCAACTACGTGGCAACAATCTGCAGTGAATGGAGCAACAGCGTCAATGGTCATTAAAACGTAGGGATTGGTCACCATGCTGGCAATCTAAGACCGAAAGCTGTCTTGAAAATTTGCCTTTATGATGACAGTCATATAATACACATGCAAACTTATAGGCGGCTGTGATGTAGACGTCCTATAACGTAATTTTACGTAATCGTGCGATGAGCACGGGTCGGAAAATATTGGAATCCTTTCAATTGAATAATGATAGGAAGCGGTAAAAATGATGGACAAGTTGATACATTGCTAGATTAATGAAAATTATTGGCCGGTTAATAGTCTTTTGTACCTTTCTTGAGCACTTACCCAAATATGTCAGGTCATTAGCAAACACTTCAACCTCGCAAATAAATTTCCTATGATCTGCTGTGGTCGTGAGGAGGCCGACGTACTGAGCAAGTGTACCACGGCCGGAAACAGTCATGTCTGATTGGGATTGGGTGAAAGCTAAACCTCCAGCCACCAAGGTGTTTGCCGTTATCTGGGGAGAATTTCCCATGTACACGTCAAAAGGATTCAGAGATTCCCAGTGGTAGTCAGCTCGACGGTATATCATGATCCTGGTGAAAATGGTCAACAATGGGTAGAGATTGAATAAAGAGTACAGATGAATAAAGAAATATCTTCTAATGATTTGACGTGATATATAACTATAACTGTATATTTTACACTAGGACTTAACTTCAAATTGATATAATATTACATATATCATAATATTGATGATAAAGCAACGTGCATTTTAGTCTGATTTCATGCAGAATTCGACATGATATGACATTTATTAGAATCTTTTACTCGATACCAAACAGCTAAAAAAAACGTGGACAATAAGAGATGTTGCATATTATAGTAACATGACGGTTCTGGTAAAAGCAAACTTAGTAATTAATCCAGTTAAAATTTTAGAATATCAACCAGGTATGGTTGTTTGTGATTGAACGAGGAAAAAATCATTCTTTTTTTAATTCTATCTTCAGAACACACCTGTCAATCGGGTATGGATGACTCAGATCCACCATCCACCATTCATTCACAACTTGATCCAGTTCGAACAAGCACGTTCCCGGGTCCCCATCTATGACCATGTCAGGTGAGCCAGCGGCAGAAGAACTCGCCATCGCTGTGGCCTTACATCGAGCTAGGTTGACTGTGGTTACATCTTGTGGCGGTGCTGTAATTGTATGCAAAACGTCATGTTATGATTTGTCACGCATTTCTTCTTCGTTGACTTCTAACCATGGAAAAAGGCACAACTTATGACTGCATTTTTGTGTTTATGATAAATGTGCGCAGTGTTTTACATACGCTTTACACCCTCTAGAGATTAATGCAATGTCATTGTTTATTTTCTATGGTGTTTTTTTTTTCGTTGTTACCTTTTGAATAGTCCTGGCTATAATCATGCTAGCCAGCATTCAAATGTGAATTCAACATTGGATTTAATAAAAAATATAAATAAAGTAAAAGTTAAGCGCCAACACGTCTTACAAGGGGTCCGAAATTAAAAAATCGTCTGCAAAGGCAACATTTGTAAGCGAACGCGTGGTTTAAGGCGGGTCTGTCCTAGAAGTACAAAACGCAAACACAGTTCATCAGGACTTACGCAAGTCTAGCACTCGACATGCCCAGTCGTATGTAAATGCGGCGCTGTCAAGCACTCCTTCTGGGTCATAGGACATCCCAGCATCCACCAGAATGGCCCCGGTGGCCGGCACCGTTCTCAGGCTGCTGCCTACTGTGGCGACAACCGACCGGCGGGAAAACTCTATCCACGTCTGCGCAGTAGAAATAGAGACGTTTCCATTGAACCTCATGGTAACTCGTAACTAAAAGTGTAAAAAATACATACGTATTGTTAAAAAACACAGTATTGAGTTTTAGAAAGGTAAATGTAGTCAAAAGGAAAATTTGAATATATATGACTAGAAGAAAAGCTACATATCCACATCGGTCAATATCGTGGTCTATTTGACTAATAATGTTTCGACCCACAGATTACAGTGTTTTGCCTTTCTTGTGTTTCAAACTTAAGGCGCTGTTCGACTCACGTTGGGAGTATATCATTGTACAAAAACCCCTTAGTGGACCAATTCCAACTTCACAATATCTTGTGTATCCTACCGCTGCTAAACGTAAACCGGTATGACTCGGTTACCAGAACGCCTGTAAGAAGTTACCTTTTACCTAAATGCAAGCCACTGTCCTCATAAAGATTGAAGTCATGTCCTCTGGCTCTTTGGCTTAATTAAGGATTCTCATAAACCAGGAAAGCTTTTCCATTGTTAGATTGATTTTCTTGTATTGAAAGACAGATTTACATAAGTGCCGTCATTGACATACCTGTACCAAGTACAAGCCTGCTCCCATGGTATCTGCTGGCAAAAACAGTTCTATTTCATCGTCTTGGATTCCCTCTGGTAAGGTACTACACAAAGCTGGTCTAAGTGACTTGGGGCATATATCTTCACCCCAGACACTCCATTCAAGCTCCAACTGCAAGATAATTGATTTTGATTATGAAGAAAACCAGCTCAAAATCATCACCATAAACTAGAGATAAATATTAGCTGCTTCAGCAAATATTAACAGGTTTGCGTTTTAGGGTAACTTATGTGGGGGAAAGGTAACATTTCTAAGTAAGTAGTTGAAATACAGCATAATTCACTTCATCTCCCTCCCCTTGCAAGAAATGACTGTTTTGAAATGGACTGTTTTGTAAAAGCCACCCCCTTGGGAGAACGAAATCTTCCGGTGGTACATGAACATCCTTACTCTTAATCTGTCGCCATGACCCTTAATCCGACAGCACAGACCATATTCTGTCACCCTTTCTCTTAATCGGTCATCATCATTATCATTAATACATCATTGTAACCCTTAATCCGTCACCGTAGCCCTTACTCCGTCACCATCAGCCTTAATCCGTCACGAAAGTTTTAAATACCTCACTGTTGTCGTTAATCCGTCACCATAGTCAGTAATCCGACCTCATATTCATTAATGCGTCCCCACAACCCTTAATACGTCACTTTTGCCCTTAATACGTCATGATAATCTTTAATCCGTCAGGAAAGTCTTTAATCCGTCAGCGTTGCCCTTAATCCCCTCAACATAGCACTTAATCTTTCACCACAACCCTTAATACGTCACCATAGGCTTTAATCCATGACTCTTTCCCTTAATCCGTTACCATAAACCTTTAGCCGTCAAGCGTATCCTTTAATCCGCCATCGGAGACCCTAATCCGTCACCCTTTCTCTTAATCCGTCATCCTTATCATTAATCCATCACTGTAACCCTTAATCCATCATCCTAGCCCTTACTCCGTCACCATAAGCCTTAATCCGTCACGAAAGTCCTAAATATATATATACTTCACCGTTGCCGTTAATCCGTCACCATAGCCAATAATGCGACCCAATAATCCTTAATCCGTTCCCACAACCCTAAATACGTCACTCTTGCTCTTAATACGTCATGATAATCTTTAATCCGTCAGGAAAGTCTTTAATCCGTTAGCGTTGCCCTTAATCCCCTCAACATAGCACTTAATCCGTCACCACAACCCATTATCCATCACCACAAACCTTTATCCATCAGCGTGTCCTTAAATCCACCATCAGAGACCATAATCCGTCACCCTTTCCCTTAATCTGTCATCCTTACCCTTAATCCGTCACCATAACCCTTAATCCGACAACATAACCCTTAATTCGATACATTTAATCAATCACAATAGTCAATGATCCATCCCCATAACCCTTAATACGTCACCGTAACCCTTGATTCGTCAGTCTTGCCCTGTATACGTCATAACAATCTTTAATCTGTCAGGAAAGCCTTTAGTCCCTCAACCTTTCCCCTTATCCCGTCACCATAGTACTTAATCCGTCACCATAACCCTTAATCTGTCACCATAGCCCTTAGTCCGATACCCTTGCCCTTAATCCGTCACCATAAACCTTAATCCGTCACCGTAACCCTTGGTCCGTCACTCTTGCCATGTATACGTCATAATCTTTAAGCATGAAAATAAAGATATTACACACACATAAACATGCATTTCTTCGGTTACACTCTGACGCAGTACATTGGCGTGTGCATTCCAAGGCCACCGACTCCTGTACTGTTGACCCAAACATGTCCAGACAGAATAGGTATCAGTTAACTTCCCATGTGCCGCCGCAAGCAGACTGTCCTTGAAACAGGGCCAGGCTGCCAATTACAGGCACAAGGTCACAGAGAAGTGGGAACAAAGAACCCTTTTCAATTTGGTTATTTGGTGGCTGGTTTCTGGTGCAGCAGTGTTGATCAAAACGAAGATGCGAATGGATACAGAAAAGGTGTGTGAACCCTTTCCATTTCTATCTATATACTACCTGGCTATAAGAACGAATTGTACTTTGGTAGAGCCTAGAGTTTCTAGTAAGAGTACGTATGTCTTGTTTGTTACCCTTACTGTTCATTTTGTCGCTGACGTCACATGTAGTCTACTTTCACTACATGGCGTGACCTCGACCTCAGTGTTGTTTCGTCTTAAACTGTTTTGAATATTAACATTGCATCTCTAGATCATATAACTGATTGGTCAGTTCAGTTGTGTAACCACTCCCAAAATGTAAAAAAAAGTTGATGTCCGTATAAATATGTTTGACAGGTCTAGAGACGGCCCACTCTCCCAGAAGCAAGCGACGAACCTGAACCTGGGCGGCAGGGCCGACACCGCGAAGGTAAACCGCCGCAGAATACAATCCACACACGCTCGCGGTGTTACTGGGTCTTGGAGGAACTATGAATAGCAGGGTAAGCAGAAACCTACCTTTTTGGCAAACGATTGGCTGAAGCTCTTCTGTTTTTGAACATGCAGCAGAGTTAAGAATACAAATCAACCTGGTGCTGAATTTTAAGAATTGAGAAACTATATTCTGTATTTACAGTCGTACGGCGATCGCACTAAGGCCCCCATTCAACTAGACGGCGATCGCGCTGCGACTGTGCTGCGACCTAAGTTGGATTTGTGTAATCATTGACTTCATGCTTGGGATATCATGCAGAATGTAGATGTCTGACTGAAAGGACAACAAAATACACAAGGCGTAAAATTACTCGTTTATAATAATCAATGAAATTCAGTGAGCGTTCTGTCAAATCTAAGGTCGCAGTGAGGTCGCCACCTCCAGTTTTTAGGTCGCAGTAGGGTCGCCACCCCAGTGGTTTTGGGGTATACGTAGTATAATATCGGATCGTATGGCAAATCATTACATGAATTATGTCTGCAAGATCTATTCGTTTCAAAGATAAAGCGTATTGTTCTGTCGGTAGACTTGATTGATGGCCGGGTTATACAACAATCTTTATTGACACAACAAAAGTACAGCGACTTTCGTAAGGTGAACTTTATCTATACATACATACAAACTATAACTTTTACGAAAGCCCTGTGATCATGGAATAGTCAATGATCATCCAACAATCCGTCATAAATTTATGTGATGATTCCCCCAACCTTACCTTTCATTTGATGTATTGTTTAATATCAACTTGCAACATATATGTATATATCAATACCGTAATTCTTGTTTGTCAACTGGAACTTAATTTTAGCTGGTTTAACGGTCATTAGTCAACAGCTAAAATGTTATCACTGCAAATTTTTCATCACTAATGTTTGAGACAGTAATGTTTGTTCCCACTGTTAGAATTAAGTACCGTGACCTACTCCATTTTCCCCAAACCGCTATATTTTCTTGCCGCTATATTAAAGTGAGTAACCCATTGAGGCGAACGCGTGTCCGGGGTGGTTTCTGGCGCAATCTAGTCCCAGTTCAATTCAGTGCACACGTCGCGTGCACTGCGAAACTGTGATACTTTTTAATGATATGAAATAAACCAAATCATCAATCTGTGTTGTTTGAGAAAATAGCGAAAGTAACACCGAATGTTGAAAACTTCAAATGCCCCACTTCGACTAGTGGCACTTTTTATTTTCCATTGTTTATAAAGAGCAAGTTAACCCCGCCCTGTATCAGTAACGCTGATTTAGAACATCGCCTCCTATTCCCATGTTAAAACTTATTTCAAAAAGCTGAAGGCACAGGTATAATCGATCACATTATGAATGACCTTTGAAATTAATTTATCAGGTGTGTCCCGTTGAGCTGTGACAAGAAGATAGATCAGGTATCCCCCGTGCCGATTTGTATATAGCATATGCACTATTCCCCGCACACCGAGAGTTTCCACTGAACATGTCTTTGATAGTTCCGACTTGGCAAGTGTGCGTAACTTTGTTTGCCATGATCGACAGTTGCGTAGTTTCTTTTTAAGCAAAATAGTTTGAAATTCTCACCATGACCTTCGGCGACAGTAAGCTAGACGGATCCATTCCACGCAAGTATTTACATCCATGCCCCACATCCTCCTTAGAGCGACCTGTCGCGGTAAGGTTACTGTCGTCTGCAAGGTTGCTATGGCGACGCCAGGCGGGCGGAAGCAGTAGAGATGTTTGTATGTTGAACCTGGTACCCCGGGTTAAGTAGCTGTCCCTTAGAGTATTTACAGACGGGCATGTGTAAAACAGCCGGTATTTAAGTTTTAAACTTGTCACTTTAATGAGAAGAATTACACGTATTTAGTTAACCCCTTGTTGTTCATGTCCCTGTATTTCTGTCCCAAAACATGTGTAACATAAATCATCTGGAGGACATGGTATTAAGAAAAAAACGACAAAACTAATTTACATGAGTCATACTATATGATCATCTATATTCCTCTTCTGATCATGATCCGTAAATGTTGTCACGTGTAATCCAGACGGAGAGATACACATAGGATATCAAATATCTTCTCTAATTCAGTCGTCAAACTGTGTGACCCAATGTCATACAGTTCATTGAAATGTCACTTTTGAGATATCCCTATACCTGTTGACACAACCCTTGAGGTCAGCCTTGTTTAAGGATCCTGATCCTCATGTCTGTAAATTTGCATCGTCAAGAGAACGCAGCTGATTCAGCATTAGGTAACAGGTTTCTAGAACTGACAGTTTACTTTAAAGTCGCGGCTGAGTGTGGGTCACCAGCCATGACCCTGCCGGTCAGTCTTTCAGACAGCAAAAATAACTACTGGGGATATGCTGTCACTGTTAAGTGTTATCACAGGAAAGTCAAAATAGCGGTGACCTTACAAGCAGTTTGTTTACTCAGTCATGGACAAGTTCTAAATGTTTATATATGCATTATTATAAACGGTTCTAATGTTATGTTTCCTCTCAATCGTACTTTTCGATAAAGAGCCAACGGGCTTTGTTCTGTCCGCGGCCAATTTTTGATAAATGCCATTTAGAACAATTCGGATGATGATTGGTAGCGATACCATCGTAGCAGATCATGTTGCAGATCATATTCGTCATATTCGTCAGTCAGATGATAGCTTTATATTTCCCAGCTGCTCATACCTGCTCAACTATACTGGATATTCCTAATATATGTTTCCTTCCGTCACAGCATGCAGCAGACCTTGGTGGAAACTGGTAGGAATAAATACAAGCTGTGTACCAGCTTCAGATGTCTGATCCCTCACAGCTGGCTGGCATGGGGTGAAAGATGTCAAAGGAAGTACAGGAAGGTGAAGAGATTTTCTTATATTGTTTGTTGTTAATCAGATTTTGACTTTTGTTAAAATTATTTTTAAAACGGCTCATGTGACAACATCGTTGGAAAGGTCAATTATCAACTATAGAAACCTATTTGACATGAATTATTACATTTTTGCCTCCAGCTTGCCATACATAATATAAGAAGAGTAAGTTAGTGTGTCATATACGTGTACTAAATCAGATTGTAGTATTTTCTTTAAACCGTAGAAATTTTAACATTAATTTACTTAACTCTCTCAGACCACGAAGGTTCATCAAAACGTTTGCTTTGTCCCAAGATACAATATCATCAATATTTATGTTCGAATTCTCCACAGAACTGATCAACCATCTACTTCTACAGTCGCCAAGAACATGAGGGAGGAAGGCCACAGGGGATGCCTGACCAGCATCAGAGCCGTGTGCAGCCAAATGATTGCGCTGTTACAGCCAGAGAAAAGCTGACACGATTTAGAGAATTCACACGCTGACGTGCACATGTTGTCCACGTCATTTGATCTAAACGAAGATGTATTGTCTATACTATTGTTTATTTTATTGTGCGACTTTTAGTGGCTGATTTTGCATGTATATCAAAGAAAATACAAGTGTTAACCTCGCCGATGACAGCTCAAATCAAACCGAATGTACGAATAATGGAAACACCATTCAAATGTGTATGCAATTGCAATAAGAAGTAACAGTAACATTTTACTCCGTCACATAATGTCCAAGAAGTTTCAGTGCAACTCCTTACCGAATTTGCAACGGTACTGTAAAATTAGTCTGCTATTGTTGTGCCATAATTGTTATTCTTTGACATCTTTGACGGGTATTCGTTTGTTAAAGTGGACTGCAGCGAAGCGATAAAGTAATCAATGTTGTGTCAGCAGAGTAAGACAGTAGAAAGACAAGAGATTTCAAAGGCAAGGAAGTTTAGGTCAAAAGAGCAACAGAGACCTTCAGTAAGGATCGTAGTAACTAGAGATAAATATTAGCTTGTTCAGCAAATATGAACAGGTTTGCGTTTCAGTGTAACTAATTTGGGGGGAAATGAACATAACTAGAAAGGTAACAGTTGTAAAGTAAATAGTTGAATACGTCATATTTCATTTCATCTCTATCCCCTGCAAAATCTTAAAAACTGACTAAAACCCACCCCCTTGGGAGAATGTACTTTTCCGGTGGTACCTTCAGTTGAAAAGAACATTTTCAATAAAACATTTTGCATAATTACCCCACTTTTGAATTTCACGTAAGAAAGAAGTGGGGTAAGTTTGGGTCCCTTAGCAGCTTGCTACGGAACTGCAGGGGTGTTTTTGTTAAGAAATCTTTCAAACAGGATTGCAGAATACAGTAACGATATATCACCATGCAATATGGTGTGCAGGAAGCTTAGACAAAGATGTACATTATTTGAAGAAGCTGTCATCTGCGCTGCATGGTGGTTTGTGAAGTGAATCCGTCACTATTGCCCTTAATCCGTTATCATAAACATTAATATGTCAGCAGAGACCCAAGTCTGTCACCCTTGCCCATTATCTGTCACGAAAGCCTTTAATCCCTCAGCGTTGCACTTATCCCGTCATCATAGCTCTTAATCTCTCACCATCATCCTTAAACCGTCACCATAGCCCTTAATCCGCGACCTTTGCCCTTAATCCGTCACCACAATCCTTAATCCGTCGCCCTTTCACTTAATCTGTAATCGTTCCTCTTAATCCGTCATCCTTGCCCTTATCTGTAATTATTTCCCTTAATCTGCCATCATCACCCTTAATCCGTCACCTTAGTCCTTAATCCGTTACCCTTTCCCTTAATCTGTACTCATTTCCCTTAATCCGCCATTCTTACCATTAGTTCGTCGCCTTAGTCTTTACTCTGTTACCCTTTGCCTTAATCTGTACTCATTTCCCTTAATCCGCCATCCTTACCCTTAATCTGTCAATTTATCCCTTAATCCGTCACCCTAGCCCTTAATCCGTTGCCCTTGACCTTCATCAGCCATCCTTCCCCTTAATCCGTCACCATCACCCTTAAACCGTCACCATAGCCCTTAATCCGCGACCTTTGCCCTTAATCCGTCACCACAATCCTTAATCCATCACCCTTTCACTCAATCTGTAATCATTCCTCTTTAATCCGTCATCCTTGCCCTTAATCTGTAATAATTTCCCTTAATCTGCCATCCTTACCCTTAATCCGTCGCCTTAGTCCTTAACCCGTTACCCTTTGCCTTGATCTGTAATCATTTCCCTTAATCCGCCATCCTTACCCTTAATTCATCAACTTAGCCCTTAATCCGTTACCCTTTCCCATAATCTGTACTTATTTCCCTTAATCCGCAATCCTTACCCTTAATTTGTCACTTTATCCCTTAATCCGTCACCCTAGCCCTTAATCCGTTGCCCTTGACCTTCATCAGCCATCCTTGCTCTTAATTCGTCACCATCACCCTTAAACCATCATTATAGCCCTTAATCCGCGACCTTTGTCATTAATCCGTCACCACAATCCTTAATCCGTCACCCTTTCGCTTAATCTGTAATCACTTCCCTTAATCCGTCATCTTTACCCTTAATCTGCCACCTTAGTCCTTAACCCGTTACCTTTCCCTTAAGCTGTAATCATTTCCCCTTATCCGTCATCCTTACCCTCAAACAGTAATCATTTCCCTTAATCTGCCATCATTACCCTTAATCCGTCACCTTAGTTCTTAATCCGTTACCCTTTCCCTTAATCTGTACTCATTTCCCTTAATCCGCCATCCTTACCCTTAATCTGTCACCTTATCCCTTCATCCGTCACCCTGGCCCTTAATCCGTTGCCCTTGACCTTCATCATCCATCCTTTCTCTTAATCCGTCTCCATAACCCTTAATTTGTCACGGAAGCCTTGATTCCTCACAGTGGTTGCCCTCAATCAGTCACCCTTGCCCCTAGTCCGTCGCCATAACCCTTAATCCGTCACCATAGCTGTTAATCTGTCACCCGATAACCTAATCCGTCACCTTTTCCCTTAATCTGTCATCCTTACCCTTTATCCGTCACCATAACCTTAATCCATAACCCTAGCCCTTAATCCGTTACCCTTGCCCTTAATCCATCGTCAATGTTACATCTTGTTCTGACAAAATTTTAGGTCTTTTAGGCAATATAGTATATAGATATAGACCACAAATGGTATGACATGTTAGCAAAGTTGGGATGGTGCCATTGTGATGGAAACTTTGACTGGGTATCAATTTTAAGCCCTGTTTCCGAGGCTTAATGACTTCTCCAGGCACAGCAACATGGATGCACCCATGGGAGTATCAGTTACAGGGTACTCGTCTGGTGCAGTCACAGTCTAGTACCGCGGCCACAGTGTCTAGATGTATGAGAACAAAGGGCATGTCTTGTGTTAGAAAACAACTCATTTCTAGCGATAATATGGAGATTTCTAACCTCTGATCGAAAGTTGTGACAACATGGTGAGCAAGAAGGGATGTATCACCCCCATGTCAGCAGTGGAAACAACAACGGGGAAGCACGGCCAGAAGAGACTGAAGAATATGGACTGTTTGAAAATAGCAATACAAGACGTTTGTTCATTAATCTCCAAGGCAGGAAAAGTTGTTGCACGTTCCGCAGACAGGACTCGACTATGGAAATTTAGATTCTGAGACTGGAAGGACAAATAACACCGGAGCCGATCTGTACAGAACCAAGGTAAGAGGCGTCTGTTTCTGTTTTTGTGCAGGTAGGTCTTTTCAGATTTTATGTTAACGTTACGCTTTTGTGGTCATTTCAGATACCTTTAATGGCAAGGTAGAGATTTCGGCAAGTAGCCATTTTCGAAACCATCTCGACGTATGTTTGATATTCAGAATTGCTGATAAAAGTGTTATTGAAACTTTTTAGGTTTGATGAAAAATGAGCAATAACTTAGCAGCCTAGAATTTAGAAATACGTCGCATTCATCCACGTTTCAAAATCATGTGCCATACAAACGTTGAAATTCCAGAACTAATTCTAGTATGTCCCATGTCCACGTATAAGAACTCATTCCAATACAACTTATTTGTACACGTTTAAAAATCTACATCCCCGACAAATGTAGACTGTTACGGTAGAAAAACTACAAATGTAGAAAAGAATGATACGTCGCACTCGTCCACGTATGAAAATCATACGCCTGACAGATGTAGAAATTCCAAAACTAATTCCAAAATCTCACCCCCGACAAATGTAGCATTAACTGAAGAAAAGTACAAATGTACAAAAAACAGTACGTCCCATCGTCCACGTATGAAAACCATAAATCATATGCCCGAAAAACGTAGAAATGCAATTCTAGTACATCTTTTTGTCAAGTATGAAAATGTGCACCCCCCCCCGACAAATTAATTTAGAATTAGTTGTGTAGTTAGAAAACATTATACGTCGCATGTATCATCCACGTATTGAAATTTTACGCCTGACAAACGTAAAAATTCCAAAACTAGTTCCAGTACATCTCATTTGTCCACGTTTGAAAACCTCAACCCTCGACAATTGTAGAATTAGCTGAAGATAAATTAAAAATGTAGAAAAATGATACGTCGCATTTGTCCACGTGTAAAAACCATAAAAAACTAGAAAGGCAACATTTGCGGGAGTAAATGCAACATGTTTCGCCCATTTCCCTCCCCACGCAAAAAGCGACTGTGGCATAGAGGCTAACGTTTGATGTAACGGGGGTTGCCCGAACTTAGGACGCGCCCTGACTTAGGACGGACTTTTTAGTGATCTTGTTATGCATAAGTACGCCGTGTTTGTGTCCACTGACTATGCTCATAAGGAAGATAAATAAACCACGTCCATGCACATAATTTTTATTTGCATTCAAAACATATGTGTACATATTCATTTCTTGTTTTGTCGAGAATAGTATTTTGACAATAATGATGGCAACGCTGAGTAGAGGGTCACTGCGTAGCTAGACGGCCCGACACCTAAATATACGACCTGTGCCAAGCAAATATACAACTATCATACACATAAGAAACATAACTTCATAAAACACAAAAATTGGGTCTTAAAGTGTTTCTTGAGAAGAAAACCGACCAAAGAAAACAACATAAACATCGCTGCCGTCTGGCAACGTTGTTTTCCCGCCATTTTGGGGGGCCGCGATGGACGGCGATTCAACGCACAGCTTTGTAACGCTCTAACATGTGATTGGTACCGTCTATGAAAAGGAAACTGAATACAGAGATGGCGAAGATATTTCCCAATAAGTAGACGGAGTATTGTTGATGTAAGCGGTGTCGTTTTTTCGTAATGATTTTGTAAGTCGGGTCGCATGCAAGACGTACGCCGGGCCGCGCGCAAAGTGCGTAGTAGCCTATTTCCCGCCAAAACGAGAGCTGGGATGCGCTAGATATAGCCCTTCTCACATGACGTTAGAAGTGCACACAGTCAAAATTTTCCGGTCAAAAGAAAGCTAGAATATAGCAGACTTCAAGCCTTATTTACATTTCCCTAACTTCATCACCAACTTCCGAAGAGAGCAAAATTACCAAAGCGTACTAAGTTAGGCACACTATCTGGCGTAGCACTAAATCAGAAAGTACATTCGTGAAAACGTCTCACAGCGTTTGCCGCTTGTAACTCGGAGCGTAAAGGGCCCATGAACATTATGAATACATTTCTTGTCCATGTATGTTCTTTAGATGAATGTGTTCAAAATTCATTCATTAAAACATGACCATTCTCTAGAACCAGCAATGGAGCGCCGTGAGTTCGAGCGCTTAAAAAAACGTCCTATGTTTGGGCGACTCCCGTTATGTCTGCAATTTTGGTATTTGAATGAATAATTGAATTGAAGACCAGTCAGAAATGGATCTCTCCCAATTTGAAACCCTATGCATGGATGGGCTCTTCCAGGCACCCATATTCATATGCTATTATTTTTTTAGTACAACGCTACGCCACATATTTTGTTTAATGCGCTATCGATCAGCGCCGATATTCAAGACTTCCCCGTGGCCCGATAGTGTAGACATGTAACAGGGGTTTACGCAAGGAGGTTGAAAATTCTTACTGATTTACGTCATTTTTAGCAAAAAAACTTTAAACAACTACTCAAAGCAAGCTCAACGTAAATTTTCACGCACTTCACAACTCTCTATTGTTAATGTTAATGTTATTGTCAACGTCCCGACACGGAATGTTTCCTAAGGTGGGAAACGTTGGATACTTTGTGTGCACTATTGAGCGCACTAGTGTCCAATCTTGGTGACAGAGGGGTAGAAAATTTGTGTACATAGCGAGGAAATGGCAGGTTTTACCATAGTGTCCAAGCTTGCAAACTTGTAGAAATCTTTGTTTCCATGCAGTGTTTAAATAAGAAAAACACCGTGTGTGTCGAAAAATACCACCAGAAAAGTTTAATTTGAACTTTCTCAATTGCACTTACATAACTTCAGTAGGACACAACAATAAATTACAACACAAGGATGTGAGCCAGGGAGTAGTGAAGTTGTGTCTGCACCTGTCAGAATACTAGTAGTGCCCCTAATTAAATTGACTATTTCAACCAATCAGGTTGAGCTTGATAAATCTGCGCTCTCTCATTGGCTGACCGAATTAGTCAGCCCGGCCAGATGAATAAAGATGTGACCTAAAGGTCAGTGACCCCATATGAGGAAAATAGCCGATCTTCTTCCCAAAACACCCTCTAAAATCGTATTTCGAAGTATTGTATGCCAAAAGTGCGAATGGGATTCTTGAAATATTTGTTCAATGTACACCATAGCAAATTTCAGGTCATTTGGATGTATTTCCAGAGCACAGGAGGCCAAAATGTACGTTTTTGGTCAGAAAAACCTCAATAAAATCACGTTCAAGGTCAATATCGAAAAAAATAAAAAAAAGGCTCCCAGGGTATTTACCCACTCTACATGTATACCAAATTTCAGCTCAGTTGGTGCAGGGACGACCGAGCTGAGTCGATTACAAGATTTGACAGGAGAAAGAAACCATACGAACACAATATATTTCGCCCAACAGTATGTTGGGCTCAACATAATTACAAATGTAGAAAAAAAGGATACGTCGCATTCGTCCAATTCTTAAAGTATCAGTTATACCCCCATTCCACTTGGACGGCGCTTTCGCCGTGCTCTCACGGCGACATAAGGACCCCATTCGAAGTCACAACACGGTTACGGGGGGGCAAATGACCCATATCTTTAGTTCGAAATATTTCGAAATATGAAATAAACCTATCTGGCTATCTATATTTCAAATCTATTCAAAAAAATGATCTCTTTTGACAGTCACTTTCGATATGTTTGCAAATGATCAGAACAACTTCTGAAACATAGTATTCTCGTATTTCCTTATGTTAGAAACATTTATGAATACTTATAAAGATTTGTAATTAATAAAACAATAATTCGAAGATATAATAAATACCATTAAAAAAACGTAAAATTGACCAGATCGCCGTGAGAGTGCCGAACTCCTGGAAAACGTGCTCAAGTGGAATCTCTACGGCGACCCAAAATCTCAAATGCAGCAACCTTTTATGAGCGACCAAAGATTTCACAGATAACTCAACGGAATGGGTGCCTAAATTAGTAAAAGTCCGTCAAAACTACCTGCACAACTCCAATTTTACCCGTGCTAGCATGCAGATTTTGAGCCCTACACATACACTCTTCACTCACCTTAGTTACAGGATAAGAGGTCAAATTCCTAGGGACCCAAAATTGTGAAATTGCTTATCAGTTTCACGCATATTTAACTCCAAATGTTGTTTTCCTAGCTAAAGATAAAATTAGTACAATTTTACCTGTACTAAAATGCGAATTTCGAGCCCTATTTTTTTAATCGAACTCCAAAACCTTGAAGTAAGTATAACACGCCATATTCGTAGGTACTAAGAAATATGTCAAACAGCTTATCAGTGTCACATACATTCTAAATTTTGTTTCCCTGTGGCTGTAGGACCTAGCAACTACATGACTAACACGCCACCGCCAACTACTTTGAGAAAGAAAAGCCAATCATGATTTTGGAATAGTCTAATTCAAGTCAATAATTCAAGAGGTTAAATCGACCGAAGCTGTCTACCGTCTTCAGAGACGACAAGAACCAAAGAAGAGAGCATTCAGGTTGATATATTTCTGCATGTTTTTTCTCGATCCCTGCACAGGTCGCCTATACCGGACTACAAGGTCATCCGGGGCACCGGGTATCCACGTGCACTAGGGAAGAACAATCCAGGCCTGGAACAATCTGGCCGTTTCCCACACAGACTCTCGCCGCAGCAGGGGAGGTCGCCGGAGACCTTCCACTACCGGACCAGCATCAGAGCCGTGTTTCAATGATTGTGCTGTTACAACCAGACATTACCTGACACGATTTAGAGAATCCACACACTGGCGTGCACATGTTGTCCACTTTATTTGATTCAAACGAATACGTATTGTCTATTTTGTTGTTTATTTTAGTGTGCAAGTTTTAGAAGCTGATTTTGCATGTATAACGTTATGAAAGAAAATACAGGTGATTAACCTCGTCGACGACAGTTTAAATCAAACCGGATGTACGAATGGTAGAAACCCAATACAAATGTGTATGCAATTGCAAGCTGCAGTAACATTTCACTCCGTCACTTACGTCGAAGAAGTTACAGTGCAACTCCTTACCAAACTTGGAACGGTTACTTTAGAATTAGTCTGCTATTGTTGTGCTATAATTCTTTGACGGTTATTCATTTGTTTAAGTGAACTGCAGCGAAGAGATAAAGTAACCAATGTTGTGTGAGCAGAGTAAGACAGGAGACGAGAGATTTGTAAAACTAGGAAGTTAAGGTCAAGAGAGCAATAGAGACATTCAGTAATTAATAAGGATCGTAGTAAGCCAACATTATGAAGTCACAATCAGTCAGTGTTATAACGTTTACGTCTCCCTTGGTAAGTATGCGGGAATCCTTGTCTCTGTGTCATTTCTTTATCCTTGATGTGGTCGTCTTCAAATCGGCATCTAAAAGAAACCGTATTTATACATCGGCCATTCTTTATTGTAAGAAGGAAAGGGTCTTAACTTCTTAAGTATTCACCATTTCAAAGTTGACTTAATTTTATTCCAAAAGCTAATTGGCCATCTCACCATTAAACAAACTTATCGTTCATGGTTTTTGTGGCTGTCGTCCCTACATCTCTGACAAGACCACAACTGCCATGTTCTTTAAGATCACGTCTCCTACACTTTCTAATTTAACATCACATTAAATAACAAATCTATATTAACCCTCTATCGTTGGGGATCTTGTCGTCCCTTACTTTTCGACAAGATCACAACAACATGATGCTCAGTGGACCTTGCTCGTCCTTTAGTACAGTGGGCCTTGTGTCCATTTGTGCCAACGGCAAGGTCACAACACCACCACACTAATAACATTCATCTCTTACACCTAACATAAGTGGTAAAACTACCCCTCCGGTCAAAATGGTCACACCCAACCCAAAACTAGGAAAAATATTGGAAACCAACATTAGCGACAAAAACCAACCCTAATATTATTGATTACAACACTTTCTAATCCAGCATCACATTAAATAACAAATCTTTATTAACCCTCTATCGTTTGGGAACTTGTCGTCCCTTACTTTTCGACAAGACCACAACAACATGATGCTCAGTGGACCTTGCTCGTCCTTTAGTACAGTGGGCCTTGTGTCCATTTGTGCCAACGGCAAGGTCACAACACCACCACACTAATAACATTCATCTCTTACACCTACATTCATCTCTAACACCTAAAATATAAAAAAAACTACCCCTCCGGTCAAAATGGTCACACCCAACCCAAAACTAGGAAAAATATAGGGAACCAACATTAGCGACAAAAACCACCCCCCCCCCAATATTATCAATTCCAACACTTTCTAATCCAACATCACATTAAATAACAAATCTATATTAACCCTCTGTCGTTGGGGATCTTGTCGTCCCTTACTTTTCGACAAGATCACAACAACATGGTGCTCAGTGGACCTTGCTCGTCCTTTAGTACAGTGGGCCTTGTGTCTATTTGTGCCAACGGCAAGGTCACAACACCACCACACTAATAACATTCATCTATCACACCCACACATTAGTGAAAAAACATCCCTCCAGTAAAAATGGTCACACCAAACCCAAAGCAAGAAAACATTAGCAAGAAAACAAAAAAAAAGAAAACTAGCAAGAAAAACACCCCTCCGTCAAAATAGTCACACCCAACATTAGCGAAAAGAAACACCCCTCCCAATAAAATGATCACATCCAACATGGCCGCCCCCTTCCTTGGATGCAAAAACAGAACAGGTTTTGCTATCGCAAACCTGTAATTAGCCAACATTATGAAGTCACAATCAGTCAGTTTTATAACGGAAGTGTGCACCTTGCTAAGTGTGAGGGAATCCTTGTTTCTGTGTCATTTCTTTATCATTGATGTGGTCGTAAACTAACATTAGCAACAAAAACCATCCCTCCGATCAATCACGCCCAATATTACTGACTCCAACAATTTCTAATCCAACATCACATTAAATAACAAATCTATATTAACCCTCTATCGTTGGGGATCTTGTCGTCCCTTACTTTTCGACAAGACCACAACAATATGATGCTCAGTGGACCTTGCTCGTCCTTTAGTACAGTGGGCCTTGTGTCCATTTGTGCCAACGGCAAAGTCACAACACCACCACACTAATAACATTCATCTCTTAATCATAAAATGAGTGGCAAAAACCACCCCTCCGGTCAAAATGGTCGCACCTAACCCAAAACTAGGAAAGATATAGGGAACCAACATTAGTGACAAAAACCACCCCAAATATCATCGATTCCAACACTTTCTAATCCAACATCACATTCAATAGCAAATCTATATTAACCCTCTATCGTTGGGGATCTTGTCGTCCCTTACTTTTCGACAAGACCACAACAACATGATGCTCAGTGGACCTTGCTCGTCCTTTAGTACAGTGGGCCTTGTGTCCATTTGTGCCAACGGCAAAGTCACAACACCACCACACTAATAACATTAATCTCTTACACCTAAAATGAGTGGCAAAAACCACCCCTCCGGTCAAAATTGTCGCACCTAACCCGAAACCATGAAAGATATAGGGAACCAACATTAGCGACAAAAACCACCCCAATATTGTCGATTCCAACACTTTCTAATCCAACATCACATTAAATAACAAATCTTTATTAACCCTCGGCCTCTATCGTTGGGGATCTTGTCGTCCCTTACTTTTCGACAAGACCACAACAACATGATGCTCAGTGGACCTTGCTCGTCCTTTAGTACAGTGGGCCTTGTGTCCATTTGTGCCAACGGCAAAGTCACAACACCACCACACTAATAACATTCCTCTTTTACACCTAACATTAGTGGCAAAAAACACCCCTCCGGTCAAAATGGTCACACCTAACCTGAAATTAGGAAAAATATAGGGAACCAGCATTAGCGACAAAAACCACCCCCAATATTGTCGATTCAAACACTTTCTAATCCAACATCACATTAAATAACAAATCTATATTAACCCTCTATCGTTGGGGATCTTGTCGTCCCTTACTTTTCGACAAGACCACAACAACATGATGCTCAGTGGACCTTGCTCGTCCTTTAGTACAGTGGGCCTTGTGTCCATTTGTGCCAACGGCAAAGTCACAAAACTACCACACTAATAACTTCCATCTATCACACCCACACACTAGTGAAAAACACATCCCTCCAGTAAACATGGTCACACTCAACCCACAGCAAGAAAAAAATTAGCAAGAACACACAAAAAAAGAAAACTAGCAAGAAAAACACCCCTCCGTCAAAATAGTCACACCCAACATTAGCGACAAAAAACACCCCTCCCAATAAAATGGTCACATCCAACATGGCGGCCCCCATCCTTGGATGCAAAAACAGAACAGGTTTTGCTATCGCAAACCTGTAACTACCACATCTTATCATAGTAGCCTTATGGGGTCAGCCACTATGCTGAGTGCACCTCGTTCAGTACAGAACGCACCAAATCGAATTGTTTCTTTGTTACCTCAAGAGCTAAGCGCATACAAAATATCATGACAATTTAAGTTCACCCACAACGCTACAAGATTACAAACTCACAAACACTACAGATATAAAACATTTTGCAAAGGTATTAAAAATGTTGATGCAGAAGTGGTATATTTTGCCTCACTTAATGTTGACGTTGTTGTATAGATGTTCACTCACCTCGTAGTCTTTAGAACATTCAGAAATTGACAGAAGGCCGTGTATAGTGACATTGCCGCCACGATGAACAGCAAGGGGGCTACTTTTGCTGCAGAAAGAAATCGTACCTTGATATTTGTTTGTTCAATGTAGATATACAGAGGGTGGCACAATAAAGTTTGCCTGCCGAACCTATTGTTGTAATCAGAGAACCCCACATGTGTACTATACTATATCTTCATAGATCACATGCCTATTTTCATTTCATCAGTTTTATTAATTTGTCTTTTACATCTCCTTTGTTTGAGTGAGATTGTCGCACCTCAGTCAAACCTCTGACTGGCATACGCAAGTGAGGCACTGCAACTTCAGAATTAGACAAATAAAGATATGAAATATGGAGATATGCAATTGCACAATCATCATGAGCACTTTCAGAATTTTCTACTGAAATTGCTAAAAATGGATCAAGCCAAAGCGTAGCCGATATAGAAAGAAAATGTATGATGTACTTTTAAATATAGTCACATTTGGAGTTTCGTGCTGGCATTTCACGAAAGGCGGTGGAAGACCTTTGGCCCAACATAGAAGGCTGTCTTTATTAGCTATTAATAGTATTGAATTTAAAATAGAATTAAAGAGGACATGAAGAAAAAAGGTAAAGATAGTAACTTGCGAATTCCTTCATGAAAGTCAACTTTTGCAGAGCAACTCTGGTTGCTAGCTGTCGGTGTTTGTTCATTATGAACTTGAACTTCGCAGCCGGTGTGAACGATGTGGCAAGGTGCAGTGTCCGGTGGAGCGACTGAAAACATTGAGTACATTAGATGAACACATCGCAAATAAATTAAAACAAATGTGTTACTATTTGTATAGCAAAACTAAGAGTTAACGCAGATGACTGTTTTCGCATAAATGTTTGCGTCATTATAGAATGTTTTTATACGAAACTGCAAAATAAGGATTATCTTGGTACATAACCATTTATCTCCGTCGTTAAAACCATCGTTGTTCTTATGGTTATTATGGGAGAAGATTTAACCTGAAAGGTAACTCGACACGCCGTTGCCCTTCACAAAATGACAGGAATATATAAAACATACTCATAACGCCAAAGAAGGAGACCTCTCTGAGGCGTGGTGGATATCCAGTGTGAGTGTCCACTCTCATCCTCAGGTGCTGACCAACAAAGTCAACGTCGAAATCTTGCTGAGTTCTGATCCCCGCCTGCACCGTGTCATAACTGTTCGCGACTTCCCAAGCATACGGGGCACGCTGTGAACTTGAATGAAGAGAAGATCTGTCATTGTCCCTGCGTATTGATGTTTCTTTACAATTTTCTTCCTTCTAACCACTTCCATTGGTCTACATTGGGTATACCAGACCCACTCAGTTTTGATATGCTTAAACATGATGTCTAAAATGAATAAATATTGGTTGATATAGTTCGTAATCTCGGTTCAAAATCATTGACGGTTGACGATATAGCCGCTTATTGACCAAGGAAGACGGTTGGGAAGTTGAATTAGTGTTGATTTAATAACAAATTTAAAAACCTTTGATTATTCAAATCTTGTTTTGGTTGTCATAAAGCTATAGATATACATTGTATTGTTGCCCTCCATAAATACATTACATGGTGTCAAACGTCAAGAAAATAGAGGCCAAAACATCAAAACAAGAAATCCTAACTTTCCTAACTTTCCTAACTTTCCTAACTTTCCTAACTTTCCTAATCTGTAGTCTAGATATTGTAGAGTCGCCTTCAGTTACGAATCATAATGAAGAACACAGTTTACACCATAGAATGTGAATACATATGGTAGACAAAACGTTTACCTTTCCAGGATGAAGCTCTTGATGTCATACCTGACATCTCCGGTAGAAGTCAGGCCAATCACATACAAGGAGGATTTGACCTCAAAGTCGAGGATGAAATAATGCGGGTAATACGCTGGTCTCCCGAGAGGCTCCCAGTACGAGCCAACGTATCCGTCAATTGCTTTGTCGATTGGATTCTCTGGTGGGACTAAAAAGCAACCACCACCAGGACTCGGAACGCAATTCCCTAGACCGCTTTCTAGCCAGCGTGATATCCAGCCACTCTGGGACAGCCATCGCAGCGTAGATGCTGATGACATAAAGACACACATTATCTATCTATCTATCTATCTATCTATCTATCTATCTATCTATCTATCTATCTATCTATCTATCTATCTATCTATCTATCTTTCTATCTATCTATCTATCTATCTATCTATCTATCTATCTATCTATCTATCTATCATCTATCTATCTATCTAGCTAGCTATCCATCTAGCTAGCTAGCTATCAAGCTATCCATGCATCCGTCTATCTAGCTATCTAGCTATCTAGCTATCCTTTTATTCAATCAATAACAGCTTTATTTTCAACATATTGTCGTCTTGGGAATACAGAATTCAAGACGTCAAAAAGGGAATAAAATGGAGTTTTCCTTATTTTTTGGATTCTGTTCTATCTATCTAATCTATATATCTAACTAACTGCATGTATCTAACTACATGTATCGCTTCCTGCCTAATACTAAGTAAACATATACGAATAAAAAAATAAATAAACTACATGTATCTAACTATCTATCTATATAATATCTATCTATCCATACGTCCATTTATAAATCAAAATGGTCAACATGTAAATCTTAACCCTCAAACACCCGAGTGGGGTCATTTTTGACCCGAGGCTGGATTTTGATGTGCCTTTTGAACATGTTTGATCGGAAAAAATCCTTCCGTGACCTTGTCAGTAGACATCTATTCTAACCTCTCCTAATTTTCTAGCAAGATTGACACAATACTGTTGACATTATATAGGAAAGTCTGGAATGATTCAACTGGGGTCTTTGAGACCTGCCCTCTGTAACTCCTAAACTACTTATTGTATGACCACCAAATTTTCAGAGGACGATGCACATGTAAATTTATATTACCTTAAAAGATTTTGTGTCACGTCACCAAATTTGGTGGCTCTAGCGTAAGCCGTTCAGGAGCTATGGTACATGAATTTTGGCGTAGGCTTAAAAAAAAAACCTCCATGTCTAAATAGGGATAGTTTAAAACGTGGTCCTTCTGATCTTTTGCATAAGTTTTGATAATGAACGGGAATGGTTCATACCTAAACATGTCAAAACATTTCTCTTGCATTGATGAAGCAATGTACGGATAACAATCAGCGAAAAAAGTGAAAAGGGAGATTATACTGAACAAAACATTTTTGGGTCATTTTTGTTCAGTCATTTTAGTCGCAAAAAAGGTTCGGGTGTTTGAGGGTTAACTTAAGAAATCTTTATTCAAAATGCGACTTTGCATACTTGCTAAGTCCAATTGGGTTGGTATTTATATACATTTGGAAGAGTAACAAAAAAATCTACAAGTTTGTCTGGTTAAAATATAGAGTACGTGTAACAGACCTGCTAGGATAACGACCGTTTAGATCTATATACTAGTATATATACCAAAACTTTAACACGTTTCAGAGCAGGACAAGCTTCTGCTTCCTCCTCTGTCGAATATTAGCAGGCATGTAATTCTCTTTTGTCTGTATGAAATATTTCTTCTGAATGTACTGAATGCGTTCCTCTAAATGATATTCCCTCGCATTTAGTGTCCTGATTGTTAGATAGTCGACTTCTACATTCCATGCGAAATGTGACGTGGTATACGAACGTCTAATAGTGGTAGTTGAAGAACAGAAACTGTATTATCCAAGATAAGAGGGCGACACTCGGAGAATTTAGATCTCCGTTGAGAATATTTGCCAAGCAGTTTTAAAAAAGCCTTGAAAATCACATTAAGCCAAATAAGCATTTCTTAGATTAATAACAATAAATGGAACCGCGAGCGACTGAATACAGAAATAAAATATTCAACATCCTAGCGTTATATAAAACAAACGAACAATGACACAAGGACATCACCAAGGCAACGGAATAACATTCGGCGACGCACAGCCTTGGAAAGGTTAATCATGTGAATCCAGCAAAGTAATCGAAGTGAGATTACTTTATGTTGAAAAGCTAACCTTTGAATACGGTCATACATTATTTAGAACCCAATTGTTACAATTGAAAAGCAACCAACAATGCAACAAGGACATCCATAGAGTGACGGAGTAGCAGTCAGTCACACCCAGCCTTGGACAGGTCATCAACCTACTGGACAATAAAAATATCCAGATGTGTGTAACTCGACTAAACTAACAACAATGAGTCTCCTTCCAAAGTTTGAAATACCTCTTCTGATCATGACGATACTAAATGCGTTTCCCTGAATAATGTCCTGCCTATTTGCCTATGTGCTCAGGCCAGAAACTGGCCCCTTGCTTTCCAGGAGGATCCTACATGTAGTCCTGTCCCTTGCCCCAGCCTCTGCTTCCCGACTGTTTAAGCCCGTGTCCTTCACAATTTGGTCTTTCCATCTCTTCGGGGGTCTTCCCCGGGGTCTGGGGGTAGCGAACTCTTGGCTGGAAGCTTTGTACACTAGTGTTTTTGGGGGTCGTCTTATGACGTGTCCAAACCACCTCAGCCTTCTTGTCTGTACCATTTCCACGATGGTCTTTTTTGCCCCGAGTTTGGCTCTGATTCCAACATTTGGTATGCGATCACGGAGCGTGATGCAGAGAATTGCCCGTAGGCATCTCATTTCGAAGGCTAATAGGAGAAGTTCATCTGTCTTTTTTAAGGTCCAAAATTCACAAGCATATGTAGCTATGGGGAGTATAAGTGCCCGAAAGAGGCGCACTTTCAGGCATCTACTGATGTCCTTGCGGTTCCAGACTGTTTTGCTTAGTCGACCAAATGCCGAGGCAGCAAGTGATAACCTTCTCTTGATGTCATTTGTGGTACCGGGAACAGCACTATCAAGGAAAACAAATTCTGGGACCTTCTCTACTACTGTACCCCTATGCAAATGTTTTCTTCTGTTTCACTGGAGATGACTTAACACTTCGCAGCATTCACTTTCAGACCCCACTTTTTGCATGCAGCTTCGGTATCGGAAATCGCAGTGTTGCTACTGAATCATAAACCAATGTAAAATTACTAAAACGCATAAGAAAAGATCGGCAGTGATAAAAGGATGTTCACTAATGATACATGGTGTAACATGATTAACATATTATGAAATATAAGCATAACGTTAGACTACTTTTACAATGACAGAAATTACCACAACGTTCTGGTACGAACAATATACCAGATTTCACTTTATTATATATTTTACATCATGTATGTGTAATGATATATGTTTATAGATTCATTACAGCAAATAAACCTTGAAGCTGACTTATTACTTTTTACAAAATAAATGCGACTGATGGGGACCCATTGGCAACTAATGGTTCTATATAGGGAGCCAGTATTCGAAACTAGTTGGCAACAAGTTGGCAACTAGTTGGCCAATAGTTCGCGTCCTGTCACTTCTTGCGTTTTTTGTTATCTGGCAAAAAAAATCGCCACCGCAGGAGACGAATAGGCGTTCATTGGAAACCGCTTGGCAACTACATGGCAACTGCGCGCAACTACTTGGCGTCCGTCATTTGCAACTAGTTGCCAACTAGTCGCCAAGTAGTTGCAACTTAGTGAGAGGGCCCCTTAAGTCGTCGCCACTTTTAGTCGCCAACTAGTTGCATCCCAGGGAGAGGGGCCCTTCAGTCAAGGGCGGCGACTTCACTGAGACCCGCGCTGCGACGCACCGAATGGATAAAACTATTTTACGCGTTCTGCGTTTTGCTGTTATTTCTGTAAAACAACAATAGCATATGTACTACTATTACATTTTGCATTATATTCCAATCATGAAGTCAAGGGTTACACAAATCCAATTTAGGTCGCTGCGAGGTCAAAGCGCGATCGCCGTCCAATGGAATGGGGGCTTATAAGCCCCTATCTCAATGGACCGGCGACAAGTTGGCGACCTTGCTGCGTACAAAGTTGGATTTGCGCTACCCTGGACGTAATGATAATAATAGTCTTTATTGCATATTCCTGCCAAGATGGGCTAAATTCATAGATGCTCACATGTGGTCTATAAGAATCAAAACGGTAAACATGAATGGATAAAATGCTACATTCTAACATTTAAAAGTGAAAAAAACTGTGGACTATTGTGAAACTAATGTTGATCACCTAATTGGTTATTCTCCCTTTTTGAAACACTTGAAAACATAACTACATACTTTGTCCATTATATGTTCGTCTTATTTTCAACATATTAGTGGTCACAAAATTATTTTTTCCACTAGATTATGTATCAATCAATACATAATCAGCCGACTTTGTAGAGAATTCCGCTTGTGATGAATTACAAAAGTTTCTTTTTTTTTAAACAATATGATACTCACTAAACCCCTGCAGACCCTACCATTGTAGTCCCTAAGCGTAAACATACATTTTGAAACGTGGGTATTTTCGGCGTAAATGAGGGTGGTTAAGCACAATAAGAAGGCCAATTGTTAATAAGACATACAAGAACACATAGCAAGACGATTTTTTTTAACCACCCTGACATTATTTTTGTAATATAACTTTTGTCAGGCATTGTCAAGCACATTGTTGAAAAGACATAGGCTGAGGGTCACCTGGGGAATTTGGTAGAATACTGAATGCTTTTGGATGAGCACGGGACTAGTTGGTACTTTATCGTATACTTTAAAAAATATTTATGTCTACTTCCTAAAATTATCATCCATTGGAAATTAACTCCCCCCTCTGGACTTTATGACCCCTTGAAACGAATAATGGCACTCTTACATTAATTATACAATTGATGAATATATTTGCATAATTGGTATCAGTTGATGCTCCACTTGCCATAAACCACATCTGTTACACGTATTTGAATTGTATTATGGAAAACACTGCAAATATAGATTTTGCTCATTAGTTATGCAAATTAAGTCCCAATTAGCGTAATTTGCACTTCGTTGTGTACATCTCTGTCTACGTTACCTGCATATAAAATATCATGGAAATCCGTCGTTCCTTTCTTCAGTTATGCCCCCTAGAAGATTTTCACAATAACCCCACTGCAGTTCCAGAGCAAGCTGCTAGGGAGCCCAAACCTACACCACTTCTTTATTACATCACAAGCTATCTGCCACCCAAAGATCAAGACCATAGCACGTCCAGGTCAGAGATACAAAAACGGAAGCTCTGCTACAGTACCAAGGCCATATTCCAGGGGGCCCAAAATAGACCTTGAATTTAAGCTACTCGACACCCGCCCATATACCAAATATCATCAAAATCCGTCAAGAGGTTCTTCAGTTATGCTGACTAGAGTAGTGTGGAAACACAACCAATCTGACAGCCAGACAGAGAGACAGACAGACAGACACAACCAAAACTATATATCCATTTTTCATGGAGATAAATATCAATATTTTTACCAGAATTTAAAAGCTTACAATCAAACGATAGAGTACTTGGTAGGTGTTTGAGGAATGAAGCCGCTTTATTGTCTCATTCATGGTTAGGGAGATATAGCTGACCAAAGTTGACTTAAGTATTATAGGCCGATGACACAGGTCCAAAAATCAATCTCTTAACCAGAATTTTCAAACTTTACATTCCAACGATAGGGCACTTGGTAGGCATAGGAGGAATGAAGACCGCATAATTGGTTACGGAGTAATAGCTGACCAAAGTTTCGCGCATAGGCCCCATGCTTAAGCATTATAGAGTAATGGCACAGGTCTAAAATATCAATCTCTTTGCCAGAATTTTCAAACTTTACAATCAAACGATAGGGCACTTGGTAGGTATTGGAGGAATGAAGACCGCATTATTATCTCATTTATGGTTACAGAGTAATAGCTGACCAAAGTTTTGCGCATCGGCCCCATACTTAAGCATTATAGAGCAATGGCACAGGTCTAAAATATCAATCTCTTTACCAGAATTTTCAAATTTTACATTCAAACGATAGGGCCATTGGTAGGTATTGGAGGAATGAAGCCGCTTTATTGTCTTATTCATGGTTACGGAAATATAGCTGACCAAAGTTGACAGTGTCACCGCCCATACTTAAGCATTATAGGCCAATGACACAGGTCCAAAAATCAATCTCATTACCAGTATTTTCAAAGTTTACATTAAGAAGATAGGGCACTTGGTAGGTATTGGAGGATTGAAGACCGCATTATCATCTCAATCATGGTTACGGAGTAAAAGCTGACCAAAATTTCGCGCATAGGCCCAATACTAAACATTAGAGAGCAACGGCACAGGTTTTAAAATATTAATCTGTTTACCAGAGTTTTCAAAGTTAACAATCAAACGATAGGGCACTTGGTAGGTATTGGTGGAATGAAGACCGCATTAATATCTCATTCATGGTTACGGAGTAATAGCTGACCAAAGTTTCGCGCATCGGGCCCATACTTAATAAGTAATATAGGGCAATGGCACGGGTTTAAAATATCAATTTCTTTACCAGAATTTTTAAAAGTTTACAATCAAAAAATAGGGCACTTGGTAGGTATGGGACGAATGAAGCCGCTTTATTGTCTCATTCATGGTTACGGAGATATAGCTGACCAAAGTTGACATGGTATCGCCGCCCATACTTAAGCATAATAGGCCAATAACACTGGTCCAAAAATTGATCTATTTACCAGAATTGTCAAAGTTTACCGATGACGTCATCAAATCAGCAAAATATATTAATGTTAAATCAGGAAAGTTACATTGGATCACATAAGATGATAATGTAGGAAAACAAATGTGGTGCACCAACAAAGTCTCGATACGTCATTGTTTGAAATAAAATTAGCAGATTTTGTGAAATATGCTACCCAAAAATCCATTGTCAGGGCAACACAAATACTTAATTAATCTGTAATCTTTTTTTTTTTTTGAAACTTTATGAAACGTCACCAATTTTGGTGGCTCTAGTGTAATCCGTTCAGGAGCTATGCAGCATGACATTTGGCGTGGGCTTAAAAAATCCCCTCCTTGTCTACATAGGGATAGTTCAAAACGTGGTCCTTCTGATCTTTTTGCATAAATTATGATAATGAACGGGAATTGTTCATACCTAAACATGTCAAAACATTCCTCTTACATTGATGAAGCAATGTACGGATAACAATCTGCGAAAAAAGTGAAAAGGGAGATTGTACTGAACAAAACATTTTGGGATCATTTTTGTTCAGTCATTTTAGTCGCATAAACGGTTCGGGTGTTTGAGGGTTAACTTAAGAAATCTTTATTCAAAATGCGACTTTGCATTCTTGCTAAGTCTAATTGTGTTGGTATTTACATACATTTTGGAAGAGTAACAACAGAATCTACAAGTTTGTCTAGTTAAAATATAGAGTACGTGTAACAGGCGTGCTAAGATAACGACCGTTTAGATATATATAGATATATATATCAAAAATTTAACACGTTTCAGAGCAGGACGAGCTTACGCTTCCTCCGCTGTCGAATAAAAGCAGGCAGGTAATTCTCCTTTCTCAGTATGAAATATTTCTCCTGAATGTACTGAATGCGTTCCTTTAAATGATATTTCCTCGCATTTAGTGTCCTGATTGTTAGATAGTCGACTTCTTCATTCAATGCGAAATGTGACGTAGTATACGAACGTCAAATAGTGGTAGTTGAAGAACAGAAACTGTGTTATCCAAGATAAGAGGGCGACACTCGGAGAATTTAGATCTCCGTTGAGGATATTTGCCAAATAGTTTTAAAAAGCCTTGAAAAACACATTAAGCCAAATAAGCGTTTCTTAGATTAATAACAACAAATGGAACAGCGAGCGACTGAATACAGAAATAAATTATTCAACATCCTTTGCGTTATATAATACAAACGAACAATGACACAAGGACATCACCAAGGCAACGGAATAACATTCAGCGACACACAGCCTTGGACAGGTTAATCATATGAATCCACAAAGTAATCGAAGTAAGATTACTTTATGTTGAAGAGCTAACCTTTGAATACGGTCATACATTATTTAGAACCCAATTATTACAATTGAAAAGCAATCAACAATGCAACAAGGACATCCATAGAGTGACGGAGTAGCATTCAGTCACACCCAGCCTTGGACAGGTCATCAACCTACTGGACAATAAAAATATCCAGATGTGTGTGACTCGACTAAACTAACAACAATGAGTCTCCTTCCAAAGTTTGAAATACCTCTTCTGATCTTGACTATACTAAATACGTTTCCCTGAATAATGTGAATATAACTAACATAGTGAACAATACAATACAAGCTAACAAGTCAAGATGTCAATCTTTACTGAAGGACAATATTTATCAGATACTTCTGCATCTGTATCCGTTTGGACATCAGGCGTATATTAATGTGAGCCCTATCGACATTTTTCATCTTAGAAAAGTTTCCTTCTATGAGTTAGTTTATCTACATGTCTAACAACCTCTCAGAGCTTTTTACTATGATTGGCCCATTACGGTAAAAATAAACATACAAGTTTGTGTGTGGTCTGACGGATTTCAAACTGACCCCCGATGATTTTGCCTTGTAAATTCCCACAATAACAGGAAAGAATGAGGGAATTTAATGTTTTATCTTTGATATTATAACACTGACGCGCGACGCAGTTGCAAAATAAATGGGGCCCTGCTGAGCAGGTATCGGAAATCGCAGTGTTGCTACTGAATCAAAACCAATGTAAAATTACCAAAACGCATAAGAAAAGATCAGCAATGATAAAAGGATGTTCACTGTTGATACATGGTGTAACATGATTAACTTATTATGAAATATAAGCATAACGTTAGACTACTTTTGAAATGACAGAAATTACCAAAACGTTCTGATACGAACAATATACCAGATTTCACTTTATTATATATCTTATATCATGTATGTGTAATGATATATGTTTATAGATTTATTACAGCAAATAAACCTTGAAGCTTACTTATTACTTTTGACAAATAAATGACACCTTTTTTGCGACTGATGGGGACCCATTAGCAACTAATGGTTCTAAATAGGGAGCCAGTATTCGAAACTAGTTGGCAACAAATTGGCAACTAGTTGGCAACTAGTTCGCGTCCAGTCACCACTTGCGTTTTTTTTAACTGCCCCCCCCCCCCCAAAAAAAAAGCCGCCGCAGGAGACGAATTGGCGTTCATTGGAAACCGCGTGGCAACTACATGGCAACTGCGCCCAACTAGTTGGCGTCGGTCATTTGCAACTAGTTGCCAACTAGTCGCCAAGTAGTTGCATCTCAGTGAGAGGGCCCCTTAAGTCGTCGCCACTTTTAGTCGCCAACTAGTTGCATCCCAGTGAGAGGGGCCCTTTAGTCAAGGGCGGCAACTTCACTGAGACCCGCGCTGCGACGCACCGAATAAACAGAGCGGTCAACAAATTTAATGGATAAAACTATTTAAAACAATAATAGCATATATACTACTATTACATTTTGCATTTTATTCCAATCATAAGGTCAAGGGTTACACAAATCCAATTTAGGTCGCTTCGAGGTCAAAGCGCGATCGCCGTCCAATGGAATGGGGGCTTATAAGCCCCAATCTCACTGGACCCGCGACAAGTTGGCGACCTTGCTGCGTACTAAGTTGGATTTGCGCTACACTGGACTTAATGATAATATTTTTTGCATATTCCTGCCCAGATGGGCTAAATGTATAAATAATCACATGTGGTTTATAAGAAGCAAAATGTTAAACATGAATGGATAAAATGCAACATTCTAACATTCAAAAGTGAAAAAAACCTGTGGACTATTGTTGAAGAAATGTTGATCACCTAGTAGGTTCTTCTCTCTTTTTGAAACACTTGAAAACATAACTACATACCTATATATGATCGTCTCATTTTCAACATATTAGTGGTCACAAAATTCGCATGTTCTATTATTTAGATAGGTTAGCCTCCGTTGCAGGCATTCCCACTAGCGTTTTACTAGCGACTTTTTTCCAATTTTTGTGGAGGATTGTAGTAATCGCTTTGTGGAATTACCACGATCCCAAGCAGGTACGGGGCCCAAGCAGATACGATGGCTCAAGCAGATACGCCCCTCCCCCAAAAAATGAAAAATAATCACTAGTAAAACGCTACGGGGGTACGGTTATGCCTGCCATATTCTATGTGTAAGAAATGTTCACTGATGCGAAGTTTACACATTGCTCTGCGATGTTCGAAGCTTGCAATGTTTAAATATGTTTCTCTTTCATAAATCTCTTTGAATGTAATAATGGGGATTTCATGCAAAGAGGTTTTCTACAAAGACAACAAAGCGCTCAAATAGTTTATCGATCAAATCAAATTCGTTGAGCGGGCTGCCAAATTGCGCGGTTGCGGCTCGGTCGCTAATGTGTCGCGGGTCCAGTGAGACTGAATGGGTTTAAGCCTACTTGACATCAAAGAACATCATGATCTGCGTTGCTTCCAGCAGACTGCAATGAACCTCCTTCATACTTTTTCTCAGAATGATTATAAGACAGTACATTGTTTTGAAATCATAATCATATCTTGTCGCTCCACTTCTGTATCCACTGACGGGCAGTCTGGTTGGCCTTTGGAGATAATCGACTTCTACATGTCATGTGAAATGTGAGTTAGTACGCACGCACGTCAAATCTGGATAGTTGACGAACCGCAGCAGGGTCGAGCAAACTAAGACGGCAACACTTAGATCCCCACCAAGGTCATTCTAGAATATCTACCATATAGTCACAAATCCTTGAAGACGTGTTATACTAACAAATAGAACAGTAAACCTTTGAATACAGTATAAAAGTATTCACTACCCAGGTTTTACATACTAGTGCGATGGAATAGCATTCAGCCTTGGACAGGTTTTCAACTTGCTTTTAAAACAACAAAAACATTATGTGTGTGACTCAAGCAAACTAACAGCAATGAGCCCCCGTCCTAAGTTTGAAATATTTTCTATGGTCTTGACTATACAAAATGTGTTTTCTTGATATAAATAGTTTTGATATTCGCTACTTTCTTTAAATATGACATTTCGTTTGGAATATGATGTCATATGCATTAAAGTAAAATCAGGATAGTTGAGGAAAAGTAAAGTACATGTATGAACAGAACAGTATAAGAGCTAACAAGTCAACGCTTGGGGATGTAGACCTTTACGAAAGTACATTATTCATCAAATAGTTATATATCTGTAGTTCTTTTTCCTGCTCTATTTCCCCTATGTGGAAGAAACAATAAATCATAATTCACATAAATGTACATAAATCAACCGATTGTGCTAAAAAAAAATGTCTGAATATATTTACCTGTTTTTAGAAAAATAACATCTATATTTAATGAGAATGTGAAACACGTAATGTGGGTTAGTATGCACGCACGTCAAATTTAGATAGTTGACGAACCTCAACAGGGTCGATCGAGCAAAGACGGCAACACTTCAAGGTCAATCTAGTAAATAGTCATAAATCCTTGAAAACGTTTCGCAATAACAAAAGGAACAGTAGACCTTTGTATACAGTAATGAATTATTCAGAACCAAAGTGCTACATACAATCAACCTACAATACAACAAGGACATCATCAGTGGGACGGAATAACATTCAGGAACACACAGCCTTGGACAGGCGTTCACATCAACCTCAACAATAATGTCATGATGTGTGGGACATAACAGCAATGGGCATCTTTTTTAAGTTTGGCTGCTTGTAATTACTTCTTTTGATCTTGACTATACTAAATATGTTCCCTTTAATAATTTTGATATAAGCTGTTCTATAGATAGATATATAGGTAAAATTAACATTTCGCGTAAAATTTAATTTAGCGTGTATGAACGTAAAATCTTGATAGTTGAGGAAAAATAAATGTGTGAACAATACATTTGAAAGTAGCACGTCAACACATAAGGGATATAGAGTTCGCTAAAGTACGATATTTATCAAATACTAAATAGTACGCATCATTTAGAATTATACCTGGATCTGTACTTCGTTTTAGACGAAGGCAATAGAATGCGGGGCAATAGAACAGTGACATAAAACAATAAATCATACTGCACATAAGTGTACACAAATCAACCAACAATGTTAACAAAGGGATTACATAAGCGACAAAAGAGACTCTGCTTACTCTCAGCCTTGAAGGTCTTAAAATCAGGTATTTGAAAACTTACGCCATCAATGCCGTCAAATATTTCCCTAGAATTCGAGAGAATGTGCCAGCCAACAGTTTTCAAGCAGATGCTTTCTCCTGCCAGTTAGATCTGGACAAATCTGGCGTTAAATCATGGGCGACAGGAATACGTAAGTCTTTAGAGAAGAGCGGGTTTGCTTTCGTATGGCACCTTCCAATTTCATTTTATACAAATACATTACAAATTGCTAGTTCATTGGCCAGCGAATAAAAGACATTTACTTCCAAACGTTTCTAAAAGAAATACATGACGACAACAAAGGTGGGGCTGCCAAAAATAATTTAAGATCATATAGATTATTTAAAACTACTTATAATGAAGAAAAATATCTAAGTAATTCAAATATGAGGATCAGGAATGCAGTCACAAGACTAAGAATCAGCTGCCACAAACTACATATTGAAACGGGAAGACATACCCGCACTCCTCTAGAACAACGATTATGTAATTATCATACTTTGAATAGAATAGAAGACGAATGTCATTTTGTGGTAGAATGTACATCATATACACGAGAAAGAAATCAACTGTATAAGTTTGTACAAAACCTTTTTCCCTACTTCAGACATTTAAGTACTGTACAAAAATTCATATTCCTAATGCGACTAGACTCTACCCCCCATTGAAAAACATGCCTGTTCCTTTATGTCTACTATAACCGAAAAGCGAGGAGAAGTAGAATTTATCTAAAGATATTCATATTCTTTTTTACCCGTTAACTGTACTTGTTATTTTTTGTGTGACCTGTACTTAGCCAAGTGTGGCAGAAATTTGCATCAAAGGTCTCCATTATTTCCGTGGCTCGAGCAAGTTGAAATACTTACCTTTTGTTTCATTGATCTTTGTTAATTGTTGTAACGGTTTTTATCATAACGTCTCCTTCGTTCTGTGTGGGACCTGAAGTAGCTATATTAATTCTAGGAGTCTAGGTTATTGACAAAGTTAGACAGAAAATACCTGAGTGTTTCAGTTGAAAACGTAAACCCGAATAAACAAGAATATTTACTAAATGGTTAGAAATACTAGAAATCCACCTAGGTACAATATTTGTTTCTTAGACCAATCTCGATGGAATAGTGGAATGCAAACATACATTATGTACGGCCACATGCGGAAATAGACAACTTGACGGCTAAACCGTCATTTGGTTATTATGTAACATTAAGCCAAGTCCCCTTTACACTTCGCGGTGCTCTCGCCCCGATCGTTTTGCTGGGACCTAAAATTGGCCAGATACTTCCCAGTAAAAGTACTCCAGTGGAATCTCTCCGGCGACCTTTGTTGCGAGGACTCTGCATGACAAAAATCTCGAATGTCAGTGACTTTTATGACATTTAACAGATCACTCAATGAATTCCGGAGATAGAAAAAGAATTTCTTTAATGTTTTTTTTTGGTTTGTTTTGTTGTCTTCTACGCAATACTTTTACTCCTTGCATCATATTTAGATTTTGAAGTCAAGGGGAAAACAAATCCAATTTTGGGCGCTGTACGGTCGCTCACAGTGTGTCTTATTCTATGTACGTGTATATGTTTAACTTGTTTTTACTGTGTTGTCTCTCATGCAACCTGTTTTCAATAGATGTCATTTATCATGCCACGTTATAAAGAAACCTTAAACGAATTCGCGTGCGAAACACTTTTTAAACTACTGAAACAGAAAAACTCCAATAACCTTAATGCACAGTTGAAGATAAAACTTTGCTTCCTTATCTTTATCTATTAGTAAGTTGGTTTCATTCTTAATCATCTGACCAGTTTTCTTACCAGTTTTAGGAAGGTTTGATACAACCTAGCTACAACCGCACCGGAGGTTAATTTTTGCACGGCAAAACATGATGACCATGCGTTTATCACGTGAACGTCACGTGCTGCGCATGTCGGGGAAATTCACAGATCAACATTGTTTTCTTCTATCGCGTCAAGCAAGTGGCGGGACAAACCTAGTGATTTTACTATCATTTGTCTGTAGACTATTTTGGACAGTTACTGTGTATTTTTTCTGGTCTATGTTCTTAAGGCATAGCGCTAGAAGAGAAAAGACTGAAGTGGACGATAATAGGTAAGCCTAGTACAATTTTACATCATATTCATTAGTATAAATACATACTCGCATGGCATTAAACAGGCGGAGAAAACTTTACAGACCATGCATGGGTTTATCATTCGGCTCTGTCCACGCGGTTTTAAGATAAATACGCTTTGAATAAATCGGACGACAATTGGTCATGTTACGTAAGATCCCCACCGAGGTCAATCTAGAATATCCATGAAATGGTCATAAATCCTTGAAAGTCATATTGGACTAACAAAAGGAACAATAGATCTTTGAATACAGCTATGAACTATTCAGAACCGAAGTGCTACATTATAAGCACCCAACAAGGAGACAATATCTCAACCAAGGTAGAGTATTTACCAAATAGTCATAAAGCCTTGAAAACGTTTCACAATAACGAAAGGAACAGTAGACCTTTGTGTACAGTTCTGTAATGAATTATTCAGCAAGAAAGTCCTACATACAATCAACCTACAATGCAACAAGGACATCAGCAGTGGGACGGAATAACATTCAGCCACACACAGCCTTGGAGAGATCAAAAACCTACTGGACAACAAAAACATCATGATGTGTGTGACGAGAGCAAACTAACAGAAATGAGCCTAGGCCTCCTTCCTAAGTTTGTAATACTTCCTTTTATCTGGACTTTACTAAATGCGTTTCCCTGAATAGTTTTGGTAAAATTTGTTCATTAGATAGGTGACATCAACCTTACGTGTAAAATTTGATTTAATGTGCATAAACGTAAAATCAGGATAGTTGAGAAGTAAAATTGTGTACAAATCAATAGAGTGTAGCAAGTTAACACGAGGAGGATGGAGACCTTCACGAAAGTGCAATATTTATCAAATAGTTAAAACTTCTCTTAACACCGATACATGTGGGGCAATAGAACAGTGGAATGCAAGAATAAATCATACTGCACAAAAGAGTACATAAATCAACCAACAAGGTTGGAAAATGGAAAATGTATTACGTAACCGACACTTACTATCAGCCTTGAACAGGTCATAAATCTACTTGTCAACATAAATCATCATTAATTACGTCACTCGAGCAACAAGCTGACAACTTTTTAACATTTTCAATTGATCTTGGTGTTACTGATTTTTTGCCTTTCTGTTAACAGTTTTCATCACAATTCGAAAACGATCGGCTCCTACTTTCTGTGTGTGATTTGAAATTCTAGATTATTGGCGAGCAACATATGAAGTAACACAGAAAAAGACAGTAAACCCGCTTTAACAACTTGAAGGTAGGCTATTTAAACTCCCATACAACCAGGACGGCACTCTCGTCGCGCGCTCTTTGCGACCTGAAATTTAACAGAGCGTTCAACGAATTTCATAGATAAAAAAGAATCGATTTACGCTTTGTGTGTTTTGTTGTCTTTTCAGTCCAATTATAAAGTCAAGGTTTTAACAAATCCGATTCAGGTCGCAGCGAGAGCGCAGTGCGATCGCTGTCTAGTGGAATTGGGACCTTACTAAATGGTCAGAAATTCTCAAAACCCCTCTTTGGAACACCAAACGTTTTCTAGCCCAGGCTCGATGGAACGGTGAAACCTTGAGATGCATGTATAAACAATTCCGCAGCCAAGTGTGCATAAAGCGTCACTTAGCCGATCGTTTTCAGTATATGAACATACGGCCTTGGACAGGTAATCAACATACAGCAACATTAGATAATGGACCTGCAAAACAGCAATGTGTTTTTCATCACTGTGTTAACTAATGTACGGCGTCATAAATATCGAGGTTAACCGGTTCCACGCCGTTTTTGCGTTCATAATAACAAGTCTTCGAAACCGTTTTATTCGGTACCGTTCCAGACTACCTCAGGCAGAGGTTCAAAGTAAACGTTTGTTCCCCTACTTTTCAAATCATTTTAAAAATGATTAAGCATTTGGAATTCTAGTTTTTATAAATGATTAACACAAATAAAGGAATAGAGGCACATCACCACTGAACATCTTTATACCTAGGGAATCGCTTCGAATTTTTTCCAAATGCTAAGAATCCTTGAAACTAGCTCTTTAAAGCCCCTGTCACACTTATGCGTATATACAAGTTTTGGGTTGTTTTGGGTTTAGATTATATTTAGTCGAAAAAGTAATTTCTTTGGTTTGATAACTAGACTACTCAACGGTGGGTCAAAGTAGAAAACAACTTGATCCCCTCAAAATTTACTTAAACAAAAAAGATGTTACTGCGGAACTTACGCGCAGTGTGACAGGGCCCGAACATGCTCCTTTAACTAAGGGCGACAAAGAGGTAAGTGAGTCTCTACCTAAGTGACACATACACAAATGGAAGCTGCCGGCAACATTTGTAACAGGGAATTCTTAGTAGTAATGCCCAACTGACTGCTTGAATATCTGCTATTAGCAGTATAATATACGACATAAAATGAATGAACATCGAAAATGCTTACCAAGGCAGATCGCTGTGTCCTCTTCTCGTGAACACACGCACGCCGTACAGTTGACGTCTCCGTAAGTCAGGAAACTATCCGAACAGTTGCATACTTTGGTAAAGGTCGGACCACAGGGGGATGCTTCCTGCCCAAACGTAGTCACCGACACGACAACCAACGCTAGAGTAAACACAGTGTACCCTTTAAAGTTTACCTCAATTTTGTAATATTGGAATAATGTTATTTTCTTGCACAATAAGGTAAGTCGAACCTATAGCATTGTATGATAAAATTCAGAGGGAAATTTTAACATTTACAGCCCACAGACATGGTTGAAAAACGTGATCTTCCACACAGACGCATGGCTACACATGGCTATGGTTGACCAATGCCTTGTGTGTTAGTCCGTCTGTCCAGTGAAGTGTTTGCTGCAGTTAGTAACTGTAAACCTCAACCTCTCCTTATTTTTTTAGTGTTATTTCGTGATGTTGTTGCTGCACTTCAAAATAGACCAAGATCTCTAATTCCAACGACATTCGAAAATTGAGTCTTTCAAAACGAGAAATTTGTCTTGATTTCGTGTGCAATTATTTACCTTGCCCGAATTTTCTTTAGCTCATTACTTACCCGAGTGGGAAGTATGTACTTGTCAAGTCCACAGGATGGTCCATTAAGCGCTATCTGTGGTATTTTTCTCAAACCATCGAGTCTTGTACAGCTACTTTTGTACAGTGTTTCTACAGGTCACTCACATAGAGGTTTTTGTCTCGAGAACATTTTCAATTCGGGGCCAAAATATTGTATAATGGACCGTTAAGAAAAACAGTATACAGTACAAAAAATAACAGACCTATTATCTACAATGGACATCTACGGAACAGAAGTGATGCCTGCTATTTACAAATGTAGTAAATGCTTTAAAAATGACGCCATTCTTACTGTTGATTAAGAAAAGAGGTACAAGTCAAACTGGGTAAACGACTGTTATGAGTTCGGTTTCAATATAACGCACTTTTTTTCACACATAAGAAAAGCATCCAACTAACGAAAAGTTCCCTTGCCAAAACTTTGACCCCACAAAGTAACGCTTTCCATTGCAAATAATACACTTACTTGTCGCCAATCCTAGGAATATCCGCATGAAGCACACGACTTGATGCCTGTAGCTCGCCATTGCTCGATATGTGATGATGATCCACCAGACACTTACATGTACGTAGTTGTTTGACTAAATGGCTCAACATCAATATGCAAATAGCGACTGTCCTACAATACTTAACAGTGTGACCTTGAGCAGCATCTCAAACATAACAACAACACAACATACTCTGAGCACAGGGGAATCCTTTGTAATTCTGTACAGTTTTGTGGTTTGAAGTTACCCATTATAAGACTTAGAATAACGATAAACTTTCCCTGCTATATAACTACCTATCATAGAGCTCGGTATTTTTGATATCGAAAGATATACAGTTGACATGTGTTTCGTATAAAATTTTGGGCATTTCGTACAATACTACTCGAGACAAAATGAAAGCAGGCTACATGCTAACTGCACATGCAGATTGGCCCGAATGTACGTTGAAATTGCTGTTGAATACAAATACTTCAGAAAAGGTGCTGCCTCCCGTTTCTAGGCCATCCAAAACCTAATGGAAAACACTGCCTCAAGGGGGGGGGGGATTCTTTTGCTATCTTTAAGGTCGCAGAACACAGTAGTAATGGGCGACCCCCGTCCCCAATGTTAGTTTGGGTATAAAGTAGTGCGTCACATTGCTTGAAAAGGCCGTAGTTTTTCTTCTGTGCACGTTAGCGAGGCGGAAATACTGGTAAATGGTAGAGGAATACGTCAGATATGAGGCTGTACGGGTTGGATTACGATGTTTGTTCGGTCGGCTTGGATTCGCGCCTGAATATTCTTACAACCTGACTATTGTGCAGTATGATGACCTCCATGGGGGGTCATTCAAAGTGGCTTTTAAAAGAGAACGAGCAGGCAAATTTAAGCTAATTTTTAAATATTTTTTAGATTGAACCCTGACGTCAACCATTTAATAATCTTGCACCTTGGTTGTGCATGCACCCTACTATAAATTTTAATGGTTTAAGTTTATTATTTTTCATGTTGCCATGGCAACGGGTTTCTGACAGGCATTTTACGTAAAAATCACTAATTTTTTAAAAACAATGATATTTCTCAGGTTTTCTTGCACAAATACACTATTTTTCCTACATGTATAACATCATATGTAATTAGATGTAACTTTCGTGATTTAATATTTATAATTTATGCAAATTTGATGACATAATCAGTCAAAATCCAAGATGGCGGACTATATCACTATTCAAGGTATCAGCAGGCTTTTTCGCCTTTAAAATCGTCCATACCTGACATTTTCTTTACCAGAATCATTAAGATTAACGTTTTTAGTCTATCTTTAGTGTCCTTTGGGGTCATAAGTGGAAAGAAAGGATTTTTAGAAATTTCAAAATGGCCGATCCAAGATGGCGGATCCCAAGGGATCGCTAACAACACATGACGAAATTCTAACGCAAAACTGACGTCGTATGCCTTTGCATACGTCAAATGAATAATACAAACTGTTTTGTTTAATACGTTTAGATATTACGGGAATTCCCTATTTAGCCAATAAAGACACATTGATGACGTCATAATTACGTCATATTACGTCTTAACGTCACTAAAATTTCAGGATTTGACGTGAATATCACTCCCTGCAAATTTGGTGATGATACATCATACCGTTCGGAAATTATGTAGGGGGGGGGGGCGAATGAGCCCCCCCCCCCCCCCCCCCCCCAGTCCCAGATATACCAAAAAGCCCAGTCTGGATAGGGTTTTAAAAGCTTAAAAGCTTTAGATACGTAGATTTACTAAATGTGTATCTATAAAGTTTACCTTTATATAAGAATCATATAATGTACGAAGCTACATGGCATTCTATAACTTCAGGAGTTTTTGGAAGTTTTCTTTATCATTTTCTCGATTTTTTTCCTCATTCTTTTTCATCCTTAATTGAAGCTGAATCATTTGGTTTCAAAGCGTTTTCTTTGGACATGGTCATGTGGTTAATTACTTCATATGAAGAATGGACACGTTTCTTAAACATATTGCGCAACTCATTACTCATGACAGTATCTTGATTTCCAGCTTCAGTATATAAATGCTAAAGGTGTATGTTACAGGCAATAATATATATATACATTAAACGGTAATTTTAATGTCCATGTTATGACAATGTATGTACACAAAAGGGTAACGTTTATAGAACCCTAAGGTTGATTAACCTCAAAGAATGTAATGAATTTTAAACTTTTTTATTTTTGCTGAATAGCTGTCAACTGGATGTGTTTGTACATAAAACTGCCATTTAACCTGGAATGGAAATGGTATTCTGGATATCATATTGTAACCAAGTGAAACATGACACTATATTGTAACAAAGTTAGACATTACACATTTAATATAGCGGTACAATTCTTTGATCGTGTCAAAAGCACGACTTATAAAATCCACAAATACCGCGTGAATGTCCATCTTGAGTTTAGAGCATCGTGCCAAGTTTGTAGGATATGAATCAAAGCTGTAACAGTTAACAGTTTTTTTTTTTAGTTCTTGCTATTTTTTTCTGGTTTTGGGTTGGGTGTGACCATTTTGACCGGAAGGATGTTTTTTTCGCTGATGTGTGGGTGTGATATGGGCATATGATTATGATTTTCATGCGTGGATGAATGGGACGTACTTTTTGTTGTACCTTTGTAATTTTTCTTCAGTTAATTCTACATTTGTCAGGGGTGAGATGTACTGGAATTAGTTTTGGAATTTCTACATTTGTCAGGCGTATGATTTTCATATATGGACGAGTGCGACGTATTATTCTTTTCTACATTTGTAGTTTTCTACTGTAACAGTCTACATTTGTCGAGGATGTAGATTTCTAAACGTGTGCAAATAAGATGTATTGGAATTACTTTTTATACGTGGACATGCGACATACTAGAATTAGTTCTGGAATTTTAACGTTTGTATGGCACATGATTTTCAAACGTGGATGAATTTCTAAATGTCAATTCTGGATAGTCACTGGTGCTTCGAATGGGTACATTTTATTACAATGTTCTCACTCATGGTAAGCATTTCGTGACTAATAAATACGTTGGAGGTACTTTTTTATTAAATGTTCCAGCCCGTCACACCCCCAGGCGCCCGAGATTATACTGAACAATTAGGTTATCCCCACATCTTACATGATTTAGAAGGAAAGATTGAAACTACAAATGGACAAACAAAACATTTTTCAATGTTACAATCTTTTCAATACTCTAACCGCACTAGTTTGCATAACCCCCGTGATATGTATTAGGGCACACCAAATTGAACATTTAATACAATATTGAATGGGGTTTGTCACGTGGGTCTTTCCTGAGTGCCAGACTCTAAATGAAAATTTATTGCAGACAATCTATATATAGGTGCCCTAAGCGATTTTAGGGGGTGAAACTGGAAGTATTCTGGATAAGGCAATCTGTATGAAATTGACATTTACTTCCCCATATCATCACATTTGCATCATTATTTCATACTTAGGGCGTTTAAAAAGTGTGCAGAAACAAGTCACAAAAGGGGTATTTTATTTATTGCTACCACCCAGAAATCAGTCCAGAATACAGCCGTAACCGTTACAAGAAATAAAACACGTTATATTAGGTATTTGCTTCCTGTTCCCGTCTACTGTGAATGTTACAACGTTCCTTATATTTCGCTACCTACTGGTATTACATTTCATAATGTTTTATGACCACGTACTGTTACAGATACCAGGGCCACTCGTGCTCCTTCGCCACAGACCATATAGCTGCCTCAGGTGTGTTGCAGGTCCATGCATGCAAGTTCTGCTCCAGACATAGACCGGGAGAGGATGCCGGGCACCCGGCAAGTTACTGCCCACACAACAAGGACCGGGATGGTCAAGGCAACTACGCAGCGGCGCGGGACAATTTATGACTAGGCCCCGTTCACAACACAGAACTGCCCAATCTGGAAAAAACACTGATTGGACTCACAACTTCAAGCCACGTCACCAACCCCCCATTTCCGCCCCTCCCAACACCAAAGGTCAGCGCCGTACGCCCACGCCCTGCCCCAAAGCCCTCACGCACCAAGATGGCGAGTACCAGCACAGGTCCCCTCGCACTGACGCTCCCAGCACCCACGTCAGTGAATCCTCGCCCCGAAGACCGTCCCGTCAAGTCCTCAGGCACCGAGATGTCATAATGTTTTAGTTCGTTCCATTTCGTTCCATTTCGTTCCATTTCGTTCCATTTCGTTCCAATTTGGAAACGGAGCGAAGCCGAACAACGTGTTTGGAGCAGCGTCTTCGCCAGATGGGTAAACTGTTACGTAAGTTGGGTTTCAGTTGTTGTTACGTAAGTTGGGTTTCAGTTGTTAGATTGATTTTCGTTTTTGTTTATTGTTCAACACCACTTTTGAAAAACAAGTGATCCATGACACTTTCACATTATTTCCTTCACCTGATTTGCCTATACCATTTTCAATGTCATCCATGTGTATTCAAAAGCCTGTCACTGATGCAAAACATTTTTCCTTCATCATATATTCATGTGTACATATGCATGTTTCAAAATTATATATTATGTCTCATATTGTCATGTTAGCTATGCTGGTAAAAAATAGACCTAGGGAATATAATTGGAGTTACGGTTTTCTTTATATTCCTGATTTTTTAATATCTAACATGTCTTTTTACTAGCCTCTTGTTTATGTAAAACTTTGTTCTAGAGACCTGCCCCAAAGGTTACACAATGCGGCGTGAAATCTGCTATAAGGCTTACAACACGGAGAACACCTTAAACGAAGCGGCCGTGACCTGTCGCGAAGACGGCGGCAACCTCGCCATGCCCCGTGACGCTGCGACCAACGCCTTCCTTATGTCCTTGTACAAGTCCGTGCACGACAACGCGTTCTTCTGGTTCGGCCTGCGCGATCAGCGCGAAGAGGGAAACTGGGAATGGGTGGATGGCTCTGCCCTTGGGATGTATAACTCCTGGGCTCCAGGACAACCGAACAATTATGGGGACAACGAATATTGCGCTTATTACTCCAGATACCCATCCCGGGAGGACACGTGGGCCGATGCCGATTGCAAAAATCGACTTCGCTTCATATGCCAGGTTGTTCCAGGTACCTCTTATAACCGTACCATTTCCTGAAACCAATCTAGCAATCCACCTGAATTAGCTCGTTACACACCATTGCTCTTTGTATGAACACACGATTCCACATGCCCTCCCTGCGATAATTCTGCTGATTTTTTTCCAGTACGTCCATAGGCGACAGTCGGCACTCTCAACACCACTGTGCACAGCTCTCCGACCATCTGCAATAAAACTAACCAGTAAAACCGTAAAACCTGGAAATACTAGAACAATTGGCCCAAACAGCAGGCTTTTATTTGTATATTCTTATCCGTGTGTTGAGTAGGCAACTAACGCTTCCTCTGCCTTAAAATTCAGCCGTTCTGCCCCGACATTGTACAGACTTTGATCATTTTCCTAAGTTGTCAGATTGTATAACAGTTTTCAGATTATCTATTGGTTTTGTGGTTGCCAGTTGTCAGAGAGTGTGGCGGATTGTACACAAGTTTTCTGATTGAATATAATTGATGTTTGTCTGACTGGATTCCTTATTCTTATTATTGTTTACCAGATTTGAGAGCGACTACCACAGGCAGTTTTCTAATTGTATTCGTTAATTTAAGATTGTATACCAGTTTACAGGGTGTGTACCAGTTTTCAGAGTGTATAGCGTATCGTATACCAAAAGTCTTATTGACTACTAGTTTTCTAAAATCATTTCTTAGTTTTCAGAGTGTACACCATTTTTTCCATTGCGTACAAGTTTTCCTTTTTGTATAGTAACGTTTTAAGTTTGAATACGATTTTTCTTATACATTGTATATTGAATACAAGTTTTCTTATTTCTGAATTTTCCGATGGACATTCACATATTTACTTACAGGTATCAAACAATACAATAATCTAAAGGTTATGCAGGGTCACTGTGACTAGCACTTTCCAGTTTCTCAATACAATTACTTTTTTTGCAGAGCATGACCACGATGTCTTCCAAATTAGTCAGGAAAGTTTTTTCTTACTCCAGTAAGTTAAGACCTGACCACGCCTGATTAAGACCTGAAATAGAGTGAACGGTAGGGTGGATACAAACCGCCATATTTCCAGTGCCGTAAGGCCAATGAGTTGGAAATTTTGGAGGAAACTTTGCCTTGGTACCACACCTTCCAACTATGAATAAGATACTGGAAATAGAGTTATGGTATCTTCATAATTCATAAATATAGGATCGATATCATTTTTACAATAATTGACCTAGCCAAGTTGCTGCGTAGATCCTGGAGTATAGAATTTTTTGCAGGATGTAGTGATAGTGAGCTGCTACAAGGAAGTCTTTCCGGAAAATTAGAATACTGCTCAGGTTTAGAGAAATATTAATATTTTTGTTGATTTTGATTATTTTTGGGGGGTAACCATGACTTTATCAGCCAGTATCTAAAGATTGTAAGATGAAATGAATTTTTGGGAAAGACTTTGAAAAAAAGTAAATCCTTAGGTCTTGTTTACGCCCAATTACAACTTTGTATGCCATAGCTACGAACTTGGCAGAGGCTTTTACGTCTAAAACCCTACTTTTTTCAGAGTTTGGTCTTCCTAGCCCATCCATCAATCTGACAGCCGCATATCTCTCAATAGATTAATTGTTTTCACACCCGCTCACGAACTCATTATCTGCAATTATCTTAATTTATGCATAGGGCAGACAGCACCACAGTGTCCATTAAAGTCCTGATGGACAGACGTTGTCTGACCAGTCAAGGGGGATCTATATAGAATTAACTCGTTGCTATAGTAAAACCAAGGTTGGTAAAACGTTTAAAAAGAAAATTGTTGAGAGTGGAAATACCGTGAGAAAAACATAATCGGAACATAAGAAGAGCACTTCCAATTAATGTACGTACAGTACAGGACTACCTGCACCCAAGGAGGTTAAAATCCAATTTTAACCTCCTTGCTGCACCAAATTTGGCATACATTCTTATAGAATACACTAATACACATCTATTGAAACAGGAAAGAATGTTAAACTTTGTACCCCTTCGAATTCAGAACAAAGAATCTACAGAGCAATTGATTGAAACTGTAAGCGTCAGTCCTACATAACATAACAGTCCCAACTATACCGAAATGCAACCCCGGAAGGATGAAATCTACAGGGAATACATTGCTTTTGTCTTTGTTTGATGAGTAACATCACAGATTGCTATATCTTAAGTTAAGTGTATGGGCCTAGGAATAAAAAGATAATAAGAAAATACTGGGCCATGGAGATACTTGCCCGTTGCCATTTTGTTATCATCAGTGATTTCAATGTTTGTTAGCAAAGTCTCAGAGTAATACTTACTAAGGAAGAGTGGTGGAAATCTACCAAATTCAGTATGTTTTAATCAGTATTCCTTCATATATTTCACCCTTCTTTACGCGCATAACAGTGTATTCCAGCGTGGCCCAGTAAATAGTCGGACCGCTGCTAAAGCAGATCAAGATCCGAATCATGGGGGTTGTGAAATAAAGTTCTTAGCCTGAATTGACTAGATGATGCATATGAGTACCATTTTATTGTAGACAGTAGATAAAGTTTGTTTAGTAGAGATAATCTATGCATTTTGAACAGATATGGGGGTCTAAGCTTTACTACCTGGAATCCAGAGCCTATGTACCGGCGCGCGCTCCGAGCTCCCCCGGGCCCTTCCGCTGACCCCGCGGAAGGGCCCGGGGGAGCTCGGAGCGCGCGCCCGTACATAGGCTCTGGATTCCAGGGGAAAGCTTAACGTTTCACACAAAATATGCGGCATTCATAACACCTTCCTGATGGTACAACTTGTTTTCTTATTACTAGTACCTTTCCACACGAGGATTTCGAAAGTAAATCTACAAAACAAAGTCAAAACAGACTATATTCAGATGTGTATTGACTTGTCTGGCAATGTGTAGACTGAAAATATTTTGTATTTTTCCTTCCGTAATACCCACTAAATAAGACGCACTACTCGTTGTACAAATGCATATTCCATTAAAGTTTCTGTAAGAAAAAAAAAAAAAACAATCGAAGCTTGAATGACGAAGGACGGATAGTATAGTACATTTACAAAAACGAGAGAGTAATTGTTTTTTATGTATCAAATGAAGAAATTGTCCTCCTTCAAATCTGTGCCAAAGAAGGCTGTCGTGTTTTTGATGATGGTCTTGACACCTTTTACTCTTGTCTATCACTAGAATTAGTTCATTACACGTAATAACTATAAAAAAAAGCACAGAAAAACTAAAGCCTTTTTCTGTTTTTGGCGCCAAACCTCCCTGAATTTATCGTTCAATCCATTTTGCTGAGGGACCAATGTCAACTGGCTGCTTTGTTTCTGTCTGGACAGGGTGCGTATAGAAATGCAAAATATAGGAGGAGCAGTGGGAAGTGAAACTAGAGCAATTATCACCCAATTATAGCCTCGCACCTTAGCTCATTTCAATACTATTACAATATTTAAATGAGCCTTTTGGAAGGCAAGGCCCGCCGAGTCTTAACATGCTGGAGTATCAAAAGCACTAATTAGATTGAATAAACATTTGAAACTAGAGTTCCAAGACCTCATACCACATTAAATTTTGTTTCGTGTAATAAGCATCTCACTATGTCAATCATCGAATTCGCTCACGCTGTCTTGAAATACCAAACATAGATTTTAAAAAAATCGCATTATTGAGGTTCTCATAGGTTGTCATCATTATAATCAAATCAACATGGCCTTATTATAATACATTATGTTCTCATCACTTATTCAAATGGGGTCATTTGCATCATTGATCTTCATCAATATTCATCTCTTTCGCAGTGATAAATGCCACATGTTTGAAAGTGCTTTCATGAAACGCAGTGGATTTTACAAATTTCTTAAATTATGAAAATTCGCTCCTGTTTGGCATAATAAGCATCTCACTTTATCAATCATTAGATTCGCTTTAAAGAATAAACTATCTTCATACAAATCATAACAGTTATAAAACCAGAGTCTTGTTTTCATCTTGCTAGTCATTGTAGCTGTTGACCTTTTGACCTAGATCCCGCATATCATGGATCAGTGCCAGATGTTTTCAATGCCAATGATTGTATAAGGTTGTACAAAGCCAATACTTGCAACAAAACTGACTCTAGTCGAGTTAAGTGCTATATTAAAACGAGATAAAGGTGAGTGCTTTACGCCTCCTTGTTCTTACCAAACGGTGAAATGTACAGAGGTGGATGGTAACACAAATTGTAAACATCAACATATATCAAATTTACTATCAATATGACTTTGTGTAACCTATCTCTCATATCCCTCAATGTTCGAGGACTCCTAGAGAAAAGCAAAAGAGGTTCAATACTATCATATGTTAACAAGCAAAAAGCTGACATTATATTCCTCCAGGAAACACATTTCTTCAAGGAAACTAGTCACATTTTGACTAAAGAATGGCAGGGTCCATGCTTTCAGACTTTTGGAACAAATTGTAGCAGAGGCCTTGCCATACTGATTAAGCCTTCACTCGATTTTGTTTTGCTGGATAATGATGCTCTAGATTGCGATGGTAGAACACTCCTTTTAAAATGTACTACCGGTATTGGGGGTACAGACTTCTCTTTGGTAAATATGTATGCCCCTAATAGAACCAGGGAAAGAAATGAATACTTCGCAAAAGTGTCAGAATGGTTAAATGGACACGACCCAATCAATCTTATCTGTGGTGGAGACATGAATTGTGTGCTTAATCCCCATGTGGATAAAAAAGGGGGCAGAGTGGACAATGCATTAAGATCAGTTACAGCTATGAAAAACCTTTGTTCTAAGTTGAATATGTGTGATGCCTGGAGGTCAGCAAATCCTGATATCTCACAATATACATGGAGAAACTTGGCCAAAAATGTGGCTTGTAGACTTGATTATTGGTTAATTCAAAAAACGGCTTGTGGAAAAAATAGAGAAATGTGACATTAGACCAGCAATTCTTACTGACCACCAGGCAGTCTTCCTAAGGCTCAGATTTAAAACAAATGCCAGAGGCCCGGGGATCTTTAAATTAAATGTGAGCCTTTTGGAAGATATGGATTATGTCTCAGAAGTACATGATATAATAGAACAACAGATAAACAGTAGCATCAAATCAAGTAGAGATAAGCTAGACATGTGTCTCATAAAGATTGCTGAATTCTCCAAACAGTACGGAGCTAAAAAAGCAAGAAAAAACAGAGAGAATATGGAATATCTTGAGAAAAAGCTTAGTCAGCTCATAACTGTAATAGACAGAAATCCTACCAAAGAAGATATCCTCATGTACAAGCAAGTGAAATCTGAACTTGAGAATCTCTACAAGAAAAAATCTCAGGGTGACTATGTTAGATCCAGAGCTAAGTGGAGAGAAGAAGGGGAAAAACCATCAAAATATTTCCTGAATCTGGAAAAAAAACAAGGCATAGAAAAGGAAATAGACTGCTTATATATTGAGGGAAAGGAAGTACAAGAGACAACAGGAATATTGAGAGAATGTACCACTTACTACTACAAACACTATCAGGAAGACAATGTAGATGAAGATACAATTGATCAATATCTCAAAAACATAAAACTGACCAACACATTAGACCAATCAGATAAGGACTTTCTTGATAAAACAATCACCAAAGATGAGTGCAAAGAAGCCCTCTTTTCTATGAACTTAAACAAAAGCCCTGGATTGAATGGTATACCACCAGAGTTCCTCAGGTTCTTCTGGCCAGCTATAGGAGACCTTATCTACGAATGCATTCAAGAAACTTTAAGGGAAGGAAAGATGTCTGTATTACAAAGACGTGCAGTTATAAGACTTATACACACAAAAAATGAGCGAAAGTATTTAGACAACTGGCGGCCAATAAGCCTCCTTAATACAGACTATAAGATCTTTGCCCTTATATTTGCAAACAGACTGAAAAAAGTAATACACAAGTTGATCGAACATGACCAAACTGCTTATATTAAAAGAAGATTTATCGGGCAGAATGTACGCCTAATACAAGACATTATAGACTTCACAGAAATTAGAAACTTACCTGGAGCTATCATTTTTTTTGGACTTTGCTAAAGCTTTTGACTCTATAAACAGAAAATTCATGTGGAAAGTGCTTGAAAAATTTAATTTTGGTCCCAATTTCATTCACGCCATGCAACTATGTACAGTGACATTAGTAGTAATATTATCAATCAAGGTTGGATGTCTGAATCCTTCCTACTTAACAGAGGTATCCGTCAGGGATGTCCTATATCTGCACTTCTCTTTATCCTAGCTGTAGAAGTTATGGCAGTGAACATTAGAGATGCACAGGACATAGCTGGAATAAAAGTTAAAACTAACTCTGTTGATACTGTTGAAATTAAAATCTCACAGGTAGCCGATGACACCACTTTATTTGTGTCTGACGTTACATCTATGGAAAATGCCTTCATACATATTCACAATTTTTGTAGTGTTTCTAGTCTTAAGTTAAATGTTAAAAAATGTGAAGGTCTATGGATCGGAACGTATGTAAACAGACAAGACACCCCCCTAGATATATCTTGGCCGAAGCGCCCCATAAAATCCTTAGGCATCTATTTCTATAACTCTTCCCTCCACCATGAGTGTGAACTTCTAAATTGGGAGAAAAAGATAGAAAGGCTGAAAAACACATTGCAAGTCTGGAGATGTAGAAATCTAACTTTGTATGGAAAAATCACTATCATTAAGTCATTAGCTCTTTCACAGATTATACACAATATGGCAATGATTGTTACCCCACCCTGGGTTGTCACATCTATAAAAAGAGAAATTTTCAAGTTTTTATGGAAAGGCAAAAAGGACAAAGTCAAAAGAGATGTCATAAGCCAACCCACAGAAATGGGTGGACTCAACATGTTAAACTTAGATAACCACAAAAACCCCCCATTATCACGTTGGATATATAGGTTAATAGTGGATGATAAATCTAGATGGAAAGCACTCCCCCTGTTGTATGTTAATTCTTTTGGTCCCAATAACCTTATTTTGCAAATGAACTTTGAAAAAGAAGGCGATGGACCAAACTTCTTCCATATACCCAAATTTTATAAAGAAGTCATTTTATCCTATCACAAAATTGAGAAAAGTGATGACGTAAGGCCCCAGTACTCAAAAGAACAGATAATATGGTGTAATAGAAATATTAGATTACAAGGTAAAACTTTATTCTTCCCTCAATGGATTAAAGAAGGCATAATATATGTGAAAGACCTATTCCCTAGGGGAAAATTCATCTCATCAAATGAATACCCTACACTTAGCCACCGACCCAGTACTTTAATTGAGCAAATAACCCTGTATCAAGCCCTACCCAGCACCTGGAAAACTCTTGTCAAAAAAGAACTCTACTCAGATGACCGCCCAACACATCTTGTAGCCCCACCCCCACATCAGTTTAAAGCTACAACAAAATCCTGTAAATTACTCTATTCTACACTCACTCTTAAACATGCAGTATTGCCAAGCTGTCAACAAAAATGGCAGACAATTTTTCATTTCACTGAATCCTTTGACTGGAAAAAAATATGGACTTTGCTCTGCAAAACTGCATGTAAGGACACACAAAAAGCTGAACTAAATTACAAACTACTACATCAAATATTACCGTGTGGTGAAAAATTAAACAAATGGAGAATACATGATGTATATATATATATGGCCTCCGTCGGTCAGTATTGACCATGGTAAAATCCTAATTCACAACGGCCCTACAGCCTCGACTATGGCTAAACAGCCCTATACGAGAATGGCAGTCTCTGCCACAAAAATCACATCTGTAAGCGGACTCAGTTCTGTTGCAAAGCTCTTTTCTGCGGATCCGCTTTTCTTCTGCGCTGTGCATCAGTCTGGCTTCTCCTGATTTGAGCTGTCTGAACAGTGTGCATCTCCACCTGGAACGGTCACTTGCAAGGTCTTCCCAGTGCTCCGTATCAATATCTAGAGCCTTCAAGTCCCTCTTGCAGACATCTTTGAAACGCAGCTGTGGCCTCCCGGTGCGTCTCTTTCCTGAGATCAGTTCTCCGTAGAGAAGGTCTTTGGGGATTCGGCCATCTTCCATGCGACGGACGTGGCCTAGCCAGCGAAGTCTCCGCTGTCTGAGCAGGGTGAACATGGTAGGGAGGCCGGCGCGGGACAGCACTTCGGTGTTGGTCACTTTGTCCTTCCATGATATGCCAAGGATACGGCGCATACACCTCATGTGAAAGGCGTTTAGCCTATTCTCCTGCTTGGCATAGGTCGACCACGTTTCACTCCCATAGAGAAGTGTGCTGAGAACGCATGCGTTGTACACAGCCATCTTTGTCTTGACAGAGAGTTTGGGGTTCTCCCACACTCGAGTGGTGAGACGGGCGAGTGTAGTTGCTGCCTTTCCAATCCTCTTGTCGATCTCCTTGTCCAAGGAAAGATTGCTGCTTGCTGTGGATCCGAGGTATGTGAAGTGGTTCACAGCCTTCAATTCATAGTCACCGATGGTGATGGCTGGAGGTGCTTCTACATCCTGGCCCAGCACTTCTGTCTTCTTCAGGCTGATGATCAAACCAAAGTCCTGGCACGCCCTGGAGAAGCGATCCATCAAAGAGTGCAGTCCCTGCTCTGTGTGAGCTGCAAGTCCGGCGTCATCAGCGAACAGTAGATCTCTGATCAGGGCTTCCCTTACCTTCGTCATACATACATGATGAAAATGGGCTAATAATAGATCCTATATGTAAACTATGTTATAGTGGTGATATTGATAATTATAGACACATGTTTGTGGAATGTAAGAGATTAGCAGACCTGTGGGACACAGTTCAGCATTACATACCTTTCAGTAGCAGTAATCCTACAATAGATTTTGAAGAAGTAATACTAGGGAAAGTCAGTCAGACTCTGAACATACCGCACCTTAAAAGACGAATATTAATAATATCTATAGCTAAATGGGTCATATTCAAAACATGGATATCTCTAAGAAAGACCCAAAATCCCGCCTCACACCAAAACAATTTGCCCATTCTTTTTAAATGGGAAATGAAGAACAGAGTTACCACTGCCTGTGGACCTCTAGCTACCTCTTGATTACTATAGATAGCTTTTATTGATGAGTTTTGTTGACTTTTGTAAACAAGGAACTGAGTTTGTTATCATTATTTATGCATGTATGAGTTACGTTTTAGTTTCTTAGCTTGTTTTTTTGTTTGACGGCCTTTTAGTTACGCAGTTTTAAGTTGTGAATGTGTAATTTACTTTAGAATGTGGAGTAAACGGGAAACAAACAACTGATATGATCAGCCTGACTTAGCACACAATGTATAATACACTGTAAATATATTACTATGACACAACCAGAATCTTTATGTGATATGTGGTTTCAAACCTACAGCCGTCGTTCTCGACTTAAGTCACAAAAAGCAACCTTACCTATTGTTCTGCGGCCTGTGCCGTCGTGTGTAATGTCACCTCGCTAATGTGCTGAGATGTCAGGAGCCTCCGCCGTTCCTTGGCGTTGTGTTACCATGGTGACGGTAACGACGCCATTTCTCCTATCCACCTTCCGCAGGGTTGGAAAGCTCGGTGTGAATAGAACACTCAGCTGTGTACAATTCATTTTGTTATTTTTTATTCAAATCTAGTTCACAAAAATACATCGGTATGACGGTTGGCCAAGATGTTACTGAAAATAGCAGGCCTCACTATTCCAAGGTTTTGAACTACATGACTTGTTTCACCTTTACACGCACCAATGGTTCAGCTCACTAGAATGATTGTTACAACCTCCGCCGTGATGGCAGTAGGAGTAAATCCAAGAGACATGAACTCCCTTTTATTCCTCGATCATTAAAACTGCTCTACCGCACTGATTGTTAATACCACATGTTTTACTGTACTGTTCAGCAGCGTTACGGATGAACATTGAGCCACTAATGTAACTCCACTGCTCGAAATGTCAAGTTGTTGAAATTATTTATGTTTATGTGAAACTTAAATTGGTGCCTTGTTTTTAATCTGTCGTGCAAGTTATTATAAAGTCGTAATGTTATGATTAATATCTTAAATAATGAATTTTACCAATCATGAGCCTCTTTGTAAATGATGACGCAGTCCATGTTCATGTTTCTATGTAATGTGACATGCAAAGTCATGAGGAATAAAACTGAATCTGAAAGCTAAAGAATTTAGAAGAAACAAAAATTAGCACAAAACTGAAGCGTATATGGAAAAAAATGCACGAGACTAAGATACATATGGAATCGTTAACAACGCTCATTCTGTCACAATGTCACCCAACGTTGTTGCACATGATCAAACAAAAGATTCCAACATACTGACAGTTAATGATGGTTGAAAATAAAACGCTCAGATAAACCACACCCACGTGGAGACAACCGATACATGAAATTCATGGCAAATCAGTTGTATTGCACTCGGTTCCGATTGCTCTTCGATTGTACTTTCCGTTGGAGGAAGGAGAGTACTTTAGGGGCTTTTTCCTATACGGTGAAGTAGTATTTTTTAACGCCCTCAAATTGATACCTACTGGAAAATGGTACGTCCTTCTGGAATTGTGTGCTGCTTCAAAAGAGGATGAAGAGGAATAATCCCCAAATCTTACAACGGCCCATGCCTTCCTTCATTTACTACATAGTCCACATGTTTCCCCTGTCAAAGTCACAACACAATTAACTACTTTAAACATGTTTCTATGGCCAATATGTACACGACTGTATAGCAAACAGAGTAGCCGTTTCGGAACCACGCAAAAAGAACACGTTATTTTGAAAAACAACCAGTGCATGGAATCATAATCACCGTAAAGTACATAAAATTGCTAGTTGTCGTTTTCTGATTCTTTAAAGATAGTTTTTCTGAGTCCCAGTACCAGGTCCCGAATCGGCTACTGTGTTTACTATGACGTCACGAGCTTGAAATAAACTTGATTACTTAGCGGCAGAAATCAAGGACTGGAAACATGATTTGCATATTTTACCGTGGCGTACATCGCCGGGAACACGACACTTTTAGAACCGATTCGTCAATCAGAGAATGAGGTTTAGTAATTGGTACGACAGTTTGCCAAGATGTCAGCGGATATTCTTGTAAAGGGCAGACCTCAATATTCAAAGATTTTTAACCATATGACTTGATTCACCTATACACGCCCCAATGGTTCATCTCACTAGAACCTTTCCGGGCTCATTCCGTCACAATGTCGACCAACGTTATTGCACATGATCAAACGCAAGATTCCAACATGGCAGGGAGTTCAAATTTCGTTTATAATGAGAGAACTACGTTTTTACACCTGTACCGGAGACGTATAGGGTTTCTGAATGATAATAATAACATTGTAGATTTGTATTCAAGTGTCGCATGCATTTTAAACCCGGTGGCCACTGGTGCATTCAAGGCAATTTATTATTGCCGAGTGTTCCTGCGTGCGGTGGAGTCATCATACAGCTCGACATGACATGCACAAGGCACCGTCTCACTTATTTAATTTCATTATTCTTTATTTGCATCTGGCCCATCGAGTTTTTTTATCACATTGCTGTTGATCGAGATTTCAGTCCATTGGTGCGGATGAGAAAGTACAACGAGCGCACGGGACAGTGGCACGAGGGTGCACAGCTGCAAATTGACGAAGATTCATACGAAACTGGTGTGGCAGTGTCGTGTGGTTCACACCTCTATTTCCTCACCATGTCAGAAATGCATCGCTACGAGCCAAGCCAGGACCGTTGGTGCAAGTGTACCCCACAAAAGATCATTCATTTCAGAAGTCCATACAGCCGTTGCCATGGGAACAGAAATTTTCTGCACAGATCTCTACTTCAGTCATACGATGGTGTACGACACAGATTCAGACAGCTGGCAGAAACTGCAGGGCTGGCCGAACTCAATAAACGGCCTTATTAGGGATCTTATGACCTGTCTTTTCGTACTGGATAACCAGCTGCATGTATTGTTGAATTATACTAGTGGCTCCAAGGAAGAAGTCTATTTTGTTTTCGTGTATGACAGGTCTGCCGATGCCTGGAGAGATTTGAAGGCCACTCTGCCTAGTAAGAGATATTATGTGCATGGTCCCCATTGTCCTGTAGCACGTATGCACCTACAATATCTTAAGGGGGTATAAAAGCACACATTGCACTCTTCAGTGTCAGGATAAGGACCCATAGAGTACAGCCTGCAGAACTGTTTAGTGGACTTTTTTGTTTAGATCTTTGGTTTTGGTGAATGCCTCTACAATGGAAGAGACATTATTGTAAATTTTATACTTTGAAGTAGCATTTGTGTCTTTAACAGAAACTTCCTTATACATGTGTTGTTAAGGAACATCTTTTCTTGACTAACCTGATGCCATGTGTCTTAAAATCTAACAGCATTCATCACCAGACTCTTTATATTATAAAACTTAAGTGTACATGTATTCTATTTTTAAATTTTGTGTATTTTTTTGATCGGTATTAATTTTGTAATTGTTGCTGACTTTTGATGTTAGCCAGGCAAAATGCTGAACTTCTAGCAACCCTTCCCCTTGACTTGTCAGGCACTTGTCAAGTCCTTGTGCACTTGCGGGAAGGACTCCAAAGAGCTCTGGACAGTGAGAGTTTGTGTTACGTTTTTGTTGTTAACTTTTGCATAAGAAACCAGTTGGAAAGTTACATTCCAGTGTCTGAAACTCTAACAACAGTAATTTCCAGACATCATATATATAGCCTTTATTGAAATTTTACAATTGTTGTACATTTCGATCCTGTTTATTTGTCCTGTAATGTGATTGATTGCCAAACCTGCGCTGGCGCAACTTTTTGGCGGACAAAAACTCTGATATGTTTTTCTGGCTGGACATTAGCCTTGCTTTTAGAAGTAGTAATGTCGAACTGAAATCTAGCTTTTAATTGTATTAGTCAACGATTATTTGGACGTATGAACTGCATGTTAACGTTCGTTGGACGTATGAACTGTTAACGTTTGTTGTACATAGTATTCTGATCGTGTCGACTTAAGTGCATGCGTGATTGTAAGCTGCGGCGCAATTCAGTCTCTATACTGCAATGCCGTTTTTTTATATTTCATCATACCTAGTATGGTGGAATATATTGTTTTCTCTCATGTTTCTTCTTCTTCTTCTTCTTCTCCTCCTGTCAAATTTTCAAATCGATTCATCTCTGTCATTTTTTGACCAAATGACCTGAAATTTGGTACAGAGGTAATGTAGGCAAAAACCAATGTGCGTTCTTTTCCTTTTTTTGATATTGACCTTGAAAGTGATTTTATTGAGGTTTTTAGGCTATTTTTAGCATATCTTGGCGCCTCCTGCGCCCTGGTATTTCAACCGAATGACCTGAAATTTTCTGTATATGTGGCTTGAACAAATATTTCAAGGACTACATTCCCATTTTGGCATACATATCTTCAAAACGATCTATTTTGGGCTTTTTTGACAATATTTGCCACTTCTGTCACTTTCAATACTAATAGGCGCGCGGCATGCGGACGCGTCCAATTTGATATTGTGGGGGAGTAAGTTGAATGTATCATTATTGATATAGGGTAAGAACAAGGTATATAGGAATGTATGCCTAAACAAATATGTCAAAGTACTTATAATATCACAAAATGTAGATAAAAAGGATATAACGCCGGGTTCAACACCTTTTGCTGTCGAACTTGCATACACATCCCCCCGCTGCATGTCGGTTGGAAAGCTTCTGCGGAATTTTCCATCACTAGTACGCTACCAGACGACACTCTGCGTCACGACCAACATTTTTCTATCGTCAGATAGCAGAAAGTACTAACGTTACCAGGTAAGAAGTGCTTTAATATCCCGAATTCCTTCCCTACATTGTTATCGTACGTATAGAGATATCTGTGTTAATTGACAACGCCAAATAGTTTCTGTCCGCTCTCGCTTAGTTAACACATTTGAACATGCGCGGTCTGGAATTTTCCATAATTAGCGACCGCAGGCAAGTGCTATACGCAGCGTCGTAGTGTTTTCGCAATAAAATCCCCGTGCTGAGTTAGAAACGACCGTCACTCTGCAGTTCTTTACATTTTTAGTAACTTATGCTTATCTTTGATTTAATGAGCAAATAAATCAATAAATTTTATTTCTTTTCGTAGTCACGTTTCGTATGTACGTTTTACGTTTTGTTGTTTTCATCACTAGCACGCTAGCAGACTCTTAGCAGACGACATTCCAGAAGGAAAGGCGTGTCTTGTGTTTCTATCGTTAGGAGGTAAGGCAAAACCGACGGAGTTCGTGGCCACCAGTTCAGCTAGGAGATTCTTGAATGTTTAATAGTAACAGTAAAGGTAAGCTTTTCCTTTGTAACTTCAGGGATTGTAAGACTCTGGGCCATATACTTTGAGTGAAATAGGTGACATTTGGGCTTTTCTTTTGGAGTACATTTCTATAGTACAACGAGCTGAATTGGAGTGTCCGTGACGACAGTTGGGAAACATGGCCACAGCAGGTGAACTTCCTGTTGTTTTGCTGTTCTCTGACTCCATTTGTAAGTATGTTGCTAACCATGTTCCGCCTTCACCTTTCCAACTCTTTGTACATCCAAACCGTGGTGCGAGAGTTGCTGATGTTGCTGAAGATGTCTATCGTCATCGCAATGTTGGCTTTGGTGCACCAGATGTGGTCTTTATACATGTTGGCACTAACAATCTCTCCACAGGCAGTCTGCAGGAAGTCATGAGAGACTTTAATCAACTAATTGGTAAAGCAAAAGACTATTTCCCTGCATCCACTATTGTAATGTCGAGCATTTTACCTAGACTGGACTCAAGATACAAAGATGACAGACGTGCTACTGTCAACACACAGTTAGCTTCCCTGTGTGATGCTCGAGGGGTTCACTACTGCAACAATGGCGACAATATTGACAGGTCAATGTTAGCATATGACTGCCTACATTTGAGTGAACAAGGTAATGTGTTATTTGCTGACCATTTGTACCATTGTTTGAGTCATTTTGTACAGGTCCACCAAGCACAAAGACAGAACTAGGCTTGGCCAGTCCCAACTAAGCCCAGGAACCTTGTTCACGAAGCCAAGGAGCTAACTACTGATCCTGACCTGCATGATGTCATGGTAAGCTTGCATTATTCATAAGATATTTGGGTCTTTTCAATGATGCATAGTTACTGTAATTAGTAACTTGACTACTAGTATATGGAGGAGGTGCTTGCATAAATTATAATAAGTAATAAGTAAGCAATCGATTGGCTGGTGAGAGTAGCCAATCAGATAGTAGCCCATTGTTAGCAGAGGCGATCTTGGAAGATGTCATTGTCTTATGAGTCAATGATTAAGCGTTTTTAGTGCCGCATAAAAGATGCACAATTCTAGTTATATCTCTTCCTACTGTAAATGCAGAAATGTTTGCAGTCATTTTATATTGAATGAAGGATGTTAAAGGCACCAGAGCATTTTATGAGGCTTGAAAACTTAAAATATTCTAGTTGCTATAATCATTATGAAATTGACATTTAATGCTTGTTTACCACATTTGCCTGCGTATTTCTTATCAAAACTACTCAAAAGCGACACAAAAATAAGCTACACAGTGACCTTTTACTTTCGAGCGCCTTAGATAGACTGATACTATAGCCCCGCCCACCTCTTTCAAAACATAGAAATGCAAAATTAAAACATAAAAATGCAAATGTTTGATGGACAGCCTAGTCACTCTCTCATTGGGTAAACAGCTAATTCTGATGGACAGTCAGGATCAGTCTATTAGGATTTGGATTTTCTATCAGTTCTCACCACACAACAACATCGTATCTTTGCTCCTTGAATGTCGATATGCAGTGTGTAGGACTATGTGTGGGAATGACTAGAAATTTGAGTTTTTTTTATTCAAGTCTGAAGCCTCATAAAATGCTCTGGATGCCTTTAAAGTTATAGTTATAGCACGCATGACTACTTTGAAGCTATGAGCAGCTTTCAAGTGGCATCTGCCATCTTCCTTCAGCTCATAAGGAGGGGTCACATGACCTAGGTGTTCAACCTAAAGGTGTTACAGGAAGGCACAAACGCACGCCTCTAGAACATAGACTTTGCCAATATTGTAAGTAAACTCACAATGAAGATGAGCAGCACTTCATTTAAGATTGTCGGCTTTACCATAAAGAAAGAAATGTTCTTTTCAAATGCATTAATGGAAGCTTCGTATACTTTGAATATCTAAATACAGCGTAAAAATTCATATTTTTGTTATATCAAGACAACCCTTGTATAAGAAACAGGATCTGTTCAAACATCTACACATGTACAAAGAAGCGAGAAGAAGTTGACTGTACTGGATTACCTTAGCTTATCACTTTCGTCTACTATGTATGTTTAAACTATGTACTGTATATATTTCACTGTATATGTCACATACATGTTAGTTAGGTTTATGTTAGACGACCTGTATCTAGCCCTTCGGGTCACGAATGTACAATAAAGGTCTTCATTCATTCATTATGATGCTAGAGTCCATACTAAGGTCCTCCGGTGTACGTCTTTCCTCTTTAGTGATGTTACTTGGGGGTATCATAACATGTACAGTCAGATGTTGCAATCTTCCTCAGTGTCGGGGCCTTTTTCTGTACCAGCCCTCCCCACCAGCCGCCACGCCACGTACGAATTTCAACACCTTTCGGATGCTTTTCATTTTCTTTAGAATCGATTCAGTATCAGTATTCACTGAATAGTGTGTCAGAATTGTAGAGTCTTCGACTATTACTGTTGGTTTGAAATCTGGGAAGATCTGTTTGTCCTTGTCTACTACTCATTTTGGCGACGCCTCAGGGGCGAGCAAAATTGGTACTATATTGTGTGCAGTTTGCAAGAATTCTAGGAATTGTACAGGAATGTGAAAGTCCATGGGCCGATAACTCAAGAATGCCTCGATGTATTGTCTTCATATTTTGTAGGTGGGTACTTCTGTGGGAGACCTTGAAATGATTGGATTTTGGGCCCCCTAGCGACTTTCTATGGTACTGCAGGGGAACTTTCACTTTTCAAATCTCGTGTTCTGAACATGCTATGGTCATGATTTTTTAGTGGTGGATAGCTCTTTGTTGGGAAAATATGTCCTGTAGATTTAGAACCCCTAGCGATTTTTTTGGAACTGCAGGAGCTGATTTTGACTCAAACTTTTAAAGAGAATAACGCAAGAAGGGGCTGACGGATCATCATAATTTTTGGTGTGTACATAGCTTAAGCATGTTATCACTGGCTCTTCTTTTTCTAATTGCTATGAAATGATATGAGAAGAAGTCACAACTGTAGTCGAAAAAAGGAAGTCAGAGTTGGACTATATACTGTATGCTCTTTGTCATAAATATATATCATATGCCTTCCACTGAGATCTACAGTCAAACCTGCCCAAGGCGACCACCCGGCGGACCGAGCAAAACGGTCGCGATGGACAGGTGGTCGCCATGAAGAGGATTCCACTCACATGTTTCCAGGTCGAGGTTTTTAAATACAGCTAGTACGTAAATGGATGAAAAATTATGTGAATTAAGACAGCATGACCCCCACCAGGTTCAATTCTCATTGACAAAAATTACGTTTTCCGTTATCGTTGTAATAATTGTATACCGCTACATCGTATACAAATTTTGGTCATAATTTTGTGTACAAAACAATGATTGCCTCGATGATCTCGCAGCGCATTCCCGCGCTACATCAATAGTACACACACACACACATCATCGAAGTTTTAAGGCCTAAGACAAATCCCTAGAAAACACCTGCTGGCCCCAGCCTTTTTTGGGGCGCCAACCGCTGGATAAATAGGTCAAAAAAGTTTTCGATTTGACAACTAAAGATGGAACGGAACGCTGTGATTTCGTTGCGCCGCGCCGCCAAGTTCTGTGCGACCGCATCGAAAGGTAAGTCAGTGCAGCAGAGCGCACAGCGTCCAATGAAGGTGAGATTAATGAAAATAGAAATAAAATAAGAATATTAATTTTCATCAATAACTAGAGTATTCGTAAATGTTCATACACAAAAGCATCGTGTTTTAGAAAGGTCAGCGGGACGCCAAATCCGGGCCACGCCAAATCCAAGATGGCGTCGGTACCAAGGAACAACATTTCTCGCCCGATGTTTTGCCCACCGCGAAGTCATTTTTCGGCGGAATTTAGTAAGACACAGACACATTTTTGTTGACAATACAAGAAATAGATAATAATTTCTGTGAAATCTGACTTTTGACGCCATGCACTACGTAGTGGTTTTGAAAATTGATATTGAACCGAACTGAGTTTTTCGGTAAACTATATGATAACGATAGGCACAACAACATCACAAACATTTGTCTTTACAATTTGTTTATGAAGGGGGGACGTTTTATTAACACTTCGTGGAGGAATCGATGCTATAATAACATTGCTATTCCATATATATTTGTCCTTATTTTTGTCCTTCAAAGTCATTTCCGTGAAATCCGACAAAATCATCCGATGTCACCACACGATTGAAAATTAGGCGGCCGCCATTGGCAGGGATTGTGCCTTGTGCGGTCCCAACTCGTGGCGGTCGCGGTCGCGTTGTACAGGTGGTCGCCTTGGGCAGGCAGCTTAATGCTTGTGCCTATGGGGAAAATTTTCGGGACCGAGAAAAAGCGGTCGCAATGGCCAGGTGGTCGCGTTGAAAAGGTGGTCGCCTTGGCAGGTTTGACTGTAGCTTGTATTCAACTGCTTGCTTAAAGCTGGATTCTTCTTGACTAATGCTTATGAATTAGATAGGCAAATCGTGCTCAAATTTTTGTACGGAGGGCCGCCCCTCGGCTACACAACTCCCACGGCGGCTAAACTCCCTTGCGTGCGCCCCCCCCCCCCCCCTCCTCCCATATATATTAGCCTGGAATCCATCCTATTTCGCTTCCGGCCGCTACCCTAGCTCCGCTGCGCTACCCAAGCTCCGCGGCCGGCAGCGGAGCTTGGGTAGCGGCCGGAAGCTAAATAGGATGGATTCCAGGCTACATATATATATACACTGCTGTTCTAGGAAGTCTGTGAAGGAGGTCGAATTCTCAAAAGTGTGGGATTAAGGTTCATTGGCGTGTACACTCAATTCTAGGATTACATTTGATTCAGAGTATTTCAGTAAAATGAATCAAAATATATGTCTCCAAATTGTAGACAGACCATTTCTCATATTAAAACAATGGTTTGACTGTCAATGCTAATGCTGTACGTGCAAGAAAATGAAGAAAGACTGAATGCAGCTGCAGGACGTTTTAAGGACTGCAGATGCAGAGACCAGTGGATGATGATGTTACATGTGCATTGCCAATTAGGCGTGCCAATTTGAGTACTTATGAAACCATTTCAGCAGTAACAATACGTCAAATCAGGCCATGAAATATGTCCTGGTAATGACAATGACTCAAGCGACCATGTGTAGTTGACAAAAAGAACTTCAAGATTTACGGGTTACCAGGCAATAAGATGAATAACAAAAGGATTCAGGTACATGGAAATCAGGAACATTTCTGTCTTCTCAATAAAACAGACACACAGCTTTCCTGTGGTAACTTTATTGGAACTCAAAAGTTAACACGTTATTTCAAGAAGTGTCATAAAACATAACGCAAGGGGTTCTTATTTTTCAGGAGAGTCATTCAACACTGTATAAAACCAAATGCTAGAATGTACAAGGGAATATTCTGATATTCAGAGCACACTTTATAAGTATATTTTGCGTTATCCTTAGCCCAGACGGTTTCTTGTGGTACAATCACTGGAAGTATATCTCCATGCTGTACGAAATATGCCTCTAGAAACATTTTTCCATGGAATTAGACATCCATAAAGTATTGCCTTGCTTGTTAGTTTTAATATATTCTTATCACAGCTTTAATCTCAACGGAATGTCATTCCAAATTCTAAATCTCTAACATAACAGGCTTCATTAAACCAACTATTATTCTAATGATGATAATCATTAATTGATCATCGCTAATTTCTTGTGGTACAATCACTGGAAGTATACCTCCATGCTGTACGAAATATGCCTCTAGAAACATTTTCCCATGGAATTAGACATCCATAAAGTATTGCCTTGCTTGTAAGTTTTAATATATTCTTATGACAGCTTTAATCTCAACGGAATGTCATTCCAAATTCTAAATCTCTAACATAACAGGCTTCATTAAACCAACTATTATTCTAATGATGATAATCATTAATTGATCATCGCTAATTGAAGTAAATATTGATCCCTCCCTCCCCACCCTTCCACCATCCTCCACTGCCCGCTCTACCTCCCCTTCCTCTCCTCATCGCTCCTCCACCTTGTCCCCTTTCGTATGCACTGCCCCCATTGGTCCAAGGGTCAAAACTGCTGCAGAAGAAAAGGGGGGGGGGGGGGGGAGATGTTTTATCAATGTATTTGATTATTTCAGTTAGCTTACTAGGAGTTGAAAAGCTAATATAAGAAAGTATTAGAAGTGAGATGTAATATCAATCAATATAACGTAACATAAAGACAAAAAAAAAGATAATTCAGCTTACACTCTCGGGCTGGTGCAACGGTGGGCCAAGTGCCCTACACCCTCACAGTTGAAACAGGTGCTGTTATCCCCGGCTCTCGAGGGCCTGCAGTAGAAAAGGGGGGGGGGAGGATTTATTGTCAATGTGTTAGATTATTTGAGTTCAAAGGCTAATATAACAAAGTATAAGAAGTAAAATATAACTTAACATGAAGACAAAGAAAAATAATTCAGCTTACTGTCTGTTGCTGGGGCAGTTCCTAGCATAGTGAGCTAGACCATTACAGTTGTAGCAACGGTACCTGCAGAAGAAAAGGGGGGTGGGGGTGGATATATTATCAGTGTGTTACATTATTTCACTTAGCTTAGTTGAAAAGCTAATGGAACAAATGTATAAGGAGTAAGAAATAAATCAGGCGGGTAGGGCTGGGTAAAAAAATTCAGATTCAGGTACAAGCTTGGTCATATATTTGTAACATTTACAGCCAACCATCTTTAGTCTGACATGTAGATTGCTAGCTTTGCATGAAGATAGATTTGCCTGCTTCTAGTATCAAAGTTAAAGGAATACTTCTGACATTAGGAATGTTACTCACCTTCCCTTGTAACTTTGCTTCTTTCCCTCCATCTGATCTTTCTCTCTGTAGTGGAAACATAAAAAAAATCAGCTATAGGTATAAGCTTGGCCAAATATTTGTAACATTTACAGCCAACCGTCTTGTTAAGTGTAAAATTGTTACCATTTGCATGAAGATAGATCTACCTTTTTCTAATCCCAATGTCAAAGCAATAGTTCTGACAGTAAGAAACTTGACTCACGATTCCTTCTGGCTTTTCTTATTGGCATTCAGCCACTTTGTCTCTCTGTAGTGGAAACATTTGAAAAAGAAAGGTTTACTTTTATACGGTAATGTCATGTTAGAACACAGATCTGATCATGATTTATAAAGCAACTACAAAGCACTTCTTTCACTTCTATCAAGCATGCAGAACATGATAATTATATAGGGCTGACACCCGTGCTTTAGGATTCAACTATGGTATACTTAACTGTCATATTAAAGAATTGTCAGTATTGAAAATTCAATGATTATATGTATATGTATACATGTATACAAGAAATGTACTTATCCGATAGTCATTTGATCCACTTTCTTAGCCAGCCTACCAGTCTCCCCTGACTCCTCATTCTTGTCCTTTTGTAGGGTTTCCACTTTCCCCATGAGCAGTTCAAACTCTTGCCGCTGCCTATGCAGCTGGTCTGACATCTCATTCAACAGCTTCCGTGTTTCCGAAGGTTCTCCTTCACTAAGTAATGTTGAAAGAAATATGTATGTTTACCAAATTGTGTTACCTAAATGAGGATGAAGGGAGAGGAGTTGAGGCATTGGTATAGAGGTCTCACAGCAAATTTTTAACACTAAGCATATGGATTGCTTAATACGTTCAATGCCATGAATGCTAAAACTACCCTATGCATGAGTTATGCTGACTACAAAATCTGGAAACACAGACAGACAGACAGACAGACACACACAGACACACACACACAACCATATCTCCATTTTTCATGGACATAGACTTGTTGTTTTTTGAGTGATTGTGTCACATCTCACTTTGGTTCAATTTGAAGCACGAGTTTTGTAGTCCTGTTGTTTAGCAGCATTTTTATATTCGCCCTATTTCTTTTTTACACGCTCGTATTATTTTTGGGGTCTCCAGTGGATATCAGTCCAGGTAGGTGGTGTGGCCTATTTAAATATACTTTCCTAAAGAAAACTCATGAAAAATTTCCTCTCAAACTATGTGTGTGTGAGCAAAAAATTATTCCAAGAAGGTTAAAAACTCAGAAGAAAATACAATACTCACTTCCCGAAGTTCTCCATGTCTCCAGCTCCGGACGCGCAGACGACTTTTTGACAGAAAATAGCAGGCCAATCTCATTACTCTTTTCAAATTGGCCGCGAAGTACTAAAACCCATGCTGGTTGGTTCAGAATTGTCGCATGATTTGCCGCATAAAGTTGGAAGCATCCATTGACATTTTCTTAGGGGGGTTTCAACTTTATTATTTTATGTATAAGGTACAAAAAAGCACTTAGGTATCACTAAAATAGTAAATTTCTTCAATCTTGTACATGAAAGGACAGAATATGAATGAAAAGCCAGCTCAAGGTCCGACATTTTTGTGAAGCCTTTTGTTTTACTCGTTGTCCACTACAAGCACGTTGGACTGATCCCGGAATTTCTGCATTGCGCAATTCTAGAGACTTCCACGTGGGTTTGTTTACACGTACGCTGTTCTTCTTCTTCTGTTGTTCAGCGTCACGGCAGAACCCAAGTATTTACCAACATTTCCTCCGTCAGGAAATATTATCAGGTAAGAAGTGGATACTCTGAATTTCTACCCGCAATGTTTATTTACATTTAGAGGTGTTTTGGTAATGTAAATTAAACGTGACATGAGGGAGGTAAATTATGTGGGAGGTAAACATTTTGGGCACCGCAGGCAAGCGCTACACCGTCTTGTGGTTGTATTTGTTTCCTTATTGGGATCGCTATTAAATTCTTTTTCGCTTGTAACAGGGTTGAAGATACTCTGAAATGCCGTTTTGGACTTCTTTATGTACACTGCTAGGAAATGATAGTTGCTGAAGATTTATTTATTTTTCTGGTGCTACGTTTTGCTGTAATCAACATGGCTAACTGCCCTTGTCTATGAAGCCTACAGCAACAACGTTCTTCTCCGCCGAAAAAAACAAACATCACAAACCTTTGAGTTCATTGAGTTTTCAGCTAGCAGAAAAATATGTTTTCCCGCAGTACGCAGTACGAGTATTATTATCATTATCATTCTTTTTTTTTTTAATCCCGAAGACGGTAAGGGAAACGGATAAGGACACTTTGAGATATCACGGAATTTTCCGTATCATTTCTATTCCAGCTGGAGATTTATTTTGTCTTCATGGTGACATCTTGCTCTGTTCCTCATATTTTTATGGCGAGGGGGGGGGGGGGGCGATAGTTAGACGAACTGCCATGGAAACTATGTACTTTTACAAAGATGGAGGGAGAAAGGAACAGGAAAAGATATGAGAAAGGTGACAATTATGTAGACATCTTTACAAATTAGTGAAGATTTTACATGCTGTGTGTGATATAACTCTCTCCAGACATTTATCAAGTTTGAGGTGGTAATAAAAAATTTCAGACACTAAAGTATGCAAATTCAGACTGAATGTATGGAACCATTGTGGATAGATGTATTGGCCTGTGATTTTTGCCAAACAAATGGCTTAGTTAAGTTGGATATCAACAGCTAAGAGGGGGTCCATTTGTACACGTATAGGTCAAGATTAAAAGATATTGTTCATTTTTAGGCACATGGCCCATATCACAACATAAAAAAGTAACGGGAGGAGGCCAATGTCCGACAAGTTCTCTATGTTTATGCGCACGCTTTCTAGCATTGTACATTTCACCCTATGCCCATTACGCTCTTGTAGTCATACAACTGTCATTTAAACTGCATGGACAAGGAGTTAATTCAAAGATAGCGACTAGCACTGTACTTTGGTAGCACACAAAAGTTGCCTGACATTTTAGCCTTCATAACAGCTGCTTTGCCATCTGGATCAAATGGTTCTACTACAAGGTGTCAGTATAACTGTTCCATGGATGTTAAAATTTCATTCATTGCCTTCTAAAAGTTCAATAAATGCATGCATGTGTGATGTAGTGACTGAGTGTTGACCTAAACTAGGCCCATTTTAAATTTCAGGCTGTGCCTACACAGTGCATTGACAATTGAAAATGGGTGATATGGAAGAAAACTTTGCCGACAGCTCCTCTCTCTTGGAAAAGTGCTCCTTGGCAGCTGTGTTCAGCAAGTATAATGGTGTACCCACAGGACTTCCTACGTTATTTGAATCAAATAGTTTTCCACTGTATAACTCATGGGAGACCACAGTTGTTTTCAGTATGTGCCAGAAAGCTGGTTCTGTAAGGCCTTGGAGAATGCCTTTAAGTGCTATTGAGAGAAACCCAAGTCTTACTGTAGAACAAGATGACTATTCTGTATCTGCTAAAGTGTGTGGGTTTGTGTCCCCGGCCATAGAAATTAAGATTGACTGTGTATTGTATGATGATCATTCCATGCCTCCATCTGATTATGTACCAACCCTAGATATCCTTATTCCAGGTACACCGTGTTACACTAGGTTCACCAGATATCCCTGCATAAGCGATGTCATTTCCGTCCTTGATTTGACAGCAAATCTCTCACTAGATCCAGATGACATAGATTTTGAGAATTCGAAGGTGAATGTGCATACTACTTGCTTTGAAGATGACAGGGTTCCTTTGTGTGCACACTACACATACAAAGGAGGCATAGATTTATTGCAAACAATGTCACATGTGTTAAGGTATGCACAGTCAGTGCACAGTCTATGCAACTTTCAGCCTTTCTCATCACTAGAGCGACATTATGGCACTTTAAAGCTGGTACATCAACATCAACATGAGGAAGCTCGTCGTTGTGAATGTGCTTTAGATTTGTTTTAACTTGGATAAATGTCTTATCCATTTGGGTAATTTAAATGTTTTCAGGAATCCAGCATAGTTGGAACTTGGAGTGTTATGGATGGCGCCCCTTTTCATACATGATATTTTTGAGTTTGCACACAAAGGTGTTATTTCTTGAAAGTTGACTATTGTAAAAGGTGGTCCTGATGACGCAATGATTTTTTGTTCATTGTTATTTTTATTCTTCATCCTTTCATTTTATAAATAGATAAATAAAATGTATTTCTTTTCGTGGTCACATTTCGTATGTTACGTTTTGCTGTGTTCAAACTCAACAAAATTGGAAATTTCCATGGAACCACTCATATTTTCGTTTGTCGGACTTTGTACGGTGGAGTAGAGTAGACTAAGAGTAGAGTCTTCGGCCAACTTCGCTCTCCTCTATAAACTAACTCAAGAACCAACGGTTCAGTAACATTTACTTCGTAGAGATAGCGGACAATTTTATCAGGTAAGAAATTATGTGCTCGGCACTCTGTTGTTTACGTATACAAATACCTATTGGATCATACATAATTAGCCATTGAGTGCAAATATGGACTGGATATCGGTTACGTTAAGTTTACGTTAAGTTTATTTTTGTACCGTGACTCCTGCCCCTCCGTTTCACTTCGACCTTGTCGAAAAGCGGCCATATTATGGCCGAACAAGCATTCGAAGTATAATAAAGGCCTTGACTTGACTTGACTTGACTATCGTAGTTATAGCAGACATTTTATTTCGTCACATGCAAGACTTTAGTAGCTATGAAATCGGTCTTCCGTTACAAACGACTAGCTTAAGATAGAGGTTTCTGTATCATTTCGGTTTCATGATGGTTATAAACTGGAGATTTATTTTGTTTTCATGGTGACGTCTTCCTGTGTTCCTCAGATTTTTGGGGGAGGGGGCTACTTTGGCAAACTGCCACACAAGCCACTACATTTTCAAGGACATAGGGAATGTCATTATTGTGGATACATGTACTTTGTGATGTTTAGTATGCAAGGAGCTTAGTTGGAAACTAGAACTTTCGGAGAGGTTCTAAACTTTTACCATGTGTATGCAATCTTTCAGAATGTACATTCTGGTACTTTCATTTTTTTAGCAGAAATGCCAAGACGCAAGAGTAAGAAACCAATGAAGAGGTTGAATGAGTGGAAGGCAAAGCAGCAAATTAAGGATCGGGTCGACAAGCATGAGTTACACATAAGAGGACAGAAACCGGCTGTTGAGCAGGTATTGGAGGTAAGAGGCGAGGATCTGGCCAACGAGCAGGAATTGGAGGTAAGAGGAGAGGATCTGGCCAACGAGCAGGTATTGGAGGTAAGAGGTGAGGAGCCAGTTGATGAGCAGCCATTAGAGGTAAGATTGGAGGACCCAGCTGGTAGGCAGGAATTAGAGGTAAGAGGGGAGGAGGGGGAGGAGCAGGAATTAGAGGTAACTGGGGAGTCGAAGGTTGGAGATTTCAGGTTCAAGCCCTTCACAGAAAATGATCAATTGCAACTTGCAGGTCAGTTTAACCTTCCTGTTGAAGGATATCTCAATATTGAACAAATGGATGTCCCTTTGGATTCCAAACCACCGATCAATCCCATTAAAATGGATGGGGACGGGAATTGTTTTTATAGGGCGATAAGCTACCATATTTGTGGCACAGAAAAGTATCACGCTATATTAAGGCAGCGTACGATTGAATATATGACAACATTGTCTGAAGATGTTTACAGACCTTGGTTTGTGTTTGAGCCAAATGGACGAACCATGGACCAGTACCTGTCTCGTGATGGTCGAACTGAGCTGAACCCTCATCCAGCAGATCTTCGTACATGGGCCACACAGGTAGAAGTAAATGCGATGTCTTCACTGCTGGGAAGAAACATCTTTGTGTACAGTGAGTATGGCTATACGTGGGAATGGAGTAAGTATCCGTGGTGTGACAGTACATTACAAAGTAGTAATGCTTTATACTTGCACAATAAAGACGGGAATCATTTTGATGTTGTCACAACAGTTTTCAGCAGAAGACACAGTATCACAGGGTGCCACAGAGAAGAAGCTGCAGCGGCCTCACAAGTTGCCAGTAGCACGAGAAAGACTGCACTGAATGATAACGATGATAAGGACACAACAGTCTTCAGCAGAAGACAGACAAGGAGTATGTCACGGCGCCACAGAGAAGAGGCTGCAGCGGCCTCACAAGTTGCCAGCAACAAGAGAAAGTCAACACTGAATAACAACGCTGATGAGGACCAGAAAAAGGCCAGACGGGGCCGAGAAAGGAAACGATACCAGCAGGATGAGAAGTATGCCCAGGCCCAGCGGGATAGAAAGAAGACACGATATAGCACAGATGAACAGCACGCCCAGGTCCAGCGGGATAGAAAGAAGGGGCGGTACCACACTGATGAAGACCATGCCCAGCATAAGCGAGACTATGAAACGAATAGGTATCATACAGATCAAGACCATGCCCAGGATAAGCGAGACTATGAAACGAATAGGTATCATACAGATGAAGACCATGCCCAGAATAAGCGAGACTATGAAACGAATAGGTATCATACAGATGAAGACCATGCCCAGGATAAGCGAGACTATGAAACGAATACGTATCATACATGTACAGATGAAGACCATGCTCAGGATAAGCGAGACTATGAAACGAATAGGTATCATACAGATGAAGACCATGCCCAGGATAAGCGAGACTATGAAACGAATAGGTATCATACAGATCAAAATCATAGAGATTTGAAAAAAACAAATGTGCAGATTAACAGAAACAGAAACAAGAATTTATCAGATGTAGAGAAGGCAATTGAAAAGTTTCGAGTGGAATGCAAAAAGGGACCAGAATTTGTTTGTACAGTATGCCATAGGCTTTTGTTTCATGAACAAGTTGTAATCTGTAACAAATCAAAGTATGTTCAGGCTGTTCACCACTGTCTTACAGGTACGTATGTACATCAATGCAATGTAGACTGCAGCCCACATGTGTGTCACACAGCAAATTCATCCAGGGGGAAAGAGTGGATATGTCACTGTTGTGACGTGCATTTGAAGACAAAGAAAGCAGTTCCATACCAGGCCCAAAGTAATAAAATGAAACTCCCAGAAATACCCGCTGAGCTGAAAAGTCTCAACATTCTTGAGTCACAACTCGTAGCTAAGCGAATACCATTTATGAAAATTGCCGCTCTCCCAAAAGGGGGCCAGAAAGGTGTTGTCGGCAATGTAGTGTGCGTCCCAGCAGATGTAAGTCAAACACATGCAATCCTTCCCAGAATGCCTACTGAAGCTCTGTTAATCAAAGTAAAACTTAAGAAGAAGCTACAGTATAGTGGCCATCACATGTATAGACAAATCAGTCCAAAAAGGGTCGATGTTGCTCTTAGGTATCTTGTGGAGAATCATGAACATTACACTGGTACATCTATTGACGCAGACTGGGCTTTGTCTTGGAACGAAGAACAAGGGCTTCTTGAACCATCTGATGCTGAACATGGAGAGGAGGACGACTCAGAAGTTTGTATCACCCCAGACCACCTCGCGTCTGTCAGTGTTGAAGGGGATGGCATGGAAGGACCACCTGGAGATGCTATGGAAGATGATGAAATGGACAACATTCTTCAACAGGTGAATGTGGATGAAGCAATGGAAGAAGCAGGTCTGAACGAGGAAGAAGAGCTTGACAGCCGGTTGCGGGGTCTGCCCCATGACACTTGCCTTCAACCAGTAGACATAGGGCAGGAATTTCTTGACCACTACGATGAATGCGTCCTGTCTGTGGCTCCAGGAGAGGGAAACAAGCCAATTTTTGTATTCCAGGAGGTTGGAGGAGAGGCAATGTCGTTCCCTGTTCAATTTCCCACTGGGAAGTTTTCTTTTAATGATAATCGTGATGTGCGTATTACACCTAGTAAGTACTTCAAGGCACGCCTTATGGGTGCAGATACACGGTTTGCGAAAGACGCTAGCTACATATTCTATGCACAATTTGTAACAGAGCTGCACTTCATACAATCAAATATTTCCATATCTATGCGAAAAGGTTCACCTACAACAAGTGATGGCCGTAGAATATCTTCTAGCATGTTGTCAAACAAAGAGGATTTACGTGACATTCTTAAGTCAGATCAAGGCTATCGCTTCCTGCAGCCAGTCAGGGGCACCCCGCAGTTTTGGGACAGGGCGCTAAATGAACTGTTCGCGATGATAAGACAGCTCGGAATTCCAACCTGGTTCGCAACATTTTCTGCCGCAGATTTGCGCTGGCCAGAAGTCTTAGAGGAGATTCGACAAAATCATGGTACCGTACCAGTAAGTGAGTTGTCGTGGGAAGAGCGTTGCAACATTTTGAGAAGTAATCCTGTCACTGCTGCTCGCATGTTTGATTGTAGAGTCAAGCTGCTTTTTAAACATCTCATTGAATCTCCATCGCAACCAATTGGAGAAGTCGTAGACACCTTTACGCGGACAGAGTTTCAACAGCGCGGAAGTCCACATATCCACTGTTCGTTTTGGGTGAAAGATGCGCCAAAATTGAACGTAAATTCTGACGAGGAGGTCTGCTCCTTTGTGGACAGGTATGTGTGCAGTCAGCTACCTGACTCAGAGACAGATAAAGAGTTGTTTGACATAGTTAGTCAGGTTCAAATGCACCGAAAAGGTCACACATCATCTTGCAAGAAAGGTGGCAAGGTCTGTAGGTTCGCATTTCCAAAACCTCCAGTGAAGCAGACATTTATGTGCGACCCCGTGAAACTGCAGGATCTAACCGATCAAGAAATGGCAGCTTTCAAAGGAAGAAAGAAGGAAGCCGAGGTCGTCCTCAAAAAGTTCTGGGACGTGTTGGACAAGACCACAGAGCCAGAAAAGTGCTCCACTGATGACATCTTGAAGGAGGCAAATCTCACCACAGCACAGTTCTGTGACGCTTTCAACTTGATGGCAACCAGGAAGCAGGTAGTGCTCAGACGTGAGCCAAAGGCCATATGGGTGAACAATTACAATCCGCATCTACTCCGGGCTTGGAATGGTAACATGGACATCCAGTTTGTTCTCGACGCATACAGTTGTGTCAGGTACATTGTATCATATATCAGCAAAGCAGAAAGAGAAATGGGAAAGCTACTCAAACAGGCCCAGAAAGAGGCAAGGGAAGGCAATGAGGATGTACTGAGAGAAATGAGAAAAGTTGGCAGTGCCTACCTTCACCATAGGGAAGTGAGTGCCCAGGAGGCAGTGTATCGAGTCTGTAGCCTTAAGTTGAAGGATTGTTCCAGAGCAGTCACTTTCATACCAACAGATGAGCAAGCTACTCGCTTGTCAAAACCTTTGGCGGAAATTCAAAAGCTTCAGAATGAGGGAAACTGTGATGAAGCAAGCATCCGGATGCCAAGCATTATGGATCGATACAAGGCAAGACCACCAGAAGAACCCTTCCGATCAATGTGTGCTGCAGAGTTTGTCTCTGAGTATCGTGTCGTTTCTCGTTCAGGCAAACAAAGTAATGTCGAGCAATCTTCTAGAGGAGTAGCAAAGCATGTGCTAAGGGATAATTTGGGGGTTGTACAAAAACGTACAAGATCTAAGCCTGCAATCATCCGTTATGCCAAATTTAGTAGAATGAAAGAGCCAGAGCGATTCTACTTGACATTGCTCAAGTTGTACTTGCCACACTACATTGACACGCAGTTGAAACCACCACCATTTGCAAAGTATGAAGAATTCTACTCTGATGGGTTTGCTCCCTTGTCAGTCTCGGAGGATAGGGTCAATGTCATTGTGAATGGGAATAGGCGCAAATTTGAGCAAAATGTTGAAGAAATTGAGCAGGCACGCAAAGATGTAGAAAACGGTACTTATGTAGAAGTTGTATGGGCCCAGATCTTCCCCGAACTGGAGCAAGAAAGACTTGAGTGTCAAAATATGAGAGAAGAAAATGAAGCGAATGAGGGTAATGAAGGCACAGAGGACGACATCCCTGACCTAGCAACAACTGACAAATCCAAAGAAAGAAGCTTTACCCTAGAAGGCTGCCAGGCGAAAGTCTCCTCGAAAGATGCAATCCCCATGATGCAGTCTCTCAACCCAATACAACAGAAGGTCTTCTATTTTGTACGTAAGTGGTGTATGGACATTGCACAGGGAAAACGACCAGATCCCTTCCATATTTTTGTAACGGGTGGTGCGGGGACTGGAAAGAGCCATCTTATCAAATGCATATATTATGAGGCTACCAGGTTACTACAACAGATACAAGAAAACCCTGATAATGTCTCTGTCCTTCTTACAGCACCCACCGGAACTGCCGCATTCAATATTGGTGGAAGCACTGTCCACCATGCGTTCCATCTGAATGTTATGACCAGCAAGTATCAACCCCTTGCTGAAAGTACCCTTAACACTTTGCGTGCACAGTTTGAAAGCCTGAAAATTGTGATTGTAGATGAAGTATCAATGGTCGACAAAAAGCTACTGTCCTTTATCCACGGTAGGTTGCGTCAGCTGACACAAGGAAGGCCAAATGCAGACTTTGGAAATGTCAGCATCTTGGCAGTGGGTGACATGTATCAGATACCTCCAGTCAGTGGAGGAAGTCTCTACAAGGAAGAAGAAATTGGTGACTTGTGGAGTCGAATCTTTGAAGTTATTGAACTTGAGGAAATCATGAGGCAGAAGGATGACGCTTCCTTTGCAAAGCTTTTGAATAGAATGAGGGTGAAGAGAAAAGAAGACAAACTTTCAGATGAAGATGACAAACTTTTAGCATCAAGGGTTTTAGCTGTAGACTTCACATCGGATGATTATCCTAAGGATGCACTTCACATCTTTTCCAGAAATGATGCTGCCGCAGACCATAATGACAAGATGTTGAATCTCAGGTGTTCAGATATAAGATGCTTTGAAGCCTCTGATTTTGTGAAAGATCTCACCACAGGTTCGATGTCAAGACGACCTCATGTAAAAGGAGAAAAACAGGACCTCCTTGATGTGGTCAAAGTTGGGGTTGGTGCTAGGGTCATGCTTTGTAGAAATGTCAATGTTGAGGATGGTCTAGTGAATGGTGCGTTTGGAACAGTGACTGGTGTAACAGGTGGTCAGAATGATGCAAATGAAGTTGGGACTGTCTTTGTGCAGTTTGATCATCCGAATGCAGGCGCGCTTGAAAGACAAAAAAGTGCAGTTCCAAGCAGTCTACCTGAAAATTCAGTGCCTATACATCAGATTGAGGACAACTTGAAGAGGTTGAGTAAAGCCAAACGTTACCAAATTCCTCTCAAGCTAGCTTGGGCCTGTACAGTACACAAAGTACAGGGCATGACTGTTCCTGAAGTGGTTGTCTCGATGAAAAAAATGTTTGCATCAGGTATGGCGTATGTTGCATTGAGTAGGGTATGTTCCATAGGCGGTCTTCACATCACAGACTATAAGCAGGAGTCCATCTACTGTGATGAGGCTGTGCAGAAGGCAGTCAATAAGATGATGCACTTCGAATATCTATCCAACCCATTTACAAATGTTTGGGACAGAGCTGTAAATGAGGTGTTGAGGTTGAACATTGTCCATCACAATACTGAAGGACTTGTAAGTCACTTAAAAAGTCTGAAGTCAACTTGTTTGGTTACAGCTGATATCATATGCCTGACTGAAACATGGCTGTCAGAAAATGTGCAGTCCTCTCAGGTGCAGTTGGAGAGTTTTAACATGTTTCGCAAAGACAGGTCAAGTGAGTATGTTTGTGAGGAAGGTTCTAATAGGACAATTGATTCCCCTCGTGGAGGCGTGGCAGTATATGTCCGTGACATATACAGGTGTTCTGAAATTCCCATCCCAAATGACATCGGCCTAGAATGTGAGGTGGTTCAAGTTTCTGCTGACTGCATGCCCATGAAACATCTCATTGTAGCAGTTTATAGACCACCAAACGTCCCAAAAAAACTATTCATATCCGGTTTGGAGAAACTGTTGGAGCACTTGTCTGCAGTAGAAAGAAATAGCACAGTGATTGTTGGTGACTTCAATGAGAATTTGATTTCAAGTGGAAACAAATCAATCCTATCATTCTTGATGAAAAATGGCTTCAAACAGTTGATAGAGGCTGCTACAACTGTAAAAGGAACTCTCATTGACCATGTGTACATTTCACCACTTGGAACTGTTGTCAATCATGGTGTGATACAGACATTCTACAGCTACCATGATGCTGTGTACTGTACGTTGTGTTGTGATCATATACATTAGTACTCAGAGTCAAAGGAATAAGAGAGTACTTGTATTGTACCAGCTCCAGCCTTCTCAATCTGGATGACAAGGGTGAGCCCAGTGAGTGTTCCATGACAGGGAGCCTGTGAATGATATATTTGCGCCGGCGTCCGACCTTTGCCCCTAAGCACATTTGGTGGTGGCAAAGGGAATGGGTAAGGACAAAGGGTCCTGGTCTGGCTCTGGCCAAAATAGCCTGGCAACGGGGGATCTGGTGGATGTAATCTCCAAGCAGATCTACACGGTGCCAAAAATCATATATGCTAGCCAGAGAAGCTCCAGTCCGCACCGTCTGGCTGACTGTAGCTTCTCTGGCTAGCATATACGATTTTTGGCACCGTGTAGATCTGCTTGGAGATTAGATGGATGCTCCATGACTGGAAGCCTGTGAATGACATATTTGTGCCAGCGTCCCGGCCCTTGCCACCCGGCACATTTAGTGGTGGCAAGGGGGATGGGGAACGACTAAGGGTCCCGCTCTGGCTCTTGCCAAAATGACCTGGCAAGGGGGAGCCTGGTGAGTGCTCCATTACTGGGAGCCAGTGAATGATATATTTGTGCCAGCGTCCCGGCCCTTGCCACCCGGCCCATTTGGTGGTGGCAAGGGGGATGGGGAACGACTAAGGGTCCCGCTCTGGCTCTTGCCAAAATGACCTGGCAAGGGGGAGCCTGGTGAGTGCTCCATAACTGGGAGCCAGAGAATGCTATTTGTGCCAGCATACCGGCCCTTGCCACCCGGTACATTTGGTGGTGGCAAGGGGGATGGGGAAGGACTAAGGGTCCTGCTCTGGCTCTTGCCAAAATGACCTGGCAAGGGGGAGCCTGGTAAGTGGAAGCCTGTGAATGGCATATTTGTGCCAGCTTCCCACCTTCCCACCAGGCACATTCAGTGGGGGATGGGAAAATTGGGAAGACCTGCTTAAGGGGGAGCTTGGTAGATGTTCCATGATTGGAAGCCTTGTAGATTAAGAACCATTTGTGTCAATACTTTATTGTTACTGCCAATTTGTAATTTGCATTGATTGTGTTTTTAGAGTGCTATAACAAATCTCAGGTCATTTGGCTTTATTTTCCTTACAATATGTGTGTTTTCATATTTCTGTCATTGTCATATTTCGTATCATTTTCCCATTGAAAAGCATTTTGAGAGATGTCCAGTAATGTATACAAGAATGAATGAAGTGTCTCTGTTTCTTTTCAGATGATAAGGGGCAGTTGAAAGATTATGCTCGTGGCACACAACAGGTAGGGCCTGTTGTCTTCTGTCACTACACGTACATGTAGATGTAGAGACAGGTCTGGCATGGACATCGAAGAGAAGATTATCTCCAACCAAGGAGGTTTTATAAAACCTCCTTGCTCCAACACAACTAAATGTTAAGTTATGTTTTCTTCTGACAACAGACAATATGTACAGTTTGCAAATGAATGTAATTTCTTAATTATATTTTGCCCATACTATAAGTATGGTCAAAATATATTGTTGATGAATGTTTCTACTCTGCATTGTGATGCTAAATCTTGCGCTCCTGTTTGTGTTCTCTAGATGGGACCTCCTGTAGAGAAGCAGAACCTGGTCCGCGATAAACCACATTTGGAGGAAGTAGACAAATCTGGCCCCAGCCATCCACACGAGATTGTAAGTAATTCTGGAATCATGCATGTTTATTTGGACACATGAACAGATTTCATATCTGTCTATAGTTTTTTTTATCAGTGTTTCAGCTCTGTATTGAAATGCTAAATCTCACTCTTCTGTTTCTATCCTCCAGACCCCACCAGAGAAGAGAAGCAGATCATGGTCCAAGTCAAGTTAAAGTTTATTGCACAACAATTGTAACAGGTACAATGTAAGGCAAAATACTGCTGGCTACTTGTTCTAATCTAGTACAAACTGCAGCAAGGTTCCAGGCTATACAATGTTGTTAATGGTAGATAGTATCAGCTGGCTACTTACATTGTATACTGATTCTCCATATGAAAGTCTGCTTTTATTTTTGAATATGTTTCAAGTTTCTTAAAGATTCTTATTGTTTGCCGCTTGACAGAAAATCGCCTTAAAGGCGCTCCTTGAATATGTTTCTGAAATATTTTGCATTGACTGTTCGGTATCCATGAGAAACTGCCTGTGGAAGAAGCAGGCAGACCCTGCCAGCCAGAAAAGGATATACTACTAATAGGTTGCAGCCAATTCCGAAAACATGTATATTTTGACATGAATATAGATTTTCTGCAATGTAATCTTCATGTAATATAATTTTGTGGATAAAGGTTTGACATGGAAATGATTCAACTCGCAGTATTCGTATCTACATAGAGGAAATAATAAGAGAATGGGAGAAGACAAGTGTTAAGTTTCAATTTTGTGCTTAAGTAAAACTGTCAAGATTCAAAGTGTTATGTTTGCATTTTTGCTCTTAAGTACAAAAATGGTAAGATTGTGAGTGAATGTGTATGTGTGTGTGTGGAGAGAACCGGTCTGATCTACATACCGTCACGGCGTGTGCTATCTAACCAGCCATCACCAGTTTTCTCTCGAATAGAAAGCTAGGGACTTGATTATTCTGAATTGCAAAGAAAGACCTGTATCTATCAGAGGCATTTTCATACCAAATTTCTGGTCATTTAATTTAAATATCATGGTAGCGAAGCCACAAATGTGCATTTTGATTATCAAAAAAGGCCATCCTTGCATCTTGCATTTTCAAAAATTGAATTTTGGACTGGTAATCCATTTTTTTCGGTTGATGTGTCTATGGAATGGTTCATTATGTGTGTGATTGATCACATTTTGCATGGGGAAGGCGATGATGGGTGAAATATGTTGTATTTGCCCGCAAATGTTGCCTCTCTAGTTTCTCATGTGTTTTTTAATCAATAAACCATTTACTACTACTACTACTACTTGATTTGTATTTATCGATCACTTTATATGTGTAGGTCTGACTAAACCATGCTTTCAGCAACCCCCTACTTAACCTCTCAAGGATAGACTATGTACGTATCAAGGCCAGCTTGGATAGTGAAAGATTGTGTCACTCAAGAGTACTTATACGTTTTACCTTCGCCGGGAATGAATACATTCGCGGTAAGGTTATGTTATCGGTTACGCCAGCTGTAAAGTGGGTCCGTAGGTATGTCGAGATCATAAGTCGAGAGAACTTTGACGGAACTTGCTGATTTTTGGTAGGTAAGTGGCGGTTGTTGGAACGAAGGTCAAGTTCGAAAATGGTTAACCTGGCGTTTTCCTAAAGTGGACTTTTTTTGTTAGTGTGTTTGTATGTAGACAACATAACTCGACGTATTGATGATGGATCTGCATGATTTTTGGTGGGTACGTAGAGATTGTAAAAACAAAGCTCAAGTTCAAAAATGGGTCACCTGGCATTTTCCTACGGTACTGCAGTGGGCTGTTTATGTATGCGTATTTGTTTGTTGACAGGATAACTTGAGAAGCTGTTGATGGTTGTGCATGATATTTAGTGAATAGGTAGATTTATTAAAGGGGAAGGTCAAGTTCGATGATGGGCCTCCTAGCGGGTACTTTGGGTACTGCAGTGTAGCTTCAAAGTTTGAGGTCGAATTTTCTGCAAGTGCTACGGTCATGATTTTTGTGTGGTAGATAGTCCATGCCACATGAAATAAGTTGTGCACGTTTGGGCCCTCTAGCGGCTTGTTTGGAGCTGCAGCGGGTGTTTTTAATTTATTTGTTTTGACCTTTGGACATGAATAACTAGACTTATGGTCAACGGATCGTCTTGATTTATGGTATGTAGATAGCTCGATTAATGATTTGCATCATTGAATATTCATTATGCAAATCAGGAACTAATTTGCATAATAAGCAAGGAAAGTTTATAAATCTGCTGCCTTTCAAAATAGGACTCTCAAACACGTGACATATATAGTTGAAAAAGGGAGAGGTATCGATAGATACCAATAATGCTAATAGCTACCTATTTTGCATAATTAATGAAAAAATACTAATTGAAAATACCACAATAGGAAATGATTGGAATTTCATTCTTGTATCATTAGGAAGCTAAGTAAAGGTGAACAATATCAGACAAAAATCATGCATGACAAGGCCTCATTAACATAATTTATAAGGAAATGTCTACAATTCCCTTTCAATTTGCTATTTCTAAGTCTATACATTCAGCTTAAATTGCACTGACAGGTGACCTAGTTTACCGGAGCAGGCTCCCTGTGAGACGTCCCTGGAGGACACATGTGATACTTTAATTGCCTGGTGCAGGGCTCTGTTTTGGGGTCAGGGAGGTTACACGGGCATTTAAACACAGCAGCCTTACGATCTAACGCTCTCCCTGTTGGAAGGTATAGGTTTGATAAAAACTGATTGATATGTCGACTTTGAAAATAAGGGCATAATTGAAGCAAATACATTGCCAACAAATTGCCTTATTTTCTGTAGTAAAGATAAAAGTTATGATACAAATTAAGCAAAAATATTCTTACAGTGATTATTTTTATAACTCCTGGGAGAACTCGTGTAGGTATAGGTATGGGTTTGTTTTAAACTTTGAAAGAGAATACTAGTAACTCAAGAAGGTGATGACGGATCGTCATGATTTGTAGGGATGTACATAGTTTGAGTGATGATTTACATGATCGTATAAGAATCATGCAAATCAGGATCTGTGATGTGAAAAAGTATACAAACCCTTGCATTCCATTGTAGTCAAACACGTGACATGTAACTGAGAAAGAGAGGAATATTGATAGATATCAATTATGCAAACGAATACCTAATTTGCATAATTTATGACAAAATACTATAATTCCAGAGTGGTAAATGATGGGATTTCATTCTTGTGGCGTTTGGGAGATAATCAAATGTGGACGTTATCAGACATAAATCATGATGGCCTCATTTACATAATATATGAGGAAATGCTCCAATGGCCCTCTTTTCTAAGATTTTACTTTAATGCTGTGTTTTGTGTAGAGAAAAGGATCACTTGAAATTCATGCAATCGAGGACCTTATTTACATATTGAGTGATAAGCATTCACTCGAAAAGCCTAACATCAGTCGGCGAAGGTAAGAGGTCGTCGAACTCTAGTTTGTTGTTAATTCTTGCATAAGAAGCAAATAGAAAATATAAATTCCCGTGTCTAATGCTCTAACAATAGAAGTTACCATTTATTCAACCTTATACAATCGTTGTAGATGTATTCTATTTTAGATCCAGTGCATTCTTCCTGTATTGTGATTAATTTGTATCAATTGATCACTTTATACTGATGTCAGCATGACCAAATTATGCTTCAGTAACAACCCTCTACTGACCAGGCCCTCAAGGAGAGACTACATAGGAATAAAGTCCTGGACAGAGGAAGTTTGCGTCACTCAGACTATTTAATGGACGATCTTACGATATGTTATAATCCTGTGTAGCTTAACTGTTGTGCGATTAATTTTGTAGATGAACTATATGTAAGCGTCACTACAATTATAAGTTGGGCTACTAGTCCCTAGAGCCAAGAACAATGAGAGTTTGGTTCAAACAGACTCTGTTATTTTCCGTTGTTAACTTTCGCTGTAGAAGCCAATTGTAAAGTTATCCATTTATGTAAATTACACCAGTTTATATGTTTCCAGTAGTACGGTGTAAGTCATTTTTTACATTTTATTAAATAAAAATTTACTGAAGAAAAGAAAGAGTCGTCATTTTGCCAAGTGCTTTTCTCTTTGGAGGCCCATAATTTTGTACAAGTAATGAGGTTGTTTACAAAGAAAGATACAAACATGTGAAACGTTAGTACCAATGTAAGCTATCAGCAAGCCGAATATCTGATTAGTTACTCTATAGCGTAACATAGGTTCACATCCGGCCGGTAATGCTAGTCACACCCGACGGTATTTTAACGACATCTTGCAGCTATTGGCAATACTGCAATACATTGACGTAGGAACAGACAGACACACCGAGAGCAAAGACTCCGTACACGGTCAAGAATGTGATTATAGATTTATTGATTTGCAATATAATAGCCCAACAATGTCCATCTGAGTGTCCACCATCGTCTTCTTACTTTATTGTTACAGTTGTTTTGTGAGCAAGTGGACTACAGAAAGCCACGGTCGTCCTCACCCCTTGTCTAGCTAGGACGGTTTCTGTTCCGCAAACAGCGACTTCATGTCCAAACGGACGAATGGCCTGCATGAACATACATGTACATAAGATAGACATTTTGCATGTTGCACAGCATAGTTATGCTACTTATAGTTTCACACTTCCATTTCGAAAAAAAGACACAGGTCTCACGGTATTAGTAGGTCAATGTCACCTTGTCATGCAACATTGTCATATTCGGGTAGTTGGTTGTTCCCTCCTCCAATATTAGCTCCATTAGCTACCTTTTCCGGTATGGAATGAGGTTTTTCTTACAGAATTGTACATGTGTGCCTAGTGTCAAACTCAAAATGACATAATACATGTACGCTCGTATATGGCATTGACCGGTCGACTGTTTTAAAAGGCACCGACCGTTTTTGATACGGAAAACTGCCGCGACATTACCTCAGTCTGGATTCCAAACTTATTATAGCTCCCTGAACTCCTCTCCGCAAATATCTGAGAGGAAACTCGGTATCTATAATAGGTTTGGATACCAGGTTACAATTACCTGTCATATGCACCGTCCGGTCCAGACTCCCCGGTCCCACGTGCATTGGCCACGAACATCAGATCGTTTGTCAGATCGTACACGGCAATGTGAAGGCTACCTACAGGTAACGTACGCATAGACATCATGTTATTGTACATTGCTTAATGTTACTATCATAACGATACACCAATGATCCAAGGATAAATCGTTGTCATTGTTAACGTTATTATTAGCCGAATAGCGATTAAAATAGATTTTTTTGTTTTCTTCGGTTGCCTAAAATTGTTTTCCGTTTGTTTCTGGTTAACGTTGTTACTCCCATAAAGATCAAGGCATCTTAAGCTCCGTTTTTTGACATGTCTGTGTGGCGTATGTATGTCTGTGTGTGTGTGTGTGTGTGTATGTGTGTGTGTGTTTGTGTGTGTGTGTGTGTGTGTGTGAATGTATGTACGTATGTAGGTGTGTGTGTGTGTGTGTATGAGTTTATGTGTGCGTATCAGAAGGAATAACGTAATAACGTAAGAACCCCTTGATTAATTATGATAATATTTGGTTGTAGATATGTATTGTAGACGCAAATATTAATGTTGATTTTGGGCCTCCTGGTAAATAACCTTGGTACTGCAGAAAAAAAACTTTATTTTTGTCCCGGACACATGCATAATGTGATCTTCTTGTCGGTGTGTTGCCGGTGACTTTTGGCGTTTTATGGTTTTTAGGGAAATTGTTTTCGGTTTGTTATCGATCTCTATTGTGTTGTTTTTGGTAATTATTGGGACCATAATGAGCACTTACCTGTTTGTACATACGGCATGACGGCCCTGATCGCAGACTGGGCCGTCAGGTTACCATGTAAGGTGCGGAGCTGCTTAGCCAGGACCTCGCTGTACCCGGGACAGAGCCAGTCCATGCCTTAAATAGGAGAATAGAGTTAGAATATGTCATTTAGCCCCCGTCACAAATAAGAAATTCAGCTCGGCCGACGTGTTGGCGAGCTTCAAATGTGCATTTTCGGCCGAAGTACGGCCGACGTCCTGTCGATTACGCGGGCTTCGGGCAATGTTTAGAAATCGAAGTTGCTCCGAATATTGGCCTTTTACCAGGTTAGTCGATACTGACTTCGTCCATGTCCAAGAGATGGTACCGTCTCATGGGGGATTTTTAGTTTTTAGTGTTCGACGGTCGTCGCTCGAGATTTTCATTGGAAAATACGGTCGACGCTCGGGCGATTTTGAAACTCGGCGAGCTTCGGGCGATCTACAAAGTCGGCCGAAGCTCGCATGAATTGTGACGACGGCTTTACCACATCTTTTCCCCATCTAGATTTGCAAAGGCCGGACGTCAGCGTTACTTTCGGTAACCCTAGTGTTTAAAAAAGCGAACCCTTTTTTTGTGTTTAAAAAAGCGAACCCTTTCTATAATATGTATTGAAATCTTATGATTGATAAATCCATTTTCCGGCAAACTCGCGCAGTGATAACGTTACAAACTGTTAACTCTGTGATTACCTTTCGCTCGTTTAATGTCAGGCTGTTTGGCCCCGAGGTCCTGGGTTCGAAACTCTTGACATGCCCTGTTGACGTTGTGCCTTCGGGAAAGGCATTTAACACGAATTTACTCACTTCATTCTGGTAAAAATAAGTACTTAGCTTTGGTTCGGTCGGACGTCTAATGGAAGAAGAGCCACATCTCTAGGACGTAAAAAAAACCAATCTCACATATCGAAAAGAAATGGTGTATTTCCCTGTGTGAGTGGATCAAATAGATACTAGTATGTCTGGATATGACGTTTGTACTCTTCAGTCAAAACTATTGTGTCACGCCATTAGGCGGTTTACCGGATATGCACTACAAACAAACAAACAAACAAACCAACAAACAAACGTACCCCAGTAAACCACGTCCTTGATCAGCGGGTGCCAGTCTGCCGTGGGCTTCAGGTTCTGATCGTCGAAGAAGTTTGCAACAGACGCCGAATATTGTACACCACGGAACTCGTTCAGCTGAAAGAACATTTCCCAAATGTTATGAAGATAACACTTATAATCCACCACATTTTCCCAGGAAATTAGCCCTATTAAGACTGAAGGAACTGCCCATATATATGCTTCACGGATTGAGAAATGAACATGAAAATTGAAACGTAAATGATACTACTAATAGTGAAACCCGCAATTTAAATATTATGCTACTTGCACAAATATACAATCAACAGACCCAACGCTTCTAGCTCTATTGGACGGAGAATTCCCGTGCAAAAGATATAGAAGTCAAATATCGTATTTACATCTGAATTGAATTGGTAAATTCGTGGGTGGGGGTGTGGGTGGGGGACGTAGGCACACTTTAGGTTTTTGTTTGATTGTCTATCAGTTTGGATTTGTATATACATGTTTCGTTGTTAAGTGGCGCTAGAAAATCTTGTATAACTTGAGTGTAGCGCCACTTTGTCTTTGTCACTGTTATTTTTGAATTAAAAAAAAAAAAATGTGAAACTCGACCTTGCCGTCGCCAACACCGAAAATGAGGTCACAGGTCCGTGCTGAGTTCGCGATGCGGTTGATGCTGTCATCCAGGGTCTCATCAAACTGTAGGATGTCCCTCAACAGGTACTGCAAAAGGTGCGGTCTTCGATGAGTGTTTCCGCCCTGTGCATACGTGTTCTCACTATGCCCAGTTTTTGATGTACCGGGTGGTTTGAGGACCACTGTAAATACTGGTCAGTATGAGTCTCTTATGCACAGGGCGGACACACTCATACAAGACCTCGCCCTGAGAGTAGTAGAGGAGGAAAAAGTTAGAGAAGCTCTCCGTCAATGTGGCTACCCAGAATGGGCGCTTAAAGAGGGGGACAACAACGTGTTCTCGCGAGACTAGGTCACTCCGTGAACAAGACGTACAGAAGACGTCTAAAATTTGGAGGTGCGTATGTCGCTACCTTTCTTTTTAAGTCACTGTTTGAAGAATATTCTTGTAACTGCTAGTTTATGTGACTGATGAATCTCTTCAACAACATTTATACGGTTTAAGCCAATAAAATCACGTAAATGACATCATAATTACGCCATATTATGTCATTATGACATCAAAATGTCATATTACAGTCATGATACTTATAGCTTAATATACATTATTCTCAGAAAATTTGATGGTCATATCATACGATAGATAGCTTCGGAGTTATGGGGGCGGGCCTCAAAAGTCCCACCCCTTCCCCCCCTCCCGTTCCTGGATGACCAAAAAAGCCTGGTCTGAATAGGGTTAAAGTCAGCAAAGTCCCTAACCTGTTCTATTCTAATTATGAAGTTATGTTCAATTTTGAATTTATGACGAGAATGGTGAATATTTCAAATCGTGAATGTTAACGGAATGATACAGTTTTTATTGAATACAACCCAAAACTATTGTATTATGGTGACCATTGTGAAACAGACTTGGTCCATTTGCGGGGCGCGTTTAACCCTCATCCGACCGTATGGGGTCCGTTTGGATCCCAGGCATGTTTTAATGTGTGCAATATCACCATTTTTCGTTGGAGAAAAAACTCCTTCCATGAGTTTGTTCATGTACATGTCTTACAACTCCTGAGAAATTTTTACCGGGATTGGCCGATTTTTGCGGAAGTTATACTCTAAAGTGTGCGTGTTGTCGGCTGGGGTCCAAACGGACCCCAGATGATTTCGCATTGTTTATTACGTAATTAGAAAGAAATTCCTCAAACTTCCAAACGGTATAATGTATTCTCACCAAATTTGGAGGGAGTGATATTCACGTAAAGTTTTATAATTTCTGTAAATTTTGTGACGTTATGACGTAATATTACGTAATTATGACGGCATCGATGTGATTTTATAGGCTAAATAGGGAAGTCCCATAATATTGAAAGGTATTAATCAAAATTGAGTGTATTATTGATTTTAAGGTATACCAAGGCATGACGTCATGGTTCGTTAGCGATCCCTGGGATCCGCCATCTTGGATCGGCCATTTTGAAATTTTTGAATTACATTTTTTTCCATTTATGACTCCAAATCACAAAAGAGAGAGACCGGAAACGTTAATCTGAATGTTTCTGGTTAAGAAAATACCAGGTAGAAACGGATTTGAAGGCAAAAAGCCTGTTTATACCTAAAATAAACATCTTGTCCGCCATCTTGGATTTTTAGCGATTACGTATTCAAATAACATAAATTATGAATAATAAATCATGAAAGTTACATCTAAATACAAATGATGTTATACATGTTGGAAAACTAGTGTGGTTGAGCAAGAAAACCTGAGAAATATCATTGTTTTTAAAAAAATTAGTGACTTTTTGTATAAAATGCCTGTCAGAAACCCGTTGCCATGGCAACAGGAAAAATGATAAACTCAAACTATTATCATGGAATTGTTGCTAACTAAATTTTAGGAAAAGTCACCAAGTATGGTAGGCTTAGCATACGTCATTCGGCAGTTATACGATGTCAAAGTTGGCGCGGGCCCTTTTTTTGCCCCCCCCCCCCCAGTCTAGATAGGGTTATAGGAAAATGCGGGTTCTCCTCAGTTTCTGCATAAATTATGATAATGACATTAATCATCAACACCAAAACTTGTCAAAATATTCTCCATAGATTATTGTAACAGGATATGCACAATAACTACAATAAGATCCACCAGAAATATATTTAGGGGGCAAAGCAAAATGGGGTCCGTTTGGACCCCATACGGCCAGATTCGTCGCAAAAATGTGTCGGTCGGATGAGGGTTAACCTGTGAGGCTGATAATGCTAGCGAAGTTGTTTTCTTTGGTTTAATTTTGTTTTGCAGGACAAAAAACAACAACTTTTAATTAGAACACAAGACTACATTCACTGTGACCGTATTAAATAATAATAAAAGTTTCATAAAGTTTTCTTGAATTTTTTTGCCCTGAGACTAGCTGGAAGTACATGTAATATGACAAGGACGACAGACAATTATGGTCAGTATAGTATATGACTACTTTGGTCTAACTACTGAGACTAAATTCTAACGTATTGGGTTTTCCGAGACAGTGCAAGACGAGAGATCCCACTTTTTCTGTAAGGTATGGGTTTTGTGACGTTAGAGGAGAGTTAGCTTACTTTTTATCTGTGACCGTGGAGAAATAAGGTTGGAAACTGATGGCCTCTTTGAACAGCTCCTTTCTTTTATGATCGCAGAAGGGGCAATTTGAAACAGAATGTGTTTCGTCTTCCACGACGTTTGACATGCAATGAATAATGATATGATTTACCGTGAAAGGGACCCCAAATCTCGACTCAGCTTCAAAAGAGTCGTCAGGGTACGAGACGCCTATCTCGGATATGGCCATTTGCTTCTCAGACATACCTGAAAAGCAGTTAAATATAGTAGATTATTAATTGAATCTTCATATAAAATAATGCCGATGAAGTAGGATATTATGAAATGGTCCCTCGCGTAATAAGACATAATTGAGTAAATATCAAGAATATGACATTAAAATAGTCATTTCATCTAACGAAGCTACTCAACATATTATCTTTTCTAATTTAAACTGTTACCACATAATGTACAATGATCACTCTTTTAGCATTTTTTTCTTACAAAAACTGATGCGCACGTAAATAGTTATTTATTTGGGTCCATTTATACCCTGTGCTCAATTTAAAAGAGATTATATCATTCCAGAAAAAAAATGTATACACAATGCCTGCTGTGAGTTCTGATCATCACATTTTCATTTCATTATGTAGCGTTGATAACTATTGACTTGTTACGACAAGATGATGTTGTGTGGAACTGTATAGCAATTTACCACACGTGGTATCCGTTACAAGTTCAGTGATAAAAAGTATCTGCTTATCAATTTTACTGTTGCAGTATAATGCTATTGTTCTTTATTATCTGGAGCATCGGTATCATTATCTTAATTTAGCATTTAAACTTTTATACATTCATGAGAAGACCAAGCCTGCATCATCTTTAGCATCGAATGCTCATCTATTCTAGATTTGTATCTTTGAATAGTAAGGCCATAGCAAGTAAATTTCTTGGATGACATCCGCGCGCGCATTAATTTGTGCCTGCTTTCGTAAAAGAAAGAAATGTCCCACACCCACCCCACCCCCCAACATGGTAAACACAACAAGTAAATACCGACAATCTGAAAATGTCGTTTCGTAGCCCTTAGTGTGGCTTGGTAGTTACAGAAGGGACTCTAGTGTTGTATCCTTGATTGTAGTTGCCGACTATGCAAGTGATACTAGCCGACTACACCGATGTCACTTACCTCACCTCTTGAACACATAAATGAAATACTTGATGGCTTTGATACCATGTTTTCTCCCTTCAATTCCTGTTACGACGATGATCTTCAATATTTTTGAAATTCAAGCGTTTTGTATTTAGTGCACCCAATATTGTTTTTGGTTTTTCAAACTCTCGCATTCGATTTGGAGTCAGTAAGGGGAGTCACCAATAGAATTTACTTACAGTGGCCTCAAAATGCTTACCAGTGATAGAGCCGAGCCAACCCGTCCAACCTACGTTAGCGAAGGCGTGGCCGTTTTCGTCCCCATCGGGATGGTACACCGTGATCTGTGGGAAGTCTTGCAGTGGTCCTGCATAAACAACAGTCACTTGTTACATCGATGTTGAAGATTTTACATAAACGTAATAAAATATGCAAGAAAACATTCACGTCTGCAGCTAGATAGAATTTGGAAACGATCTGACGCTTCGGGTAGCGTTAGGTTTTAAACATGGTGATCCGCAAATCTCGTCCAGTCCTTGACAAAATGTAGTGGATGCTACCTAAAGCCTCTGGCCGTTTTTAAAATCTAGCTGCTGCTTGACTAGATGTGTTCTTGCCAATTCTTATGAATTCTTCTACGCAAAGCCACTCCAGCGGTCTATACACTATATCTTGGGGAAGTCTGGTCAACTGGGCTGAGGTTTCCACTTTTGTGGGCGCGGCTTCTAACCAGCTGTCATCCAATCAGAGAATCGGCTTTAAATAAAGGACATTGATACGAATCCCATGTTCTGTTGCTCCAATTCTCTTTTAGTCTTTATTTTGACAAGTTATGCATATTATCTTCCTGTCAATGACCATCTTGATTGTTAACTCTTGAAATAGATATATTTCAAGTCATCCATACAATTAACTTGCTGTTGCCGAACACACCGTCTGTTATCCAGTCCAAGGCTCGCATCTGTAGAAGCTTGGTAGCGGGTAACATGGTTCCGTACGGGAACAGCGCCTCTCCCCAGGCACCAAACATGGAACAGGACCCCTTCCTGTGTGGAACAGTATAATGTTATTTTTGCGTCCGTGTACGAGGGTTTTGTTATTAGTGTGTCGGTTTATTTGTTTCTTGTGTGTCCCTAGTTACTTGGATACAGTAGTGTGAAGGTATCATTGAACACGGACAGAGAGGTTGACAAAAAACTTATTCTGCCAGTTGGATACGGTATTTACAACCTATAGATCTACTTAGAGATGAGAATAACATCCTAATCGGACTCATGCAGTCTCAAAACTGACATATTCCTCTACCACCAAGGTGATTTTCTGCATAACAGAAGAAAGCAAGACCCACTAACATGAAAAGAAGAATAGTTACTTTTTTTTCAAGTACTGCGACGCACTACTTTGTACCCAGACTGCTATTGACCACAAGGGTCGCGGATTAATACTGTGTTCGGTGACAGTAGCCTATTCTAGGACCTTTGAAATAACTTTCTGTCAGTGTCCCCAGCGCATAGGAGACTGCCACCTTTATCTCATATACATTTTCTGATATATGCAATATGGGAGCCAGTGGGAAAATGCGTTAGACGGCGTTAGCGAGAAATAAATAAATAAATAAAGTAAGAAATTTACAAAAACTAAAATTATTTCACGTTGGTATCATTAAGCAAATGGATGCTGTCAAAAATAAAGTGAGAAGACACAAAAAAAACCCTTACGTTAGCTCTCCTATCATGTGAATCCGGAGTACTTTCTGTGAAAGAAAAAAAATGCCCCCTGTGTTATTGATCTTTTTTTTTGGAAAACACGGAAAGAAATAAACATTAAATTGACATACACGTTTGTTAACGCACAGTAGGCGTGTGATTCTAATGAACTGATACTAAACTGATGTTGTCGTAATCCATTTGCGTAACGTTTTTGTTACTTTTGCTACTTTGATTGAGCTAATGTAGAATACTTTTGTTTTGGGTTTTCCCTAGGGGGGTGTAAAGCGATATTTTCTCTGGAGAAATAATACTAAGAAATAAACAGACAAGCAAACAAACAAACGATTTTTTTTTCCTAATGCTTAAGTAAATGGTATAGGATCATTAAAACCGACTACGTTCAGCTATTATTGATATATTTGATCTTATATATGTTGCTTTAAGAAATCAACTTCTTGTCTTTTCGTCTCCGGCTATGATGACGGTAGTCTTTAAACTTTTCATACCTTGAAGTCTATCCCGGCAGCAGACGCCATACCCTGGATTTCTTCGAGAAAATAACCCCCTGAAAAACCGTCAGCTTTGAATTGGATGCATTCTAAGAGTCATCATAGGGCTGTATTTGTATCTGTTTAACCATTCTAACCACCCTATGGCTACGACGCAACACACCAGGTTCCGTATCTCTATCTAGTGTATAGCCGACAAAACCGCCCTTCCGTGTAACACACCAGCTTCGCAGTGCGCCTAGATGTGCAATTTGAGGTGCGCCAGCAGTCGGTTCTGAATAAAAAGACTATTTTTACACAACCAAGAGATTTATTCCACCGACGTTTCGGTGACCATCAGTCACCTTCTTCAAGGCAATTCTGAATGGTTTACATAGCAATGCAGCACAGGTGTTGCTGCTTATACATAATTAGATGCATTCCCAAACGCAAAATATTTACATGTACAAATCACAGGAGATGACATGACTATGCGGTACCAAACGTACAGAAGTGTAACAGATACACAATTATCGATCAAAAAACAACAAACAATGCAACGATTGTCAACTATTTCTTAAGGATGCGTTCCCAAACGTGACTGAGTCTATATCCCCCCTCATCACGGTTCTGTAGCGGATTTCCTGATTCATACAGCCTCCTTAATCAAACGTGTTAGTCTATTGTCCTCTCTGTCTATCACATTATGTATAAGCAGCAACACCTGTGCTGCATTGCTACGTGAACCAGTCAGAATCGCATTGAAGAAGGTGACAGATTGTCACCGAAACGTCGGTGGAATAAAACTCTTGGTTGTGTAAAAAGGGTATTTTATTCAGTGACTTACCAACCTGATGAAACTATTGTCGGAGTAGCCGGTTCTATTACACTGAACGACCTGTCACTCCTAACATTTCCAAATCTAGCTGCATGTGTTCTTTAGATCTATCTAGCGAGGATGTCACTACTATCATTGACGGGCAGGATTTCCACCCTATGATAGCTTATAAGTACGAAGTCAATGGTAAACTTTTTATTGGAGGATAAAATTATGGCATAAAATGGCAGTTTGTCAATAAATGGCATCGTTGTAACCACAAACTTACCTGAGTACTTTTCTGTCGCCAGGACTTCCAGGTCCAAAGCAACCTCCAGCCTGAAAAAATGCAATTAGTATTGTTAGTTCTAGTTCACTTTTCTTCGTTCTTTGCCTATATCCGATGTGTGTTTTTTTAAACGGGGAATTTATGGATTCATGCTATATTGTGGTGCGGCCAGAATTACAAGCTTCATGGACTTTTCTGGATAATATTTCTTTGTTTAGTTTTTTGAATAGGTAAATAAAGACAAAGAATAGCATGCCAGGTTATAACACGACACATAGTGTACTACAAAATCAAAACAAAAATCCAGAAACAGTCGTTTTAACAATTATTCAACACTAACCCATATTGCCTAGATCCACTATAAATTCCATTAACAAACAGTCAAATTACCACTGTCTTTAAGGTAAGTAGCTATCTGCTTAACCAGAAAATACTGTATTAAGCTTCGGGGAGTTAGTGTTTAGACCATTAGTACTGTCTAAAAAGCTGTCTTTTTACTGTCTTTGTAACCTTGCATTCGAAGACACCGGAGTCATGAACTTTCCATCCCATAAGGGAAAGTTTGACCGCATCATGGGAGGGTTGTACTACCCTGTCGTTCACTAAAGTTTCGGCAAATTGTCGCATCCCCGTTAAACATCAAAAGTCACATCGTCAACTTCTGTTAACTTACGGCTACTCCTGGAACATGATAGTTTCAAAAATTTAACTGAAAAGTTTGCAGTGTTTTTTTAAGTTTTTTTTTAAGAATTTATATATTGAACGCCATCAACTAATGTTCATTCTATGCCGCTCACAATTTCTGGATACACATCAAGAACATGATCTTTTGAGAGATGTTACAAAAAATATCGATGGAATGCCTACAAAAATGATGGACTTGTTTCCTACCCAACGTTGGCGACGTCATCCAAAAACCACTGGTGGAATACATCAGGTAGGGTTCCGTTAATTGCATCAGTCTGAAATGTTCAGAAAAGATGGTGCATTGTTTGAACAACGTAGTTGCATTGTTTGAATACTAATGAGCTTACTTTATTCGGCACAAGCCAATCAGCGCCAAGACTACAAATATGGCTGAAATGTTCAGCTGTAAGGTTCCAAAAACACTTGATATTCTTCGTTGACTCTTAAGCCCCTCTCTTACTGGACCCGCGGCACGGTGCCGGCGTCGCTGCGGCCGGTTGAATTGACAAAGCACTCAACGAATTTTATCGACAAAAAACGAACCATTTAAAGCTTGTTGTTTTTGTTGTCTTTTTGGTCACACTTGTACGTTTTGAATGATATCCCCATAATAAAGTCTAGGGTAACACAAATCCAGTTTAGGACGTAGCAACGTGGCCAGCGTGCCGCGGGTCCAGTAAGAGGGGGGCTTTAGACATTATCAAACATGTTTTTTTCTGCAATAGTATGATAGATTGCTGATGTCCTTAATCTTTCTATAATGGATAACTTGTGTCATCCTATTATACTTATTTATCTCGTCTTTTGTGAATTTAGAAAATGGAAACATGAATTCTACTCATGAATTGAAACAGAAACAAAGATAGATTGATGGTGTATAATTCCTTTTACTATCAGAAGAAGATAGGTTGGCAATTATTTAATATCGAAAGAAGCGCAGGATCAAATTTGGGTTTACTATGTCATTTTCAGTTGTACAAGATCACTTAGAAGTTTAGAAAAAAAATAGAATAAAAAAGAACTACTAGCAAAAATTAAAATAACGCATACAAATCTATCGTTTGTGCATTTCCGTTTTTAACTGAATGATTGACGTATAATCATAAACTAAACCTTACCACTTGTTTCTCCAGGTATTCCCACATTCTGTCTATCATGTTCTTGGCTCGTTCCTTCACCAGCTGTCCGTGTGCCTGGCCCATCTCAGTCGGGGTGCCTGGTGGGTGGGTGTATGTGTTTATAAACCATCGCACAGTTCCTGTAGTGACCTTTAATATACTAACACTGTGAGACCAGATGCCTAATGCATGCAGTCACGCATTACTTACTACCCTTTATGCCTCCCGGCATTTAGTCACGCATACCATCATGTAAACAGCATGTTTGCAGTTGAAGGCCTACGTTGCAAAGTGTATACATAACATCGGTTAATAGGAGATTAAAGCTTGCAGTAGCGGAAGCAAGACGTGTCTGTAAGTGTCTCTGAGTAACACTTCAGTAGGGAAGATGCTAGAGATATCACGTATACAACAGTTCCTAGCCGAGTTCATACATGCACAGAGGCTACTCACAATACTGCAACATGTTTAGATTAAACCATTGGGCTGGAAAAACTTTATTGATTGTATCTCAGCGGAGTAAATCCGGATGAGCGATGACGATGATTGGGCTAACAGACGATTTTAACAATAATTTCAGGGTAAAATATGAAACCTCCAAATAAAACAAGATAATACAATTTTCCAAGTACACGTTCAAATAGACGATGTCAATCCATCTTCACATCTACGGGTACTGACGTTACAGTTGGTGCAAATTATACTTGTAACTGCTAGTCATAATTCGAACATTAAAAAAAAATTACGACACAATTGCAGAAGAAAAAAAAAATCTTTACCCATCAACAAATTTGATTAATACTGATCGGCTAGATTAAACAATAATCTATACTGCGTTTTTTTAACCAATTTCTATATCAAAAACGGAAGCAGATGTTGACCACTAGGTAGCAGTTTTTAATTTGCTTTCTGGTTGATCTTAGCTCAAGCGGTCAGGTGTTGAAAACATATATGTGACTTGTATTCTTCTATACGTGTCTTCTGTAAGTTAGAATACACACAATTAAGCCTATTTGAAAGGGTCGAAATATATCTAGAGGTCCGGAAACGCCCAAGCTGCGTTTCCCTAAAATGCAAATAGCTGCTCCTGCATCCATGTTGGTGTCCCTCTCACGTCATGTAGAGATGCTCTATTTATTCCACTTTATTGTAGATTGTAGTTTATATGGCAATGTTAGAAATGTTCATTTCGATAATCATGGAGACCTTTCCATACTTTCAGTCTATACATTTTTCTTATGCGTTTTGACCATAAAATATTAAACAAATCAATCTCAACCTATATTTCTAACATCACAAAGAGACGAGAAGATGCCGAAATTATTTATTAGTGTAGTTTAACTCTTAGAACCATTGTTTTAGATTAGTATCAGTAGTCCTGCCAGTGTCATTATATGTCTTTCACTACGAATTTTGTATCTGTATGACTGTACTTTGATAACCCGGTGGGGTATATATGAACAATAAAGGTTATCATTTATCTATTTATTCATTCATACAGCTTACCCCATAGATGTACCACCTGGATAGTCTCGTCACCCTCCCCCACCGTGTACAACTTGCCGTTCTCCACACTACGGACGAACTTTGGCGGCTCGGCCTGGATGGGGTTGTTGTTCCCAACTGTGCGAGGCTCGGGCTGTTCAACAGAAAAGAGACACATTTTCTTAGCTACTCTTAGAAACTATGACCTGCAGGGCATTTCTGAGCTCAGATATGACCATCTAGGGCACTTGTATCAACTAACAAAACCCACCTTCATTTCGGTATATTAACATAGAGAACTCGTTATTGACACGACAAAAATACGGCGACTTTTGTGAGGTCTTCTACAACTATTCATGCGAACAACAAACAATGGTTTACAAAATTATTAACCTAAGAACAAGTATATGAATACTTCAACATGTCGAGTTTAACGTATCACTTACACTATAAGTTCTAAGATCTAAACATTCTTTGATACATTAACCTATTTGTACACGGTAAGGGTTGTCTCCTTCTAGATTGCATTTGAATTTATCTATAGACTGGAATGTATCAAATTCTGTTGAACAAGCGGAAAGAAGGTTGAACAGCTTTGAGCGTTTATCATTATATCGTGGACAATCTAGGATAAAGTGTTGTTCATCTTCAATTTTACTTGGACAGAATGGACAAAACCTCTGGTCACGGGGAATTTCATTGGTCCCGATAACTCATCTAGAAAAAATCTAACACACTTATTATCTTCGCCGAGAAGATTATGTTTTCGGTTACTCCAACTGTTGGGTGGGTCTGTATGTATTTCAGGGGCATAACTCGAGAAACTTTTGATGGATCGTCATGATTTTTTTGTAGGTGTGTAGTGGTTGTGCAAAGAAATGTTAACTGCGAAAACCGTTGACCTGGCGTATCAACAGTACTGTAGTGGACTTTGCGTGTTTTTGTGTTTGTATGTAGGCAAAAAAAGTGACGGAAACGTTGATTGATCATACATGATTTTTCGTTGATGAGAAGTGGTTGTGGGAACGAAGGTCAAGTTCAAAAAGTATTTATCTGTCACTCTCCTACAGTATTGCAGCGGGCTTTGTATTTGTGTGAGTTTTTATGTCGCCAGCATAACTCAAGGTGCTATTTGCGGCTGTGCATGATATTTAGTGGGTAGGTAGGAGTGTCAAAGAGGAAGGTCAAGTTCGATAATGGGCCTCCTAGCGAATATTTAAAGTACTGCAGCTGAGTTTTAAAGTTTGAGGTCGAATTTTCTGGAGGTCCCAGGTTCATGATTTTTCAGTGATACATAGAGTCTGGGAATGAGTGGTGTAAGTTTGGGGCAGGGATTAAGTGATTTAACTTTGGGCCCCCTTGCGGCTTGTCTTAAACTGCAGTGGGTCTATTTGTTTGTAACTTTTGAGGAGGATAACTCAAGCAGGGATTGATGGATTATTCTTGTATTTGGTATGCATGTACCTTAGGTGATGATTAACATAATAATATGCTCATCATGCAGATCATGACCTACTTCACGTAATCACTGAGGAAAATGTATAGCACTGCTGCGACATAGTACGAGGCATGTGATAGTACACATATGGCATCCAGAGTCTAGGTCAACATCTGGCGTCCTGAATCTAGGTCAAAAGCTAGCTTACTAGCTGGGCGATTGAAAAGAAAGGACTAAAATGCATGTGTTATGTTTGGTATGAAAATAGCTAGATTTAAAAGTGAATCTCATGATTGACGTAAGAAGATAATCATGCCAAACAGGTCCTGATTTGCATGATTAACGGATTTTTTAAAAATCCGCCGAGTTCTATGTTTGTGCGCGTTTATTTGCATTTAAGTCGTACAAATGTACAGTCCAAGACTAACGCCTTTTACCAGACAATGCACACGAAGATTGACCAGTATTTCCCTACAAAGACTATTAAACTTTATTCTAACGACAAACCATGGATCAGCTCTAAGATCAAAAGCCTTATACAAAAGCGACAACAGGCCTTTAACGCCCATGACCATGGCAGGTACAAGTCACTTCGCAACAAAGTGCAGCAAGAAATAAAAAAGGCAAAGAAAAGCTACTACAAAGATAAAGTAAAAGCCATGAAGAAGGAAAACCCATCAAAGTGGTACCAGCAGATCAAGGCCATGACCAACACAACAGGATCAGGACTAACCCTTAACGTTGAAGGAGTGCCACCAGGGGACAACAAGGCTATTGCTAATGCTGTGAACGAGGCACTGTGCACGGTAACTTGCTCGTTGGATCCACTGGACAATTCCAGGCTGCCCACATTCCTTCCAGCGAGACCTTTGGAAGAGATCCAACCATGGGAAGTTTACAACAAGTTACAGCACGTTAGAGTGAAGAAAGCTGCAGGTCCGGACGGTATTCCAAATAGAGTCATCAAGCACTTTGCATACGAGATCTCTACCCCAGTAGCGTCCATACTGAACGCCTCCCTGTCAGAGGGGGTCGTCCCTGATCAATGGAAACAGGCAAACATCGTACCACTGCCTAAAACGCGCCCGCCGTCGATCAATGAACTAAGGCCCATATCCCTGACACCCACCCTGGCAAAGGTAGCCGAGACTTTTATCTCAAAACAACTATATGCTGACATCAAGTCCAACATCGACCAAGACCAGTTTAGATGCCTTCCCAAGCGTTCGACAACACACTGTCTTGTAGATGTAGTGAACCATCTGACTAAAACAGCTGATAAGCGGGGAACAATAACAACATTGGTTACTACGGATTTCGCAAAGGCATTTGACAGGGTGGACCATACCCTAGCTGTCTCAAGTCTACTGAAGCTAGGTCTAAGAGGCTCCCTTGCCGTATGGATATGTTCATTTCTCTTTGCTAGGAAACAGAGAGTGATGTACAAGGGAACTTTCTCAGACTGGATGGAAACTACCTGTGGCCTTCCACAAGGAACTGTTTTAGGCCCACTGATATTCCTCGCCCTTATCAACAGTGCATGTGAGAACTCCCTAGCTAGGCGATGGAAGTTTGTCGACGATCTCAACCTACCAGAGAGCAGGGCGATCGGGGACGCCTCAGCCATCCAAACTGACCTTGACAACCTGGACCGATGGGCATCATCCAGGAAAATGCGACTTCACCCTAGAAAGTGTAAGGTCATGTATGTGTTCTTTACGAAAACAGTTCCCCTGCTGCCATCACTATTCATCGCCGGCGAACCGCTAGAAGAGGTGGTGTCAGTAAAACTACTCGGACTGCACATCCAGGCCGACCTCCGTTGGAATATCCACGTCGACCACACTGTCAAACAAGGCAACCGAAAGCTCTTCATGCTGAAACAACTCTGTCAGTTTGATCTCTCTAGGGAAGACCTACTTACCTGCTACACAACATTTGTTCGGCCAAGTTGTGAGTATGCAGCGCCCGCCTGGCATCCTGGACTCACTCTCATTCAGCGGCGCAGGATCGAGTTTATCCAAAAACGGGCGTGTCGGATTATACTCCGATCAGGATACACGTCATACGCTGAGGCGTGCAGGGTACTGAACATACCTACCCTAGACCAGCGACGAGACCTCCTTTGTCTGAACTTCGCAACGGAACTCCTCCAGTCACCAGACTTCAGGCATTGGCTGCCACGGACGCGAGGGGATGTAACTGCTCGAACTACGCGCTCTAGCAAACAACTCGACCGAATAAATCCCAGAACTGAACGCTACAAAAAAAGCAGCATACCATATATGACAACCCTTGTTAACAGTAGAAAGAAAAATGGCGACCACAAAAAGTAAGATGTATTGATAATGTTGTTGATGATAGATTGCATGATAATGTTGAATATTTTAAAAGTGTAAATCCGTATGTGATAGTACGTGACTAAGAACGTTTCCTATTGTTTTAACTTAATGAATGTTTGGGACCTGGACATGTTTTAATTTGTGGCGGTGTATTTGTGAAACAAACTACAATTCAGCCTTTGGCTGCCAGAGCTTTGTTTGTCAATAAAAACCATGTGATTGATTGATTGATTGATTTTAGTCTTTGTGAAAGCTTATTCAGAAATGATGTGTGCCTGGCTAGAAAAGAAGCCGCGATGAAGCCGCATAGCACTATTGGCTAACAAAAAGGTTTTACACTCTGTTCCAAGCATTAAGTTTTGTAGTAGTTTTATTTACGTTATTCCTTACTTGACTGTTTTTATGTCATCATAGGTGTATGTTAGGTCAAGTTGTTTTATTGAATGAATGGATCTTTTTTGCATATTCTTGTCAATATTGGCTAAATGTAGTGATTCTTATCATTGCTTAATCAAAGACTGCGACAAAAGACTGCGACAAAAGAAGTCAAGCATTAACGTTTATCTTATCGAGAACATGCCACACTAGTTTTAATGCTATAAAATACACTCAAGGCGCAGTATACAAATTTCTGGATTTTGTTCAAAATCAGACGAAAATCAATGTAGTCCGGAATCCATCCTATTTAGCTTCCGGCCGCTACCCTAGCTCCGCTGCGCTGCCCAATCTCAGCTGCTTGGGTAGTGCAGCGGAGCTAGGGTAGCGGCCGGAAGCTAAATAGGATGGATTCCAGGCTAAACCAATGCGCACGCCAACGTTATCTATAAAACTCACTTCCTGTGGCTTGATGACTATATATAAACAGTGAGACGTAAATAATTAGTAAAATGTCAACATTAGGCTAGGTTTTTTGCCAGTTACACGTCAATACCGGTACCTACTGGAGTATCGGACTTTGTCCTTAGCCTCCTTCGTAGTCCTTGTAGGTGGTGCGAACGACGTTTTTTTTTTTTTTAATGGCGAGGTGGGAGGGGGGTTGGGGCGCTGGCTTCAATATCAAACATGGGCCTGATTCTGAAAAGCCGGGGAAGCTCGAAGCAGCAGCCCTAGGAGGTTGTTTGTCACCAAACTAGCGTGAACAATACCATGTACTTGTTGCAGTCTATACCGTGAAGTTCACACATCTATATACCGAATGCCAATACGTGCTTTTAGATAGGGTTTCACATGGGGACGTCAAAAAAGACAACACCTTTCTTCCAAAGATCCATATCCGGCATAGTGCTATCAGCCAGAGCATTCGACAACCTGCTGGCACAAGTTAAAAATTGCAAATCAGCGCTCCCCTAAAAATAAACGACAGCCGCACCAAGAATGTCTGCGAACGAGGTTAATTGTAAACCCGTGTGAGTCACATGAGGAACAACTGGACCGCGGGGTCATGAAATATGTCATGATTTCTTTGCCGGCAAAGATGTTAAAAACGTTTGTACAATACCTTTTCCATACACCGATGTTTTATGGAATGCATTAGAAAAAAATAATTTTAAATCGTGAAAAACACCTCAAAAGAAAAAAACATACATCCAAAACTTGCAATAGCATATGTGATTGATCTGTCTTACCATTTACAGCACAGATATACATGTATAACCATGAATCTATTTATGAATATATGAACATTTTAAACATGGCTAAGGAACGTTCTTTGTGGAAAATGCATTTCTTTCGAAAATGTAAAAAGATAACATACCTAAAAACTATAAAATTTACCCACATTGAAACAATTAATAATGAACTCTTTCACATACACATTGTGAACAAGACAGGAATGTTAGTGCCGCTGACTACAGGGTAAAGTACATAACAACTAGAGAGTCGTTTGGGTGCTTGATAATATTGAGGAACCCCATAAAATGACCAAAATATGACATAAAGAAAACGCCAGGTCATTTCAATAATTATATAGACTGCAAAGTTCCGGATTAAACCCTGTTAAAACACTGGTATAGCCGGTAAAGAAGCACTCACTCCGCAGTAACGCTTGTGTATGCAAGACGGTTAATTGATTCCCTTGAGACTTACCTTGCCATGACAATAGGCAGCTGAGGTAACTCCTACCAGAAACAGCAGGAGAAGGGAAGTTGGGAAGACAAGTTTACCCATGGTGTGCGGAGTACGATGTGTAAGTTATATGTACCCTTGTAGTCACCCTTTGGTTCCAGTCAACAGTAAGGACAAAGGTCAGAGTTGACGTATAAGTATGATACGCGGGTGGTTGTGGGTGGCTTTGGGGCAGATAGTAGGCCATGTTGTCCTTTTTGAACAGAAGATGATAATTTTCATGTTGAAAACCAACATTTCCAAAGCTACAGATGATATTTGAAAACATTGGCATATCAAATCTTTTTCAAACTAATATCTATTATAAGTCCTTCCTGCTGGGTGTCCTTCTGACAATGGCGTGGGTGGCTCCACTTATAGTTCCGCCCAATTAGCTATAGATTCCACTTGTATTGAAATGGTTTATTCTATTTCGTCATACGCTTACAATAGATTCGATTTATTTTTGGGAACAAAAATAAACATTATACGAATGTTAACAAAAAGATAACCTCACCCTCTACATAATGAGAGGAATGATGATCACGGGTGTGTTATGGCGTCATAACACAAGGGCAATGGAGGCTTCTGATTGATCGACGCCATCTGTCTATGTGATAATGTGACATCTTTACCATACTATTGTTGTGCTGCTGTTCTACATGTTTTATTTCTCCCTTTAATCTACGTTCTATTGGGAATGTATTTTCTTCTTTCTCTACCCTTCCTTTGTGAAAATCTGGACACCGGAGAAGTCCGAACAGACACAAATTAACTCAATCAGAAGTACCTGTCAAGTTTTGATTGGTCGTGGGAATAGACATTGATAGATAGTCCCCTCGTAAGCAGCAGCTCTGCATCATGTTTCTACAAAACCCCTCTGTTTTCCGTGCAACACGTCAAAGTATCTATAACTTCGCCTGAAAGCTTTTTCACTCAAAACGCCCCCTATTCTATGTTCTTCTAATTTTCTCTAGTGGTCCTTTGATAAAATAGGTTTGACACTCAGGCTAATAAAACGAAGCGATTACAGGATTTGAATGGATTTTACAAGGTCCTATTAGAGCACTAAGGGGTGCTTTTCTTCGCTAAAACCTTTACAGTAGGTACTTGTGCATTAGAGTAGATTACAAGTTGTCAGTCTATGGAGCCCAAACCTACACCACTTCTTCCCAACATCAAAAATTATGTACAAAAATAAAACCAATACCGTATTACCAAGACCAACCCACATACCAAATACCATTACAGTCCATCGATGGTTTCTTAGGTTATGACATTATGCTAACCACAAATATCCAAAAGCAGACACACACAAGCGTACACACAAACACCGTTATTACAGGTTTGCGCAGCAAAACATTTGGTGGATGGGCTGACGTCATTGTTGAGTTGCGGAGTACAATGCAAATTCAAGTCCCTATACTAGACTTTTGAAAACCCTTTTTTTCTTGAAAATTTTGGTCTATGTTTTGAGACTTTTGGGCTAGAAGGAACAAGCAGGGTCTTAGCTTTCCCAGTTTGGTCAAAATTTGTATGTTTCAGTCGTTTAGGCTGCACCAAGTAATTTTCATGGATGACGTCCGCGCGCGCATTAATTTTGGTCTGTTCCCAGATTAAAAAACAAGAAATTCCGCTTCCTGTAACTATGACCAAATAGTTACGACAATGCCACAAATCGTAAGATTAACGTACGTAAAACTCGTCACGCGAAATGCGTGATTTCACAGAGCATGTGGGTTCGGTCGCTGAATATGTGAGCATAAAAGTGAACAAGTAATGGTGCTTTAAAAATCACAGAGGCGACGCATGGTTGTTAAGGTAAATTAACTGTGGTTTAAAGTGGTTTGGAGGATTTGATTGTGTTCTCTTTTTCAGCTATTGTGTGTGTGTGGGGGGGGGGGGGTCCTGTCATTGTGATGGTAAGTGGAAAGTGATCTCATATCAGTTTAACTCAATGAAGAACTATTTTTCAACTACTCGTGACAAAGCTGACATAAGCTATTTTAGTACAATGTGCAGTAGACAACGGTTTAACGGACGTCCTGTCCTACGGAACTGCGACCCCTTTCAGTTGCGTGTATGTGAGGTGAGTGACACAGCCGGGATTCGAACTCATGGCTTCATGATTCAGTGACAGGGCTGCTAACCACTAGACTGCGCAGTCCTAAAGTAGGGAAGGGGGTGCTATTTTCCAATAGATGATGCTTCAATTAGTACATTACCAGACGACATTTTATAAAATTTCGCTTTTGCGACTTGCGCGGTGCGTGTGTTGAAAAGCGGTATCAATATCATTATCCCCCCTGCGGACCCTCAGTGGGTACATCCGGGAATTTTGAATCACGCCGTGCTCGAAACTGTCATGGCGGACTCGGACAACAACAACATGTCAGATTCGTCAGACGACGCCGATGGTCTTTTTTTCGTTTCAATTCACGTAATTAAGTATCATTTTCCCCCTCCTAGTTATGATTTTGTGCCATGTTATGGACATTCATTGTCTCTTATGAGGAGAACTAGCTTCGTCGGTGTTTATTCTATTTGCCTGGCTCTTAGCGTCAAGAAGCATATCAATTATTCCTGGTGTATAAATTTGTCCCCTTTGGGTGGCCCTGTGTCATGTCCTCAGTGATGAAATTGTTTCTGCAATGAGCTTATCATCGATAATTCTTGTGTATCGAAGTTATTAGATATAATAGTATCAAATCCCAAGTCAACTTTCCATTTGTTCTGGTTAGGAAATGGGTGAGAAGCCCTTCGCCTTTCCACACACTACACCCTAGTTTCTCCTTCGTCTCTCGTAAATCATGGCTATTTGATCGTTGAAGACAAACTCGTAACCAGCGTATCACAAAAGTGTAATTTATTCCTATAAATATTTTTTCCCTTTGTCCCAACGAACTTGTCACAACACACCCAAGAGAATTAAAACTTTTCAAATCTTTATCACATTGTGAGATGCATATAGCGTCCATACAAAGCAGTAAACACAACTACACTTAACGCTAGTTCACAGCCCCTCGATAACAAAATAATTGTATTGAGCAGGAGAGGACGTAACTGTCCACACTAAAGGCAGAGTTTCTTAAACATAAGCGTTCCACTTCAACAGCCTCGGAAGTGTCACAACACATACGTATATAGAGTTTTCTAAATCTATTGGATAAAGCAATCTGAATCTCGGCTAAAGAGCCAAGGTGTTTTTGCGAGAGAAGTGAAAGATCCATTCACAGCAGGGTCTTACAACCTTCCCTTAACAGAGACTTCAGTTACCAGCTTATTCTGTCAGTGGTGCCTGGACAGAATTTGGCAGTTCGAGACAGAAATATTTCAGCCTGATCCGTCTTTCTTGGCCGACAAAAGTAAAAAACGTTATGACATTTCCATCACGTCATCAACAGTGCTACAAATCTTTTTGCAAAATCAAATCAAGCCACTTGATATGCACCCCAAAATCAAAAATATTCTTCAGAACACTGCCACATGTCTCAGTCAAAATAATTTGTCTTTTCTATTAGTGTTTATCTACAGTCAAACAACTGTCAGCCTTGCTCGATAAGTCCTATACTGTTGGTATGAACAAAAACACCCTTTAGGGACGGAAGGGCTATCGCTGAAGAAAAAGATACTCGATATGAAGACGTTCCCGACAGTAGTCCACTTATCCCAACCGATAGAAATATCTATTATGCAAATTAGGCCCTCATTTGCATAATTCATCATCAACCATGTTCACCTTCATATAACTTCCAAATGCCACAAGTATGAATTTCCAGTTATCTACCAATATGGTATTAAAGTATTTTCTCATTAATTATACAAATTAGGTATTAATTTGCATAACCTTTATCGATTAATGTCCCTCTTTTTTTCAGTTATATATTGCATATTTAATAGTCTTACCGTTGAGTGGAGTGGGTTTATGAAATTTTTCCATTACTTATGCATATTAGAATTACTTCGCTGCCACGACATGCATGAGTCCTATCATGGAAAACATTGTAAATATAGATTTTCATTATCAATTATGCAAATTAAGTCCCATTTAGCACTTCATTATGTACATATTTGTTTAAGCTACCTGCATACTGAATATCATTAAAATCCGTCGTTCCTTTGTTCAGTCATTCTCCTTAGAAAATTTTCACAATAATGCACCTGCAGTTTCAGAGCAATCTGCTAGGGGGCCCAAACCTACAGCCCTTCTTCCTTACATCACAAGCTATTTGCCACCCATAAATAAACACCAAAGCATGTTCATGCAGGTCAAAAGATACAAAAATGGAATTTCTGCTGCAGTACTAAGGTAGCATACCAGGGAGCCCAAAATTGACCTTGACCTTTGTTTTCCCAACACCTACCCACATACAAATATCATTACAATCCATCCAGATGTTCTTGAGTTATACTGACTACAAACATCCAGAAACACACACAAAAACACACACACACGCTCAAAACTAAATCTCCATTTTTCATGGAGATGATAATGATGCAGAAATCTCCTGACGTCTTCAGAGCGTCTCAGACGCCTACTTGCTGCTCACGGAGCTAATGGTTTTACAATGAATCCAAAACTGTCCCTGCTTCAAGATCTAGATTCTCTGGCCCGCACCCTCGAGCTCCTGTGGGGACAGGGAATCACTTTCCCTCCCATTGCTAATCGACCGTGAAATGAATGTAAACAATGTTTCTGAAGGGTAGGTAGTGGGAATGAATGATTTTCCCGGCTCCTCCCGTGGACAGAAATATAACGAGAATAAAGCGCAGTAACCCTTCCGGTACTATCACTTAATCATAAAGTCGATAGTTTATATTCGCACTTTAGCAGATGATAATATTGTTAAGTTTATTTTTCTTGTATGCACCACAGTACTGCCAATGGCGCGTTATGAAGCGTCAAAACATCGATCTTCCCTTTGACTGAACAAAGAACATGGCATCCAATTGGCTGTTCCGGCCTTGAAGCCTACATGTGCTACCTGTCTGTTAGGCCATTGCTAAATATCAGCAGAACGCTGGTAAAGGAGTAGAAACGGTAACGGAAGAGATAACGCGGTAGGAATATGACAACATTTTTGTGAGAAGAGCAGAGTCCTAAATCAGGGTCAACTGCTGACACATCTTTTTTTCAAAGCTAAAAAGCCACTAAGTTTTACTGATTAGAAATTCTGTAGAATGATCAATCATAAATCGTGATACTTAATCATTTCAACGTTCTTTATCCATGGCTTCTTGCCTGTCTTGAGTTATTTGTTTATTTATGTATTTATCTATTTATTCAGATTTACCACATTTGTGGAAGGATTGACATAACATGTGACTATCACCTTTTCAAGATGTCAACCTAGACCAGGCTGTAAGGTTTGGACCATCGCACACCGCATGCCCCTACACCTTTTCGAAAGGTGTGGTGGGTTCTTTTACGTGCGCGGGGTGTGGCTCTCCCCAAACACGGGACCTCCATTTAACGTCCTATCCGAGGGACGTCCCTAACCCTAGATGAGCTAGGTACTCATTTACACCTGAGTGAAGTGAGGAAAGTCGTGATAAGTGCCTTTCTCAAGGGCACAACGTCGGGGCGCATGTTCAGACATGTCTGGGGGCAGGCCGGGCTCGAACTCGGGTCCCCTTGTTATGCTTGCCAAAGTATGTACTGGCATGTGGAAATAGTCACATAACGGACACTCAAACAGAAGCACAGACACACATAGCAGTCCTATATATATTTCTACACCGGCCAATTCCTCGGCTCCGCGATATGCATGCCAACCTGCCCCTAAGGAAATTTTTACTACAAACCCTCTGAGCAAAACTGGGGTAGGGTGCCTTTCAACTCTGAATGCGCAACAAGGGGTCGATCTTGCGTGCTGACGGCATCTGGCGTCCAGATGGGATACGTATTAGCTAGCTCCTCCCATGCAGGGCGCAACTCTCTGAAGACCGCCCACCGCATAGCGCAACCAACCGTCCTCAGCAGGGCGCCAGACTCAACCAACCGCTGTCAGCTAGCAGGGCGGAACTGACCGCCCACAGAAAGGTTGGAACCAACAAACACAGCAGCAGGGTGGAGCCAACGAAAGTCGACCAATCAAGCACTTGTTTAGGATGTCATGTGAGAATTCAGTGTGACGTTCGGGTAAGATAGGATTTGTTCTAACTCATTACAATCCCAATCTGGCAGGATTTCACCGGGTGTGCACCCTTTGAGGACTTATCATGATTGTCTGGACAATAACAAGTAGCATGTTTTGCAGTGAACATCGACTCAAAGTGCAACTACGGATCTGTGAAATATTAACTGCAAAGAGGGGAGGGTCATTTTGGTCATAGGGGAAGGCACAGGGTATGAAATAAAAACAACAGAAACCAACAAACAAAACAAAAATGATGACCCAATCGTGCCTTAGTTCAGATTACTAAATGACAACGAGTGTAGAGCACACACTTTTAGTCCCGTGCCTAAATGTCGCAAGAAAGTATGGAGCTATTTCATTCATTTGTTACATTACACATGTTGACTAAGTATTTGGTAGTTTTTCACAACCTTTAAAATCCTAGAAATAGTATGTATTATCTTTTTATAATGGTTGGTAGGTCTGTTGCGTTTTGTGTGGAGTCTGAAAACGCTTGTGGCAAATTTATAAGATTAGCATAGTATTACCATTGAATACGCTTAAGAGGAAACGGAACATTAACACTGCATGAATCACAGTATTTGTTAGCTTACGACTTCCGGCCACTTTTAAATTTCTTACGTTACCGTGCGTTTTACATAGGCTCCACCAGCCTCCGCGGGTCGCTGGGAAAATAGTAGAAATTGGCCAAATAGAGTCAATTGTATGAAGGGCGTCGGCTACGGAGAGAGGGTCCTCGAATGTAACCCTCAATGGCCAAAGTCCCGCGGCAAATATTCTCTCTATAGCTGGCTGGCGTAGTTAGTTTTAGTTTGGTAGAGACTACGCAGTCCAGGTTGCAGATGAAGTAGCCTACCCTTACATTATGTGTACAAAGTGAATCTCCAGATAGCCACTTTCCAGTAGAGCCTTTATTCCAGCGGTTCACCATTCACCGTGTTATTTACGTTACCGTTCTGCATTGCAATACACATTATCGAACATACAGCTAGCGAGTAAACCCCCCTCTAACTACTGGGCCCGCAGCAAGCTTTGTGTGTTTATTTTTTATTTTTGGTCATACTTGTACGTTTTGAATGATATTCCCATTATAAAGTCATTGGTAACGCAGTCCAGTTTAGGACGCGGTACGCCGCCAGCGTGCCTTGGGTCCAGTGAGAGGGGGGCTTAATCAGGCAAGTTTCATAGGTCAGAAAGCAAACCGGACAACAAAATCTTTTTAGAAAACATTATTCTATCAGCTTGCAAATGCTTTATGATATATATATATCTAAAAACAAACACGGCTACTGGGTCGGAGTTTTATTTCTGTAGTTGGAAAGCATCATGTAACGAGTGTGATATGCAACTTTTCAACACTTCATAGGGGACAGTTCTTTTGCCTACGTAGTACTTACCAGTTGTATAAACATTGGCCCATAGTCATCAGAACGTTCCGCCCTCTCTTCCTTACCCCCCAACCCCCCCCCCCCCCCCTCCTCTCACTGGACCCGCGGCACGCCTTCAAGACCTTCATCAATGATGGTGAGAACATCTTTGACGAGGACATGGTTGCCTGGGTCAGGCTTTCCGCTCCACGCACCACATTCCTCACTCCGAGGACCTCCCGACCACAGCTACTGCGGGGGCACAGATGCAGTTCTTCCGGCGCCCGTTCAACTATATATAGCTACTACGACGAGGATCCTTCGTTGGGATCGTCTAACGCCGTCATGATCACCCCGGGAGAGAAGTCTGGGTCTGTCCGGGTGGAACGGTTCGGTACCCCGACAGACCCTGTCTGTATGCCCGTTCATAGCCAGTCCGTTCAGCTAGCTACAACGGGACGTCGCGAGCGCCATACTAACCCTTCATACGACCGATATTTTTTTCTGGCCGTATGGATTTCAAACAGACCCCATTTTTTTTGCTCATATACAAGTTTCTGGTTGCTTTTATAATTACTTTGATGAATCTGTTTCAATAATCTATTAGGAATATTTTGACAAGTTGTGGTATCAATAATTGATGTGCATTATCATAGTTTATGCAAACATGAGAAGAACCTGCATTTTGCTCTAAAAACGATGTTACTTTCTTATGTCAACAATTTTGATGTCTTCTTACGTTAGCATAAATTCTAAAATTATGCTCATAGCATAAAATGTTATTGGACAGGGAAAAGTACAATGTATATTAAAAAAGATAATTCATTAAATCATGTGACAAAGTCTGCAACCTAAACACGCCCTCCCACAAAAAATGTCGGGTAGGATCGCCCGACGGCCGTAGGGACCGGGAGGACTGGGACCGAGGGTGATGCGGAATACACCGTGTTGTATTTTATTTATGTCATACCCACCCGAGAAAAGACACATTTCAATGCGGAATGCGCCAGAAGTTGAGAGAGTTTTGTGTCCTCGAACACAAAACTGTAACAACATTGATTCCAACCTCCGAATCCGGTATTCGAATCTTCGGCGGCGGCGCAACCGGCGCGCTCGAAATGCATTCCAAATATTCTATGGAAGCCCGTGTGATACAACTCCCGAACCCTATTTACATATATAGAATACAACACGGAGTATTCCGTATCACCCAAGGTTCCAGTCCGACCCGCGGGAGGGCTGGGACCGAGGGTGATGCGGCATACAACGTGTTGTATTTTATTTAAGTCATATCTTTGTCATACCCACCCGAGAAAACACACATTTCAATGCGGAATGCGCCAGAAGTTGAGGGAGTTTTGTGTCCTCGAACAAGAAACTGTAGCAACATTGATTCCAACCTCCGAATCCCGTATTCGAGTTTCCGACGGCGGCGCAACCGGCGCGCTCGAAATGCGTTCGAAATATTCTATAGAAGCCTGTGTGATAACACTCCCGAACCCAATGTGATACGGATAGTTATCACACGGTCCGGAACACCCGTATCAGGCCCAGGCATGACATAAAGATAGTTATCACACGGTCCGGAACACCAGTATCAGGCCCAGGCATGACATAAATAACGTTATATCATCAATAAACAACGTAGCTGCGTGCCCGGATATGTGTTACCGAGGGTTTGACGTAGATGTGATGGTATTTGGTAGGTGGATACATGTGTAGATGCTGCGATGCCGACGCTGGACGCCATGCGGGTATCCTCATAGTACAGATATTGTGTATAGCCCCCTCCCAAAAGTTGTCTTTTCAACGTCAGCCGTTTTGTAATGCACTGAATAACTATAAACCGTTAAAGGTGGGTTTTTACTATCAGAGATGGATGAATTTTAGCTTCTCCTGGAGCTTCTCTGCACACTGTTTCATTATAAACATAGGAAGTTCATAACGGTACATGTGTAATACATTTTGTTTACATAATATCTTGCTGTTGGTAAGTACCTTCACAATTTTCTCAATAATACGAAGTCTCAAAAAGCGCTGTTTGGAAATGTCTTGTACAGATTAAAGATAATGTTGTCAGTGTCTTTTGTTCGTCCAAGCTCTCCATGATTCTACTCGCTCAAACATGTATAAAACCCCTTTGTGTTGACACAGTGCTGGTCCGACCCACAGTTGTTCAAAGTTGCGTTCTGGCATTCATTGATGTCTGCATGAAATAAAATAAAAGTATTGTAATTAATATGCTTGAGGTAATACGTTAAACGCATGAAGGTTTTTTCTATTTAATTTAATCGAGTAAGGAAAGTTGTGTAAAATGCCTTTCCCAAGGCAGGAATACAAGGAATCAAACACCTGACCACTAGATCTCGTGGCCGTAAGCCTAACCGTTTAGCCATTTGAAGACACAATATCTTTAGGCATTTGCTTCCAAAAGAGGTCTAAAAACTCGAATCTAAGGTTATGAAAATGTGTGAGCTATGGATGATAGAGAGGTGGATGTATTGGACATCCTTGGAACCAGTGCGACAAGGTTATGACGATAATGATTACTTAATACGTACCGAGACAGTCTTCTCCGTGAAAACCAGGATGACAAGTGCAGTAATAGCTCCCTTCGGTATTGGTACAGTCTGACGTTTCTGGACAGAATCCGGCATAGCGGCATTCATTGATGTCTAGATTTAATTTAAAAAATACAAATACATTCATTTCTTAAATCAATAAGAGACGAGAAGAAGGTCAACTTGTGTACCACATTAGTTTTAGAAACAATGTTATTTATTACTAGAAGCCTTGTCACTTTATGTACGACTTTTGTTTTTGCCTGTATAAAGCCTGATAGGGCATTAATGTACAATTTCATAGAGGCTATACTTAATCAATCACTTCCGTGATACGATACCGCGCTGTGTTAATTGCTCGATTTTAGTATCGGTGACTACTGATTTATAAAGTTTGAATTGTTACAATAATTTGTGTGATAGCTCTGAGATTAGATTTCGTCTGAAGACTATCGTGTCACGATAGTGACGAGTTGAAAAGCTTGTGGATAAAATCTTATTTTGATGAATATGATGTCATACATGATATATACACGTCTATACAAAGTTTTTGTCTTCATCGATGTTTTCAAAGATCACGTTTGCATTGTTTACAGTGCGACCAGAATAGTGCATCATCATTTAAATGCGTTTTTAATTCACCGTGTTTCTGACGATGGAGGTGTTAACCTGCTCACTGAAATTTATACAGATTTTTTGCCGGACGCATGCAGGGACATTATTGATTTGAGTCTGCCCGCGGAGGGCACGCGGGAAATATATGCTAATTGCGTAATATGATCCGACACGTTAGTCTGCCCGCGGAGGGCACGCGGGAAATATATGCTAATTGCGTAATATGATCCGACACGTTAGTCTGCCCGCGTAGGGCACGCGGAAAATATATGCTAATTGGGTAATAAGATTCGACACGTTACTAGCACGAGGTGCTGTACGGTGTGCCCGGTTCACTTCCTGTCTGAACATAGCCGGAATAATACCTTCTTCAGGACGACCGTTACCTTACTCATGAACGTAAAGTTTCCCTCCCACCCCGTCCCCCGGAGAAACGACGCGACGAGTGTCAAGCTTAGTCAAGCTTAGACTGTCCGCTACAAAGCAACGTTCGATGGATGGCCATGTTTGTGATGTAAATATTCATGGTGAAAAGACGTCGTTTGATAAATGAAAGACAAATAAAGAGCTCACCGATGCAGCTTGGTTCCTCATACCCCGGCAGGCACTGACAGGAGTAGGCAGTTCCAGGTCTGTTGATACATCTGGCGCCAGGACAGACATCTGGTTGTTCACACTCATCTATGTCTAAACAGTACCATAACAAGTGCGTTATAAACACTAAACAACACAACGCTTTGCTTGGTATATCATCTAATTTTAGAACTAGTGGAGTTGCATGTGACAAATATTATTTCTGATACCCGTGAATAGTTTCATCTGGTTGTAGAATCTATAATACCTTGCAAAAGTATACAACCTTGTTTTTCTTCTCTACAGACGTTTTGACAACCTGCCTGCTCTTCGCCACAAAGCGGCAAGGACAAGTAAACGTAGTAAAGTTAACGTTCGAAAACGCATTATTGTTAGAACAATAACGTCACAGTAGAACAGGTTTATTCTACACTGATGAAGACAGCAGCAACGTAATCAAAACGTACGCGTCTGTAGAGAATGTAAATAAGGTTGTGCATCTAAGAAAACTAGGCTGAAGTTATTTGTGATGCTTTTGAACTACGTGAACTAATTAGTAGATATCGTTGGCTTATGCGAACTAAAATGCAAATATTTTGTTGAAGTTTGTTCATTGCAAAAACTGTCATGCCGGAGTTTATCTCTGAAAAATTGTGTAATCCAAGTATAGTAAATATGTGACAGACGTTATCGTGAACTTTTGTTTTGGATATAAATTGTGGTTAGATAGCAGTAAACAACAACAGCAACACTCTAGCATCGAATTATCTACAAACCTTCTCACGGAAAATATGTTTTTATAACGCTGAAATTGGCTTAATCGTGATGCCTCGAACATCTGAGGAAAGTAGTTGTTGAGTACCTACCAATGCAGGTCTCGTTTTCAGCGCTAACTCCGTACATTTCATAACCAGGCAGGCAGCTACAAGCATATCCATCCGGGGTCATCTCACAGGGGTGGATCCCGCAGTCACAATCATCATACACTGCAAGGGTGGAGCTCATTTAGTATAGCAAGACTTAAACCTCTCAGAACTGCATCATAGAAAGTGAAATGAACGACATGGCAACACGAAAATCATGAACTTACAAAAAAAGTGTTGCCAAGAAAACTGAAGAAGTTTGATGACTATATCGTAAGCCGTTTAGGCGCTTTGCGACCACCGTCTTTAAAAGTGTTTCGCGGAAAAGACCTACTTTTTACGCGGCTGATAAGGAAACTTCACTGGCACTTTGAAAGTTGCGCACAGATTAATTGCAACTAAACGAGTGATTGAGAGAGAACGATATTGAAGACTTATACTGAATATTCTGTGTCTTTCCTACACACCTTTGCATTCGGTTACGTTTTTAGCACCAGACTTGGCCGTTGTTGTACCATTGGGACAAGACTTGCACTCTGTCTGCCCGAACTCGTCCTGGTAAGTGGCATACGAGCATGCGCGGCAGGTCTGCTCAAACACATCGTGGTAAGTACCGGAACCGCAGGGAACTGTGATAAATTGTATGACACAATGTTACTTAAGATTGAAAAACGTAAGGCGCTGCATAAGATAGGTAAACGCTGCAATGTAAGTTGAGGCGGTTATTTACATCGATCAGCAAACACATATTTCTGCAATAAGTCTAAAGACATTTCCTCCTCAATTTGAGCCGAGACGGGGGTCGACACCGACTGTTGAGCACATTTTACCCGTTGGTGACGTCACTTTGAGTCAACTCGAGAAAAATCAGAGGACTGATCAAAACCACGCTAATAATCGCTTTATGTTGTGTATGAAAATAGCGTGTAAAGTCTTTATAATGTCTATTAACGTTACGGATTAACTTTTATACCTGATATCTAAACTTTGAGATACAGTTAAAGATACATGCAGAGCAATTTGGCTAAACTGCATTCTATGGACATATGTAGCCAATGATATTTTTCAGATATCACAATTCAACTGACATCTAATATATATCGTTGAAAAGAAACGATACGGTACCACATTCAATTCCTTCCTTTATTTCGCCGTTCATACATCCAAGGCTCGGTGATGAAATATGTAATCCGCCGGGTACGATGGACATATGACTTCCAGCGATGGGAAAATTCAAGCTATGTGAAACCACCATTGTCTCAAGTGTCGAGGCCACTTGTCTAGGAAGAAGAGTTAAGGGTATTAGTGAAAGTGATAACTTAAAAGTAAGAGCAATCTGAATCCTGTTGATCTCCATGAAGACCTAATCTAGCATGCATGTCAGGTTAGCGAAAACATCCTTGATTTGAACAACCAACCCCGGAGTGCAGAGGTAGGGCTGCTAGCCACTGGACTACTTCGCTTTGATTCCTTTCGCTGTTTAAAAGGGATTTTTTTTGCTACTTCGGTTTTTTGACAGACAAGGACGACGTGGGACTGCACTCAAGTTTTTATAACCTATATTTACAGTGCAACGTACAGATAACAACATACCCATTTCTTTTGTACACCTGGGCGAAGTGAGGAAAGTCGTGTAAAGTGCCTTTCCCAAGGGCACAACGTCGGTGGCGCAAGGGGGATTTGAACTCGGGACCTCTTGGTTCTGGGCCGAACACTCCGCCGTTACGCCACACGACGCCACTGGGAAAAAGGGAATTTCACATCTCGTCTAAAGTATTTCACAATATTTAATCCAGAACCACCTTCCTGAGGAGGTAGGGGTGAGGTCTGAAGAACAAGACCAACTAATGGCGGACAGTGACACTTGGAGGGAGAGAGCAGCCTTAGTCCGGGCAAGCCGCCCTATATGATGATGATGAATCCAGAACCTGTGGACAGAAGAATATTATTATGTTTTGATTTACCCGAGTTCGCCTGCCAGGCGTACCCATTCCATCTGAATGGTGTTGGTGGGGGTCACCAGGTTTGGGTCGGCGTAGGCAAGAAGCTGGATGGACACCTGGTACTGGACACTGGTGCTCTTTTGTTTCAGCAGTGGTCCCACTCTGGCAGTTGGTGAAACATCCACGCTTATTTGACCAATCTGTAGAAGGTGAAAGATAATATTAAACATTTAGAAGAAAAAAAGGTGCTTTGACAAACACCGTTAGTTTGTGCTCGCTCTCATACTAGTACGCCACCCACGTCGGTTACACGTTGTAGAATAAAGTTAAAGGCAGAGCAGGCATAAACTAACCGGGATGGTAGCAAAGCTATGTCTTGATAGCACTATAGCATGAGCCAATGCATTTCAAGAATCGCTTTCTTCATCAAGACCTGATTTCCCGCTATCTCTGATTCATTCAACGAAGTATCCAATCAATCTAGTAAACTAAGCGGTGACAAAAACATATCCTCATTGCCATTTGAAGACAGACTTCGCAGTGGCGACAATTTATCCTACTGTGGAGACAACGTGCAATCTCAAATCCTCGACAGCCTCAAATTCCTTGCAGTAGAATTTACATATAGAATATGCTAGTCATAGGACTGAATGAGTGAGTGAGTAAGTGAGTAAGTGAGTGACTGAGTCAGTCAGTCAGTCAGCCAGTCAGTCAGTCAGTCAGTCAGTCAGTCAGAATCTACATATTAACTTTTCTTCTCGTACTTGGCATTGTTTTGTGCAGCAGCTGCTTCATCTCATCCTCTATAACAGCCATGTCCAGCGGTGCATGAGCAGTGATGACCAGGCCTCCGATGGTGATTGCGGCAAAAGGGTCCAAAGGAGCTGATAGAGTTGTACAATTAGGTATTTTCAAGACATACAGGAAAAAAATGTATATATTGTTTTTTTTGACATGACCTCTATGTTTAATGTGGTAACTTGACAGAGCTGTATCATTCACATCTAATTTATTTTATCTAATTCCGCACAAATCGTACATAAGCCAACGCCCCCGTATTCCGATTTTTACAACGGGTAAATCTAAAATTAACACAGTTTCACAACATAATATATACAATTTACATCAAAACCAAACCAACACAGGACATCACTGGGTTGTCATTTTCAACCATTATTATTATGGAGTCTTAATTCCACAATTTATTCACAATAAAAAAATACCGAGAAATGGTTAAAATGCCTAAACTGTATTATCAACCTTTATTCATCTACAGGCTTGTAGTAACATATCACGATGGTTACCTGAACACTCTCCCACATCAACACTGAACAGGACCTGCTGCCCGCCGGCATGGTGGACTCGGACCATCCACAGCCACGACGTTTCCACACTGCATTCGTACATCTTGTCATTTCTGAAAAATAAAATCATTATACGTCGATGAAGCTAAGATGCACAGGTAGAGCTTTGCATATACTCTAAGCCTATTATAGCTACATGGTCTCTTATTTGCCGAGATAACAAGAACAGGAGAGATTCGGATAGAAGGCTATGCAAAATTAATCAAGCAACTTGAAATGTTTTTTAAGATTACTGATGAAAGAAAGTGGATGCTATTTGAAACGTCGTCTAGCACTTAAGAAATAAACAAGTTGTTTGATTCATCTCCATTATGTATTTATTGGTGATTGTGTTTAGTGATGACCTGAATTTGAACGCAATGAAAATGGATATCACACTAAGGAAGCATAAAACTTAAAGAAGACAGAGACGGACACACAGAATTGAACGACATAAGGATAAGAAGACTGAGAGTAATTTTGAAAATGAAAAAAAGTCAAGTAAATTGTTGACCTGTTGTACACGTTGGGTGCGTTGCAGTGCATCTGACAGTATTCGACAGGCGCGGTGCCGTGGGGATTTTCAAAGCAGATCTTGGAGCCGGCTGACGGCACAGCTAAGGTAGTTCTGTCACACAAACTGTTGGCTGCAGAATAAAAGTTCAGAATATCACATGTGATCAGATGAGGAATTTTGTTTAACATCATAACGTCAAAACAACACGAAGATTGCTCAATGGGCTGCGGGATTGTAGCTCGTATTTCCTCCTCATCGTAATAAACATCATCACCATCGTCATTCTTTTGAGAGATTCACCAGCTTACTTGTTGTCAAACATTAGAAACAAACCGATAATATATTTCAATTAAAACAAATTGAAATGATTTTAGGTTCTAATGTACTTAAGTAATAGGTCAAATGAATTATCAACCAACAACACCGAAATTTCCTCTGAATCATTTACAAGCAATGCTTTGATTCAAAAGTTTATTCTTATATGTTTTATGATCTGATGAAAAATAAAGAATTCGATCGTCTTACGTTCACAATATGGTGCTTTTCCCCAGTACCCTAAGTCGTCACACACGACCGTGGCATTGCCCTTCAGAATAAAGCCAGGAGTGCAGGTGTATGTAGTCACGTCACCGTAACAGAGGCCTGTGGAATTACCCACTCCATCTCGAATGGTGCCTGGGGCTCCACAGCATACTCCTGAAACGGTGAGATTATGTCATTTTTATACCACATTGGTTAACATAATTTTCGAGCCACGTTCTTATGATTATACTATTTCAAAATTTCATCCCGTTGCGAGTCGAAAACAAAATTGCGATGTTTATGTAACAGTCATTATAGTATACGTTGATATTATTCGTATGGTTTTCTTTCCCTTTAGGTTTGAAAGTGTGCTGTAAAAATATTTTGCTGTTGAAGTTGAGAAAACATGCTTCTTGAGTAACAATAAGACTGTATTCGTAGAGCTAGCCAGAACAGAGTTTGATGTACAGGATCATTGCTTTAACGCAACATTTACGTTAAGCGTGAATAAATTCGTTCTAAACCAGCATACCAAGTCTGCCTCTTTATTGCAACAGTTGGCGACGATGTAAAAGTAAATCAATATACTTATAAAGATATCCAGAGTACCATACTTTCACAAGATGGCAGCTGGCCCGCCCATAACCCAGTGTTGTTGCAGATGGCGAGGTTAGACCCCTCTAGATAGAAACCCTGTTCACATCTGAAGTCTGCCACACCGCCGTGACAGTTGTCGGGCAGGAAACTTACGGAACCATTCGGGATACTAATCGTGCTGGCACAGCAGATTCCTGAAGTAGAACAAAATGGATTGCATAGAACACAGTATAATTAGTCGCTTTTACAATAATGATAGATTTAATGAAAATTAATGCACGAGGCCTAATTTTGAACACTTTGATGTGAAAATAATGATATAAATGAAAAAAGAAGGACATTTCAGGATATCTATGTGTTGATTTAATGTGTCCTCCTTTTTCCCACCTGAACTGAACCGAACAAAAGACCAAAGAAGAAACTGCTTTCTCTTACTAACAAAAAAAGGGCTATATATCTATTCTCCAATAGAAGACCTTAATTATTTCTTTTCTGGTTGAAATAAGAGATAACGCCTGTTGGAAAAGGCCAGTGTACCATAGCTACCGTTACATCTACTGGTGATTAAGGATTGCTATCTAGATGAAAGGCTGCGTTAAAGTGTCTGCTAATTCCTAGTAGAGGAGAGCCAGGAAGGAACGGGAAGTCAACACCATACAGAGCACGGCCCTAATCCAATGTGAACACTGCGACCGGAGGTTCAGTGCCAAAATTGGACTTAACTTTACATAAGGACTCATGCGACACATACAACACAGCCAAATGATGGATGACAGCGGTCCTCGTCAAAAGTGATGGACCACACTAATTGCTAGTACAAATTAATGCCGTGTGGTGAGTATCCAGCTCCTCAGCTATCATAAGTAACGTCGTATGTCTGTAAAGATTTCAAACGTTAAAAACTGACTCACTCTCGCATACAGGAAGAGATGAGCTCCACTGTGCTGACTCTGTGCACCTCAAACTCGTGGCGCCCAGCAGACGGTACCCAACATCACACATGAACGCCACCGTGTCGTCGTAACAATGCGTTCCCGCGTAGTCACCGTTCTGAATAGCAGGGCGATCACAGCATTTCTCTGCACAGAATTGTAAAAAAGACAAAGAGTGTTCATCTACCGATCTCTCTATCTGAAAAGAAATTCAAAGATTTCAACATTGCTTTCCTTTTTATCAGTTCTCCGTTACCTTACAGATGTAATATATATATATATAACTAGTTTTGTTCCTCGTTGCCCTATGCTAGTTATTTAACATTTAGGTCTTTTCGACCAGCTTTGTCTCGACTTTACTATAGGCATATGCATACCTTAAGACATTCATGATGTCCTAATTGCTCTAAAATATTTTGAAAAATTTATACATGTCGTAAAGTATATATGGCAATCGTAATAACTTTTCTTAAATTTTTGCAGCTTCTTTTGAATCTTGGGAGGATGTCTAAGTTATAAAGGTAACATTGTTTGACATGGCACCTGTTAAAAGACTAAAAAAAAATCATCAGGAGTACGTACTCTGACATTGTGCCGGGGTTCCGCTCCATTGACCGGTGGCTTGACACACCCTGGTCCCGCTACCCTGGATGTCGTACCCGGGGTCACAGCTGAAGGTCACCGCCTCCCCGAACGTGAAGACCCCGGTGCCGGCGAGGGAGCCGTGTGCGGGCGGTATCAGCACACTGCACTGCTTCTCTGAATAACACAGTTAACTGGTTGTAGAGTTTTATATATGCATTGAAAGCTACCCCCACCTCATGGACTGGAACAGTTTCAAGAATGCCGTGATTTATATATTTTCAAACGCTTAAAACAAGTATCTAGTTTGATATGTAAACAGAACAAAGAGACTCCCGCCTCAATTTTGCAAATGCATAACAATGAGTAGGTTTTAATTGTTCTATGCTGTTCTACATATAAATTTACTAATCTACCTTTTACTGGTAGTGTAACCATGTATATATTTTGGTTTAATGCTATCGTAAAACCTTCGTAAAGGGCACGTGACTTAGGTCATCCTAGGCCCGCGGGGTCTTTTTTCTGCATTTCTTTCTTTCTTTCTTTATGAAACTTCGGAATGTAAAAAATGGCGGGGAATGTAAAACAGATGATAATATCAAATTGCATATACCAGCCGTCTCCTAAACAATAGGATAAACAATAAAATAAAAATGCACAACTAACAATAGGATAAAATTTTATTATCATGTTGACTACTTTCGTTAGTGTACAGCAAGATGACAGTTCTTACTGGTACAACTGGGCTGTGTTCCACTCCACTGTTGGTTGGCCTCACAGATTCTGATAGGTGTTCCCACAAGGTCAAACCCAGAGTCACAAGAGTAGAACACTTGTTCACCGTAAAAGTTTCCGCCGGTAATGCTGCCATTTGTTGGGGCCTGCAGGAGCAAGCACTGTTTTTCTGGCAGACAAAAACGCGGAAAGTGTTATATGAGATTAGTCTGAAGAGTTTACACCAGAATGTTATTCAATGAACATCATAAAATGTTTGGAAATTCAGTAGACAATATTTCAATTTCTTTGCTATGGATATCATTGTGTCAAGTCACAATATGATCACCATAAACCGGGAACCGTTGTCGATAACATACTTAGTTTCCTGGTAAAAATCTAGTAGTAGTAGTAGTAGTAGTAGTGGTAGTAGTAATAGTAGTAGTAGTAGTTGTAGTAGTAGTAGTAGTAGTAGTAGTAGTAGTAGAAGAAGTAGTTGTAGTAGTAGTAGCAGTAGTAGTGGTATTAGTAGTAGTAGTAGTAGTAGTAGTAGTAGTAGAAGTAGTAGTACGTGCACAGGCCAGACCTGGCCCCATGCTTAGGGTTATACCGCCCTTTTTACGGGGGCTAATAATCAATAGATAAATATTTTAGTTCCCGATTTTTAAATGTTTTTTATTGGAGTTTTGCAACTGTTACGTTTAACCTTCTCGAATAACCAGGCTGGTAACAAGACACAATTGTACTGAACAGTGCAAACTGCATACCGGACAAATTTTGTTTGGTCCATTCACACCGTTAATGACTCCTACCCTTTTCGATAACTTGTGGTGTTTTTTTTTTTTTTTTTTTTTTGTTGCGTGCTCTTAGGTTTGGAGATCGTCAAACACGGGACCTCCATCTAATTACTACAAAGATACGTCCCTAACTGAAGCTAGGTACTCATTTTTACATAGAGAGTGAAGTGGTTTTCCAAAGAGCACAACGTCAACGGGGCATATCGGGAGATAAGACCTCTGGGACCTTGGCCCAAAGATGCCAGCACGCCACTGCGACGCCACATCGCATGGTAAAGTAGGCCATCGGTTCTTTTTACATGTTAAACGTGTTTTCTTGCTAAGTCCTTGCAATTCTTCTCTTAGACAAAGAAATGACATTGATATGTTCATTCTTACTATTGCATGTTGGCTGCATGCCTCCCCACTGTCCGTCCGCCTGACACGTTCTTATGGAGCTCCCCATTAGCGCGTACCCAGGGTCGCATGAATAGGCCGCCGTGTCGCCGTTATAGATGCCGCCATTGGCTGATCCGTGGGCAGGGACTGTCAGCTGTGGGCACTGCTTTCCTGAATCACATAAAAGTAAAATTAATAAATACATAAGTCTAAATAAATAAAATCTGCGAATGTATGCAAGGAGAGTAATGGTGACGCCTGGTAGAGCCATCCGAAGTACATGGATAATAGGCTTTCTATTTCAAGAAGTAGATAGTAGTGGATCATCAAAAGCTACTGTTTTCTTTGACAAAGTCTTTTGTTTCTTTACATAAATCAATTATCTTTTTTTTTGTGAAGTTATGGTAAAATCAGTCCCTATGTCACGTATAAAGGAATAATAGATCAAACTTTGACTATTTTTGTTGATTGTAGTTACCCTAAATTAATGATTATGTCTGTAAATACTAAAATATTATACATCCAGATCACACAATTCACAACATGTACTTTTATGTCAACTCTTGGTAAGAATCATTATTTTCGTAACCATACTACTTAGTAACTATACTACTTAGTTGCACTACTTAGTGCCATACGTGATAAAAAGGGTACATTCATTTTGCCTCCAATATCCAATACATAAAAGAAAACTCACGTTCACAATACGGCTGTGTTCCGGACCATTGTTGGCTACTTTGACAGGTACGTTGCTGACTTCCGACCAGTTCATAACCGATGTTGCAGTCAAACACCACGATGTCGCCGTAGTGGTTGGTCCCGTTCACACCACCGTTGGGTGGAGGGTCGAACATCGGGCACTTCATTTCTTTAAAAAAAAGAGTAATTTTCAATACTATACATTGGCATAACTGCTTGCTATATGTCTATCCGTATATAGTCTTGGTGATATGTGAAAAAAATGCTTTAATTATGGTTAAATCATGAAGCTTTGTAGAGATGATTATGCAACATTAGAAACAATTCTAGGCTTGTAGTCATTAGAAACCTACATCTACATGGTAACTGTAGCAAGGCAATATTTTTGTTTCGCAACGTGTATCTTAGATTATTGCTAGTGTAGAAAAGTTTGTCTGAAGACGCCTCAACTTTTGGGCGCCTCAAATGACACAAAATTCGGTATGGTGGTACCCAAAACTAATATATTTAGACGTTCAAATTTTTCTTGACTACACTTCCCCTTAAATATTGCATTTTTTCAGATTTCTTAGAAAAAGGTTTATCTTTTTTTGCTTGTGCGTCATTAAAATATAGATTCTGCTCTAGATTTTCTATCATTTATTAGACCTGTCGATTTTGTCATGCATAGTCGGAGGTGAAGGTAATATGACTGTGTTTTCCTACTTTGACATATGGGCTCCGTGCCGCTCCACTGCTGATCTGCCTGACAAATTCTTGCCGTGATGCCCGTTAACTCGTACCCCTCACTGCAGGTATAGATCACGGTGTCACCATAGAATGTCTGACCAGTCACGTTACCATTCAGGGGAGGGGACAGATCGGGGCACTGCTTCCCTGCCAAAGAAAATATCAAGGAAATAAAAGTTGCTCATTCTTATTTTTTGCAGAAGAAGAGACTGAGTCAAAGAAGTCTTCTATTGAGAAATTCCATGTAATGTTATATGACAAAACTTATTACACTGAACTCGTAGGTCACACGACGTTATTTATTTGGAAGGTCTCAGAAAACATTTATCTTAATCTACAAACCACATGATTATGCTAAGAAGTACTATAAGATTCTCTATACTATAACATATATAATATATATACACTATAAGACTTATTGTTACAGGCTTCCTGTGCTTAACAGTGCTATAATATTTCCTACTTACTATTACAGGCCGCCTGTGTTGAGATGCATTGTACGATTTCTTACTTACTGTTACAGGCCACCAGTGTTTAGATGTATTGTACGATTTCTTACTCACTATTACAGGCCGCCTGTGTTGAAATGTATTGTAAGGTTTCTTACTCACTGTTACAGGCCGCCTGTGTTGAAACGTATTGTAAGGTGTCCTACTAACTGTTACAGGCTGCCTGTGTACATAAGTACAGTAAGATATCCGAATCACTGTAACAGGCCGCCTGTGTTCAGAACTATTGTAAGATTTCCTACCTACTGTTACAGGCCGACTGTGTTCAGAACTATTGTAAGATTTCCTACCTACTGTTACAGGCCGCCTGTGTTCAGAAGTATTGTAAGGTTTCCTACTTACTGTTGAATGCTGTCTATGTGTTCAAAAGTACGATTCGATACTTACTGTTACAGGCCGCCTGTGTCCCGGTCCAACTCCCATCAGCCTGACAGGTCCGTGACTGACTCCCAGTCAGCTCGTACCCGGTGTTACAGACGAACGTTGTGCGGTCACCAAATAGGTTGTTTCCACTTATCTGACCGTCTGATATGGCACTCAGGATAGGACACTGCAGCCCTGATAACATAAACAAGAATGGAAGACCCGTGAATAGAATTTTTCTGAATTTCTTCATAACCGTAGCCTCATCATGCGCTGTAACTGTTGATGTTCAATAGGTCTCAAGCCACACGGATTGTCAAAAATGAGGGCATAGACCTACATTTGTAGGAAAGATAAGCTGCTTATGGACAACGCTACTTTCAGAAAAGGGAGGGTGTCGGGCTGTATAAATCTGCAGCACCTGAAAATACTACCTGTTAATGGACCAACAGTTGCCAGATTTCCTTGGTACCTCTACATCTTAGACACATACTAAAATTCAATAAATCAATTCAAAGGCTCTTGATTCTTGAGTTATAGGTGTGAACACATATACGCGACCAAAAACAATACCCCAGGTGGACGTGAACCTCCTACCATGAGGTAACAAAACTTAGGTTTAGCACTTTTGCTTGTGAAAGTCCATTGTATCCAGGTTCAAGTCAAAACCATTTTAAAACTCACATGCCATATTCAAACTTATATGCATTTTGTTGTTGCAATTGTTGGTGAATGATGACGAAAAAGAATGAATGGATTGACACATATGCTTGCTTAGGATGGAAAGGCTATATTATGTAGATCTAGTAGCTTCACATATCACAAAAAGAGCACATACATGTAGTTAAAGAATATAACTAGTCAGAAATCCTTGCTCATCGAACGATAAAATGATGTAATTAAATGAGTTTAATAACATACGTTCACATGTAGGGCTTGTTCCGTTCCACTGTTGGTTAGCCTGGCAGGCCCTTGTAGAACTACCTCTCAGCCCGTACCCAGGACCACAGGTGATAGTAACCACATCACCGTACAAGTTGTTACCGGTTATATTTCCGTTAGCCGGTGGCAGCAACCTCGGGCACGCACGTCCTAAAAATCATATTATGAGTTTATGAATATACATTAAACATGTTATGCCCGTCACAGAGCAGTAAAGTCGTTCGGCCAGCTAATCTGCAAATAACATTTTGGAAGAAGCTCGCGGGTAACTAAACGTAGTCCAATGTAAATAGGGGTAGAAGTGCAGTTGAAAAATAAGCTCGACCACCTAGCAATTTCGAAATTAAGTGACCTTCTGGCTGTCAACAAATACGGCTGAAGCTCGTCCATTGTGTGACAGGGGTATTTCAGGAATTTGATGAAAAGGGCAAAGTTGAAATCGATTGCGTGCTCCGATTCTGTTTTTTTTAAAGGACGTAACATTCTGGAACTATTAAACATAAGATTCGAACAGAGAAACGTCAGCCAACCTGAAATTATATAATGTATCTTCATTTAGCTTTCCATAAAACATTGTTGGTATCTATCATGGAAGCTCATCTGTGTTGGTAGTAATCATAATGCAGTGCTTAGCTTTCTTCCAACACTGAAGTATTCACTGATCAAATTTTCAAGGACCACTGCCGTCTTCTTCGTCTTCATTATTGATCCTTAAGAAGGCGACAGTGGTCGTTGAAAATTTGATCCGTGAATACCTTAGTGTTAGAAGAAAGTTTAGCACTGTACTATAATTGATGCTATTTCAAAATATCATATGCATACTTGTCCTATCAGCCTCGCACGTCCTGATGACGACCGGCTCTGGTCCATCCATCTCGTACCCATCGTTACAGAAGAAGATGACGATGTCGCCATAACCGTTACCTCCCGTCTTGTAGCCGTTAGGAGGAGAATCCAACTCAGGACATTCATTTTCTGAAATATTTACATCAGATGATAAAGTTCAAAAACAAACTTGAATTTAAATTGATCTCCATTGACATACGATAATCTTCATTCTTACGAATCCGTCCTTTTGGCATGGCAATATGTTACGTTTGTCGCACACGTACCAGCTTCAACAAATATCATAAACAAAAGAAGGATGAGGGGCATTCAAAAATCTTTCCGACTCAGAAACAAAGGGAACAGCTCAGCTATGATATGAAAGTCAATGTGATCAGGCGACGCCACGTTGAATACTGGTAATGTTAGGTGAGGGATAGGAAAGCTAAAACCATGGACAATCGAACTACGACTTGCAGTGTTTGGGTCAACATTGAACTGCGAAAACTGTACATAAAATATTTTGACAAGAATATTCAACAAAAAAAAGAAAGACTTTACAACCATATTTAACACTAAAACTATTGTCCCCAAGAACACTATCCAAACAAATGGCTTTTGTACTTACCCACACAGATGGGCTGTTGTCCACTCCACTGACCGTCCTCCTGACATGTCCTGTTCCCGCTGCCCGTCAGGGTGTGGCCCGGCCAGCAGCTGAACTGTACACTCTCTCCGTACTCATGGCCGCCAACAACGAAACCGGCGGTCGGAGGGTTCAGCGTGTTGCACTCAACCTCTGCAGAGTCAAGCGAACAAGTTTTGTCAGGGTTGCATTGTCGAAGATGTGATGAATCTCAGGAAAGAGAAGCACCGGGAGGCCACAGCTGCGGTTCTAAGCTGTCAGAAAGAGGGACTTGAATTTTAGATATTGATACGGAGCACTGGGAGCATCTTGCAAGTGACCGTTCCTGGCGAAGATGCACACTGTACAGACAGCTAAAAAATCAGGAGAAGCCAGACTGATGCACAGCGCTGAAGAAAAGCGGATCCGAGCTTTGCAACAGTACTGATCGAGTCAGCTTACAGTTGTGATTTATGTGACAGAGACTGCCATTCTCGTAAAGGGCTGTTTAGCCATAGTCGATGCTGTAGAGCTGTTGTGAATAAGGATTTTACCACGGTCAATACTGCCCGATGGAGGCCATATCTATGATGGATCTCAATTTGATTGTTGCATTCTTCAACCAATGCCTTCAACAGTGTTTAAAGATGATATTATTCAAGGACAATCTTGATATGTGTTATCATGTATGTCGCAGAAAAAACGATACAAACCCTTAATCAATTCTACATGCAGAGGGTGATTTTGTTTATCTTATAGAATGTTGGGATGTTTTTTGGTAATAATGATTGTGATTGTTCTAACAGGTTGTATTGGAAATCTTGCTTTACGTTTCTTAAACTTTTTGAATACTTTGATGTTTTTGATTGAGGGCGATTGCCAAGGTGGTTATTGGAACAGCTGCTTCTTATGCTTCGGTCCCATTTCCAATCAGGGGCCCGGCCGGGCTGTTTGCGAAAACGAAAAATTGAAAAAAAAATCATATCAAGAAAATACACAATATATGGTTGGTAGTAATTTTTTTGCGTCTTATGTCTTTTGATGTCTTCTATATCATATCTTGGTTACCGCAAGCTGCCCGGCCGGGCCCCGGATCGGAAATGGGACCAAAGCATTACGTTGGCATACATTACCATTCCATTCAAAAGAAGACTTACTTAAGCAGTACGGCTGGTTGCCGCTCCACTGCTGGCTGTCCTGGCAGGTTCTTGTGGGCGTGCCTAACATGTCGTACCCGGTCTCACAGGAGTACGTCACCGTGTCACCGTAACTGTTGCCTCCGCTGACAGAGCCGTGGCCAGGGGCGTGAGCCGGCGGGCAGGTTTTCACTAGATAGTGAAAATGTTTTCCTTCAAATGGTTAATGTGGAGTAGCTATACATTACTATTCAAGGCTTATTAATTGAAAACTGACGACAGAGCATTAGCTGCATCTTTTGATGTAAAGTAGACTTGTAGGATTTTCCGCATGGTAGATTCTTCCTTTCTACCATGTTCACCATGTCTGATATTGCGTTCATTTTGCAATGATCTGAAGCTCATCGGTCGTTTGATTAAATAAACAACCTTGCTCCGTAAGAACCAACAGTCCCGAGTATTTCACAATCATTAGTTTAAGAGCACACTCCTGATATTATCCGTAGGATGCCGATTTTCAATACATCCCGTAACAATACAATGGCAATTTTAACGATAGAGTCTCAGGTTAGAGTTGGGTTGAATCAAGCTTAGTGGTAGAAGTAATTTTGCACCAAGTAGCTGACTAAATAAATTCTAAAATAATGTAAATTTCTTTACACTACCGAAATTCGGCTATTCCTAACATGACTGCTTGCATGTTTTTTCTAAGGTATTTGAACAATATAGCTATAAGCTTTACCCAAACCTGGAAAAGATTCTGAAACTATATATCTACTCTTTACTTATTATTAGCATAAACGACAGAGTAACGTAATCTCCAAGCAGATCCACACAGTGATTGGACCCTCTCTGGCTGACTGGACCTTCTCTGGCTAGCATATACGATTTTCGCGCCCTGTGTGGATCTGCTTGGAGATTAAGAGTGACGTACAGACACATGATGTCTCTATTCCGCTCCACGTCTTGGTCGCCATGCACGTTCGTGTAGGACTGCCCTCCAGCCGATACCCGACCTCGCAGCCGAAGGTAACGGTGTTCCCGTATTCGTTGCTTCCCGTAACGTCTCCGTTAGGTGGAGCTTGGGGGACCGGGCACTGGGAACCTAGGAATAAATCATTATACATTGTTAGAATACAGTCGATCAGGATTGAAAACGCCTCTTCCCTACTGATTACCAGATAAAAACATATATTAACAATGGAATCTCACATCTGTAACGTGTAATTCAGGCATAGTAAATTAATAAGAAGAATCGAAAGCCTTCTTAAAGACTAAGAAAATAACATCTATACGTGATTAAGTCAATCAATGATAAAGCCTGGCTTGTGATGTAATAAAACAGTAAAACAGCGACACATGTAATGATGCTACGCCGTTTATTTTTCATAAGGCAACTTATGGTTGATAACACATTTTTCATACTCTTGTAATTGATTTGCATACTTTATATCAATTGATATCTGCCCAGCTCATATATTGCAGAAGTATTAAATGCTATCAGTTGCCACAAAATGAATCATTATTTTCTCATTAGAGATCTTAACTTGCTTAATGTACATGTATGTGAATTGTTGCCCACTTGTTTCCAAATCAATAATTTTCAGTGCATCAAAATTAACCCATTCAAATTTGCATACTTTATATCAAATAATATCTGCCCAGGTCATATATGTCAGACGTATTGAATGCTATCAGTTACCACAAAAAGGAAACATTAGTTTCTCATTAGAGATCTTAACTTGCTTAATATATGTGAATTGTTCAGTGTATCAAAATTAACCCATTCATATGCAATTGACTGATAGCTGTTTTTTTGTTAGATTTCTTATTTAATCATGCAAAAGAAATTTCAATTTGGTCGCTCTCCATTTAAGTTTTCATCTACTACTGTTTACAGCGCATTATGTCTACTTGTGACAGTCTGTACATGGACATAGTTATAAATGTTGGTCATCCATTTGCAACTTCTTCGGTAAACATATTATCAAAGTTACCCCCCAAGTTCCCTGGATACATTATGATAGTAGATAGGGATTATTTTATCAAAGGATGATGAACAACATCATGTTAAGTGATAACAACAAAAGTAAGAAAGTTTTTTTTAGTTAAACTCACGGATACACGCTGGCACTGTGTCACTCCACGTTTGGTCGGCCTGACACGTCAGGGTACTGGTCCCTACAATCTCGTACCCGGTGGAACAGGTAAAGGAAACCGTCTCCTGGTACTCGTTTCCTCCGAATTTCATTCCGTTGGCTGGAGCGTTGAGTGGTGGACACTGTATCTCTGTGAACAGCAATATGACATCAACAACAATCTAATGCAAATAGTTTGTTTTATAGAGTGTATTAGGCTTCTAAGATGTTGTTTATTGTAAAGAAAGGAATTTGGGAAGGTTGACATCAAGTTTGATATACATTTGCATTTAACTATTGGTATCTAAGTCTCTAAACTAAACCTACATCACAAACTCTACAACTGCGAGAAGCATGTTCCATGGGATTTTTAACTGTGGGTAGGTTCATAATCATTACCAACCATCTTTCGTTTACAGCAATGTATGTGTTATAAATCAGTATGCGTATAAATATATGATTAAAACTATGTGAGCTAAATGTGCCGGGTAAGAAGCATTGACATTATATAAATTACTCTTTATATGTCTTTATTGGCCTTATATGTGTGCCTTTATGTACAATTTGATAACGTTTCTGGGACAAGAGGACGATTACTTACACACACAAAAAGGCTGTTATCCCATCCACTGCTGCGTGATACTTACTGACACAGAAAGTCTGATCCTTCTATTGTCGGGTGATACTCTTGACACAAAAATCTGTGATCCCGTTAACTGTGCGAATTACTTGCTGACACAGAAAGTCTGTGACCCAGTCCACTGTTTGACAACATTTACTGACTCGGAAAAGCTGTGACCAAGTCCACTATCGCTTTTTTTTATTGTCACAGAAAGGCTATCATACAGTCCACTGTTGGATTTACCTACTGACATGCACGGAAAGGTTAGAACCCCGTCCACTGTTGGCTGTTACCTACCGGTACAGATATGCTGTGATCCTCTCCACTATTAGGTAAATTACTTACTGACACAGAAAGGTTGAGATCCCGTCCACTGTTGGGTGGTTTGACATGACCGGGAGACGCTACCCTGCAGTTCGTACCCACTGTTGCAGGAGAAAGTCACCGTGTCACTGACGTCACATCCGCCTGATACAGCAATACTGCCAAAGGGAGGAGCCTCCAGACAAGCGCATTGTTTCACTGGAAATAAACAGTTTACATAGTTTCGTAAAGCTGAAATTGGAATTAAGAACCCAAAGCTTAATGTTTGGGTGCGATCTAGGTCTATCTGTAACCCTTTTCTGTCTTAGTAGGAGGCTACCATTATCAGATGATTAAACAAATACTTAATCGTCTTGATAGTATTCTTCGGCCTATCGCAAACAATGACTTTTAGATTGGCTTGACATAGTACTATTTCCAACAACCATTTCAAACACCCTGTGTCCGGGCTTATACAGAACAAGTTGTGCTTTTTTCATTGAGCAAACTTAAATGAGCAAATGCAGACAAGATGATGACACACTAAAGGTTAGTCAACTTATATCAGCGCCTGCTTCAAACAATACAATAATTGAACAAACAAGCAAACTAACTTACAAGTTACAAATATATATTAGTACATAAGCGGACAACCGAACGTGTACAATGGAAAAATCAATTGAAGTTCCTATTTAGCTTTCTTAGGCAGCAAATCCTGCACTTGATTTTGCATTTTTCTTCACCACAAACAGAATTAAGGACTTATCTCACTGTACCCGTGACACGTTGGCAGCGTTGTTGCGTCATAAACTGAATTTGTCTTAGCCTTGATTTTATAATGAGAATATAATGCAAAACGTAAGTATGACTACAAAGACAACAACAAAAAATCGTGTTTTTTTTTTATTGATAAAAATCGATGTCAAGGGGCTGGGTCACGGGGAGGTCACCAACGTGCCTCGGTTTAAGTGAGATAGGGGCTTTATGACTTGTAAGGTCTGTCTGACTGTTTTTCAGAATTCCATTCCTCTGGTACTGTTTTCCTAGTGAGTTTTACAAGATCAAGAATAACTTATTTTTCGATACAAAATTATGAATTTTTGTACCGTCAATCAAGGACAGTTCTTTATCCTTAGAAGCGAGAAGTGATTGAGACCACTTCTAAACTGTAAAATGGCAATTATTGGCAAATACGAATTATCACACTAAGACGATTTAAAATTCTGCCAAATCTCTTTTAACAACTTCAGACACTGTAGACATTCTAGTATGCACATATTGAACATACTCACGAACACAGTCAGGTTGAATGCCTGTCCACGTGCCATCTGCCAAACATGTGCGTGTGTGGCTTCCCCTGATTTCGTACCCAGCATCGCAAATGAAGGTCACGGTGTCCAGATAGGAGTTCCCGCCTGACGACGTGCCATGGTTTGGAGGGGCCAGTGGGGAGCACTGTGTAACTGCGTAGAATAGAGATGGATGCGCTTACTTATATGTACCAATTATGATCTTTTGCTTACTGCCGTGTGGTATACAGCAATATACTTTGTATTTCAAGTTCGGTCAGACTAAGTAACTAAAACGACAAACCGCAACAACAACACACAGTTTCACGTAAAAGTAACATCAGGAGTTGTGATCTTCAGTAATAGAACGTTTTTGTAACTTCCAAAGGTACCAAATCGTAACATTAGATGGGTATGAACGTGCTGACGTTCTCATTAACATAACTATTAAGAGGCATGCCTACGTTTCTGTTGACCATCTGCCAAATTTCTCCAAAAATCTGCCAAAGTGCAATAAGTGTTTTACCGAGCCATGCATCTAGATGTCACTGCTGCCGAGCGGGAAATGTTGTTCCAATCATGACTCGTCATTTGTTTCTCAAATCCACTCCCATGTTCATGATTAGTTTAAAACTACATGTAGACACTAGCTGCAGTGCAAAGTAGATCCAGTCACTATTGCATTGGGGAAAGTCACAGACAGACAACTCAAACATAGACAGGTAGGAAATGTTTTACTTAGAAGAAATTAAGTCTTCGATTTACGAAGCACCTCTTTCTTATTAGATGGCGATTACTCACCTACCGCACAGCGACCAAAATAATATTTGTGTGACCTTATATGTCATTAAAGGAATATAATATGTAGTATAAAATTTTGGTTTGAAAAAGCATTAAAGCACACAAAATGTACAAAAAAATCATCATACTTTATCTATTAGATTTGTTTCGCAATTTGTCAAATCTTTGTTTTTTCTGTTGTAGGAGCGCGGTCAGTCTTTAGTGAAAATGAATTGTCACCTGATAAGACATTTTGACCATCCGGGACGGACTCAGCATATCTGTTACAGGAATATATTTAATATAAGACAGGTACCTTTGCAGGAAGGCTCATCACTGCCCCACGTACTGTCTGCCTGGCACGTTAAGGCAAAAGATGTTGCGGCACGTGCGTCCTGAGCCGTTGAATTTCCAACCATGTACATGTGTTGTTGGTAGATGTCGCTCGCCCGCGTTTGGTCTATCTCGTGTCCGGGGTCACAAACAACGTGAAGTGTGTCCCCGTACAATGTTCCTCCATACAGAACGCCGTTGTCCACTGCACTCAATGTAGGGCAAGCGGCACCTGAAAAAAAATAACTTAAAAGTATGGACATTGCATGGTGAGTACATAACACTGAAGAAAAGATTAATCTAAAACCATGGAAAACTTTCCAAAATGGTATAATATATTTCTTGTTGACACAAACTTCAAAAAATGAAAAAGAATGAAAAAAAGAAATTCAGGCTATACTATAGATCCTGTTTTAGTTCAAACTTTATTGTAATTTCTTGCCCGTACGATAATTGCAAATACATTTAACTTGAAAATAACGGACAAACAGTGTAAACATAGAATTCTACAACTCTAGTTTAACTACTACTGACTAGTCTATTTTTCCATATATTATGAAAAAGAATCTGCTAGCTGTTACGTGGTTGTCTTGCTTTGAGGAAAGGCATTATACTGTCCCCATTGGTTTTGGGACTCGCAGCAGGAATATTATTGTCACCGTTGTGCCTGGTGTAGCTAATTGCGTGGGAGTCTAAAATGATTTTTTGTGTATTGAGAATAGAAACAGTCAAATTTCATCATACGCTTGGAACTAATGGTGAAAACGTTATTGTAAACGGACAAATATACTCACGTTCACAGTACGGAGTAGTTCCAGTCCAAATGCCGTTGTTGCAGGTCCGAACACGGCTCCCTTTCAGCACGTAGCCTGCTACACATATGTAAGTGACGGAGGTGCCCTGACTCATTGTAGATTGTGGAGACAAGGTCCCGTGTTGTGGAGAATCCAGTTGGGGACAGAACACAGCTGAAGCAAAAAAAAGTTTTACATTATTCATCGCCACTTCGCAAATTCAGCACAATGTCAATATAATTGACTGTTTTATGCACTTAAATTGAAATCGTATAAGTTGCATTTTGAATAATGTTCAATGACAAGTAACAACACAAAGATGTATAAATAAGTTTTTGCAGTAATGGAGAAGCAATTTATGTTCGGTATATTACGCGTTCTTGTGATAATAAGTAAGATCTCATGAATTTTGTACTGATTCCGTGACAAATAAATGTAGTCCTCCGAAAATAATTTCATCAGGTTGGTAGAACATATTTTACATTCAGGATATTTGGAGTTTCTTTTAACACAACCAGAAATCTCACCGAAACGTCAGCAGGTGAGATCCTTTGTTATGTTAAAAGAAACTCCAAATATCCTGAATTTAGTCTTGTTAAGAAGTGTCAAGTATTGCACAAAAAGTTGTGTTAAACTGAATTAACAATTTCATTTCACCAACTCCTTCTGTAAATGACAGCTAAGCGAATCTATTCTAACTCAAAATACCTTAAAATGATCAATTTTGCTCGGAACAATATGGGATCGATATGACATTAAAGAATTGGTGCTTAACATCTGTAAACGCTAAGACTATATACTTTCAGAAAGAAAGAATGAAAGGGAAGAAAGAAAAAATGAATTAATGAATTAATTGATGAATAATGAAATAAGAAATATATGTGAAAGAGTAAAAAACAATGAGAACTTAAGAAAACAAGGAAAAGCGAGACAGCAACGTTTTCAAGCCTGCAGTTTTCTACGTCATACAAAGGAATTAGTACAAACTGTTTTCGCAGCAGTTGTCCTTGAATCCTGGCGGGCATCTGCAGGCTGATCCAGTCCAGGTGCCGCCATTATAGCAGATCGGGTCTGGTCGGCACGTTGTATGTCTGAACGCTGATCCTTCACATGGCGCTCCGTCACAACGTGCGTGCTGTGATACCTCCCGCACTTCTAGCTGTTGGCCCCTGGGAGTAAATATTATACAGCACATTTCAATACTCTCCAGCTACGTATTATACATCGAAGAATCTAAAGGGGTTAACACAACTTGGTTTGGTACTTTTTCTCATCAGATGTCATCATCATTATGAAAAAGGACATACACAAGCCGCAGAGAAAAGAAAAAGCTAACATAGATTGCTCTAATAGCGAAATGAGACCGTGTATTGTAACTACACTGAATAAGCTGTATGAGTTATGAATTAAAAAGTCAATTGGATATAAAATTAAAGTGACCACTGCGACCTGAAAATACACATAGGGGTGGCGCCCATCTCCATCTCTATAGCCCTTGGGCCACACACATTTGTGCAAGTCACTAAAGCAAGGGGCTGATCCGCTGGTAGTGATGTGTGTGTTTAACTTCCATACTCTTTCCCAAATGCTGAGTGCTAAGCAGAGAAAGCAGTATGTACCATTTTTAAAGTCTTTGGTATGACCCGGCTGAGGTTCGAACTCACGACCTACCGTGTACAATGCGAACACTCTACCAACTAGGCCATTGCACCGGTTTTGTATTTAATTGGATATAAAGAGGAATGAATTGATTAAAAAAAAATGGCAAAACTGGCTTACATAGCCCCACAACGTGAACTGCAGTCGCCCTCTTTCTTGAATTGGCCCCATTGACAATTTACAGCTGTACAGCTTGGGTAATACCCCCCTCCACCACTGGTACGACGTCGAATCCCTATGCCCAATGTTCCACCGACAGTGTCCACCACGGTGTCGACGATTGAGCCCCATCCTTTGCCTCTTTTGCCTCTCTTTGTCATCCACCCTTTGCCTCGTTTAGCAGATAGTGTTGTCTGGTCGAGCAGGACGAGAGCCATCATGAACAGTACGAACAACTTCATCTGAAATGATAGATAGGAGTCCAGATATTTAGAAAGATACTGCAGATTCCCTATTAGGACTTTTAGTGGCTTTTTTTTTAAATACGTAGCTTAAAATTAAAACAACAAAACAATCTCATAAGAAGTTAAATGTGACCAATTACAAGAAGTTTTTTTCTACTCTCCAAGCAGAGGAGTGGGTCCAGCTGGTTTTAGACGTGTTTTTAGTCGTTTTTGTCGGGCTTTCTACTTTGTCATGTTTTTTTTGTTGTCATGTGGGTCACATGACAAAGAAGAAAGCCCAACAAAAATGAATGAAAACACGTCAAAAACCAGCCGGACCCAATCCTCTGATTTTAACATCTAAACATAACAAATATTCTGAAAAATCCTAGAAAATTTGCCCGTCATGGAACAGATTAATGTCCTTTAGGTCAGGAAATATCACACGTCGACGTCGAGCATTCTTTTGATAACCATGACAAATACACCATATTGTTTGCTAACCCGTTGCAAACACAAGGCAGTAACAGTAATGAATATAACTTACCTAAGTTGTTGAGTAAGTGTCATATTCGTAAAATAAAAGATATTTAAGATTTTTGTGTCCTTTTTATATCGGATAATTTTTTTTGCACAACAAATCCATAACTAGCCTGATCGAATCACATTTACAGTGGAGTTTGTGTTATACAGACTAACGCATGGCACATAATTAGAAATAACAACACCCCTAAATCTTATGCCTTTTGTCACCTCTAATTTTTACCCAGAGGTGAAGTTATGTTTTAATGATCAGTTTACTTAGTTTGATAATTTCTTATTGTATATGAAGACTGTTTAAGATAGTGTTATCTGCGTAGAAATGTGAAAAAATATAAAGCTGCCCTAGAGCTAGCGCCAGCTTTACGAATTTGATGTGGCCATGAACTCTTGATACGCTGTTGTCACAGAAAAGTTATGTGTCGTCAGCGAAGAAAGGCGGGCCGCGGGGGGCAGTCAATTAGATAAAAAACAGTTGCCACTGGTTGAACAAATATGTACATTAAAGATCGTATCTGATGAATGCCATTACAAGCGGCCCATAATAAACAATTAGGAAATGTGCCTATGGTGTCTTTTAACATTATCTCCTTGATCTGTTGATAATAGGCACTTTGATCCAACCGACCGTGATCAAAGCACTCGCAAATATTGACTAGTGCAAATAGTTCAAACCTTCTGTGCAGTTGGTAGTATATCTCAGCTAAAATGGAAATTATTTTTGTTCCTAACCAGATTTAATTGATTTTTTGGTTGTCTTGAACTTATTTCACTGCTCTCTCATCTTATTGACAATTTATCAACGTCATACTGTTATATCATTGGTAAGGCTTGGAATTTTTTTGTGACGTTGGAGAATGATTCTTTTATCAACGTTTGCTTTTATCTTTCCTCAGGGGGAGATTTCATTTTAATTATGGGTATGGTTATTGGTATCATTCCTTCCACTGACAGTAATATTTCAAACCATTTTGTGGTGCTTTTGTATCATTGTAATCTAACGTGCTCGGAGGGGTAGATAAGCATCAGCTACAACACGCTACATACATACTACTGGGTCTAAATGTAAGGAAATGACATTTGATCGCTAGCAAATAAACCTTGCAGGCTGTGGTCGACAACAAGTTTCACACCAGAATGTTTTGTTCATTTTCTTAAACAAACGCCCACGGCGTACATTAGTGTCCATGGATACAAGATAGTGTCAACTTAGTGGATGTGATAAAACAATGTGTTGGCTCAAAACCAGTTCCAGTTTGGCAGATATTTCAGGATACCACGGAATGTTGATTAAGATACTATTAGGCAAACATTCAGTTGGCGTGCTCAAAGCAAAAACAAAATAAAATCTACAGCAATCGACTGAAAGGTATAGAAGACATAGACAAATCGTTAGAAAATATACCTATTATCTGCTAAAGCTAAACTGGATAGAAATTTGATGCTCATTCAGACGCTCAGACTATTACCCAAATGTACAGTATCTGTTTATCTGTCATTCCCCCGATTCAATCTGTTGTTTTCCATTCACAGACGTTTAAAGATTTTTACCTTCAACTTAATTTCAGACATTCAACAAATTGGCACAAGGAAAACCTACTAGCAGACCTCATTTCTGCTATAAGGATATTTGGTTGTTAAATGTGATGATCATAATTTTAAATTATAAATGTCCGCCACACTTGGCTACAGTAACACACTGTACACGCTCAAAATACGCAGTATACTGTCGCAATTCTATATCAGCCAATGGCATAATGTAGATCCTTCAGACCTACCCATATCAAATCTAGTAGACTGTTGACAAAATAAGTCTTCTTTAGTAACTTAGCTTCTGGTAACCATACCTTTGCGTCTGGTATGTACAGACCAGATCATGGAGCCGTTTACACCTCTGACAGGATTTCACTGGGTGTGCACCCTTTGAGGACTTATCATGAATGTCTGGACAATAACAAGTAGCATGTTTTGCAGTGAACATCGACTCAAATTGCAACTACGGATCTGTGAAATATTAACAGCAAACAGGGGAGGGTCATTTTGGTCATGGGGGAAGGCTCAGGGTATGAAATAAAAACAAAACAAAATACAAATTATGACATAATCGTGCCATAGTTCAGATTACTACAAAAAATGACAATGAGTGTGAAGCAAACATTTTAAGTTCCCGTGCCTAAATGTCGCAAGAAAGTATGTAGCTATCTTATTGTAACATTACACCCATTTATAACCTGTAAAATCCTAGAAATAGTATGTATTATTTTTTTATAATGATAGGTAGCTCTGTTGCGTTTTGTGTGGATACCGTCTGAAAACGCCTGTCGCAAATCTTATCAATTTATAAGATTATTTTACCATTAAAGGCGCTGAAGAGGGAACGGAACATTAACACTGCATGAATCACAATACCTTGTGAGCTCATGGCCTCCGGCCACTTTTCAATCCATACGTTACCGTGCGCAGTACAGGATGCAGATGAAGTAGCCTGTGCTGGCATTTAGTGTACAAAGGTAATCTCCGGATAGCCACTTTCCAGTACAACCTTTATTCCAGCAGTTCACCATTGATATCTTTTTTCACCGTGTTATTTACGTTACTGTTCTGCATTGCAATACACATAATCGAACAGACAGCTAGCGAGGCAAAAAACTCCTCTAACTCCTAGACCCGCAGCAAGCATTGTGCGTTTTTTTTTGTGGTCATACCTGTACGTTTTTAATGATAATGGATGTTTTATCTGCAAGTTCTTGCCCGAGGGCTAATTGTAACATGAAACAATGCATAGAGAGGATAAACTGTACAGATAGTGCGAGTTAACAATGTTGACGAGTAGAACAAATGGCTATTCTAAAAACTACTAAGTAATACAATTTACGCTTTTTTGTGTTACCCACTTTTTTGTAATGAGTGAGTTTTGAAATATTAACAGGGTTCTAGTTTTCTTTGATATTCCCATTATAAAGTCATGGGTAACGCAGTCCAGTTTAGGGTGCGAGTACGCCGCCAGCGTGCCGCGGGTCAAATGAGAGGGGGGCTTAATCAGGCTAGTTTCATAGGTCAGAAAGAAACCCGGACAACAATCTCATTTTGGAAAACATGCTTCTATCAGCTTGTAAACACTTTATGATATACGTCTAAAAACAAACACGGCTACTGGGTCGGAGTTGTAATTCTGTAGTTGGAAAGCATTATGTAACGAGTGTGATATGTGACTTTTCAACACTTCATAGGGGCCGGTTCCCTTTCCTACATAGCAGTTACGAGTTATACATACGTTTGCCCATAGTCCGTTCCGCCCTCTCTCCCTTTAGCCCCCGGCCCCTCTCACTGGACCCGCGGCACGCTTTCCAGACCTTCATTGATGATGATGAGAACATCGTTTACAAGGACCTGGTTACCTGGGTCAGGCTTTCCGCTCCACGCACCACATTCCTCACTCCGAGGACTTCCCGACCACGGCTACTGCGGGGGCACGGATGCAGTTTTTTCTGCGCCCGTTCAACTATATATAGCTACTACGACGAGGATCCTTCGTTGGGATCGTCTAACGCCGTCATGATCACCCCGGGAGAGAAGTCTGGGTCTGTCCGGGTGGAACGGTTCGGTACCCCGACAGACCCTGTCTGTATGCCCGTTCATAGCCAGTCCGTTCAGCTAGCTACAACGGGACGTCGCGAGCGCCATACTAACCCTTTATACGACCGATATTTTTTTCTGGCCGTATGGATTTCAAACAGACCCCATTTTGTTTTGCTCATATACAAATTTCTGGTTGCTTTTATAATTACTTTGATGAATCTGTTTCAATAATCTATTAGGAATATTTTGACAAGTTCTGGTATCAATAATTGGTGTGCATTATCATAGTTTATGCAAACATGAGAAGAACCTGCATTTTGCTCTAAAAACGATGTTACTTTCTTATTTCAACAATTTCGGTGTCTTCTTACTTTAGAAAAATTATAGCATAAATTCTAAGATTATACTCATAGCATAAAATGTTATTGGACAGGGAAAAGAACAATATATATTAAAAAAGATAATTCATTAAATCATGTGACAAAGTCTGCAACCTAAACACACCCTCCCACAAAAAAATGTTGATATTGAACACATTAAAACATGCCCGGGGTCCTAATGAACCACATGCGGACGAATTAGGGTTAAACGTCGGGTAGAATCACGGGAGGGCTGAGACCGAGGGTGATGCGGAATACACCGTGTTGTATCTTATTCATGTCATACGCACCCGAAAAAACACACATTTCAATGCGGAAATGCGTCAGAAGTTGAAGGAGTTTTGTGTCCTCGAACAAAAAACTGTAACAACATTGGTACTCTCCTCCGAATCCGGTATTCAAATTTTCGACGGCGGCACAACCGACGCGCCCGAAATGAATTCCAAATAGTCTATGGAAGCCCGTGTGATACAACTCCCGAACCCTATGTGATACAGATAGTTATCAGACGGTCCGGAACACCCGTATCAGGCCCAGGCATGACATAAAGATAATTATCACACGGTCCGGAACACCCGTATCAGGCCCAGGCATGACATAAATAACGTTATATCATCAATAAACAACAGCACAGCAATAATAAGTAACGACAGCTTTGAAATCCAGAAAGTTTATTTTGTTCACAAACCTATGGCTTCTTCGCAGTGCATTTTTGCTGACACACATCTCTGCAGCCACATTCCAGCGAAATGACATTACTTCCGACCCATAGCCCATTGTGTTATTACTGCTGATACACATTCCTGCAGACACATTCCTACCCACTCACAATTCCCTGAGTAAACATTCTCGAGCACCGGACTAGCATTTCTGTACACGGACATTCTTGTGTACATTTTCCTGTACAATTCTGTAGCGCTTCGTTACTAGCTATCATTGAATGGTGTAACATTAAAATTTAGTTGTTCCACGACTGCCCCATGTTTTCTTCCTCCCAACGTGCAAGTGCCTCCCATATCATAATAGAAAACGATCCGATTAGTACACATGTTAGACCAAAGTATTCTAAAATTGTCGGAGCGAGCGAGCGCTTCGTTGCTATAGTACTAGCTATCATTTAATGGCGTAACATTAAAATGTAGTTGTTCCACTAATGCCCCGTGTTTTTCTTCCTTCCAACGTGCAAGTACCTCCAAAATCATAATAGAAAACGTTCCTATTAGTACACATGTTAGACCCAAGTATTCTAAAATCGTCGGAGCGAACCCCAGCATTGCCTGCTGCACACCATAGGCCGAAAACGCACTGAATTGGTACAGTGCAGTTAATTGATTAACTTCTACTAACTTTAAGCCGATGTAGAAGAAGAGCACGACCATGATGTAACAACCTAAGATTAGCGCCAAGATTGTGGCCGTCTCTGGATTAATGTACCATGTGGATCGTGTGACCCCCGCACCTACCCCAGCAGACACTGCACTGATGACGTACGTGTACGTCACAACCTTTGCCCTTGAGGTTGATTTTAAAAGGACTTTAGCGCCGACATTCATCATTGCGTGAATGAGTGCTCCGGTTACGGTAAGAACCATTCCGAGAGTAACGTCTGCTGTGTCCGCTGATGGCCCTGTGTTGACGAAGCTGCCGTAACCGAGAAGTACGACACCTGCTACACACCACGTGCTGCCGAAAACGGTTACACGAGTTGGGGTCTAGAAGGTAAAATATGATAAAAATGTTTTACAATTATTGAAACGTTTGCAACCTATCCGTGCCTAATAAAGTTTAACGACCGAATGTGAAGGAATACTGAACTTGGTGACTACAATTTAATACAAAAAACGCATGTCCGTTATCTTCACTGTTTCCACAGCCACAGTTGTCTGAAGGCTTATCTGACACATATTTTGTACTTAGAATATAATCTTTCCATGCACTTATTTTGTAAGAAGAAACTAACTAGTCAAGAAAATGCTTAAGTCACAATTTACCTCTTGAAAGATGATACAGGACAACGTCGCCACGAAGACCGGCTTACTGGCGTTCCAGACTACTTCTGAGTTCGCCGGAGGAATGAATTGATGTGCCGTGAAGAGACAAAGCATACTGGTAAATCGGGTCAGTCCTTGGAAAAGAAGGTGAGCTCCATCTTTCCAGTTTTTCGGCAACATGTCTGTCCGTTGATACAAAGCGATGCACAGAGCTCCAAGGAAAATCAGGACCTCAACCAAGACAATTATCTGGAGTGGTGTATACCCTCGGTCTTGTACGTATCGAGACAATGCAGGCACTGGACCATGGAAGAGACCGCAAAGCACACAGGCTGCCACACCCGACAGGCCCTGAAGCAACACATACACATACACATGTTACTAATGGACTACTACAGGGTTGATCTGGAGCTAAACGAGGCTGTTAGAAGGCAAAAGAGACACGCCCCGTGCCAGACTACAGCATTCACCTGCCGTACATGCTGGAAAACTTTGCAAGAGCAGAGCTGGACTCGCCGCCCACAGCCGAGTTCACCGTCAGGATGACATAAAGAAGATTATGATGAATCACAGGGTTAATTGGGTGAAGTAAGGAATACAGGTTTGCGACCATACTGTAAATCGTTCGATGGAGCAAAGATATGCCGTGCATTGGAAAAAATCATATTCAAATATGAATACTAATGGCGTATAATACCAAGGAAAATTCCAAAGTCTATGAAGAAGATGTAAAAGACATAAAACAAAAGTTTTTGTTTGGTGTACCAAGTTCTATGTCTTTGCCCAAGTCATTACCTTTACTGATATGGTTAAGTAGCGTTTGTGGCGCTTGTATGTTGGCTGTTGAACGGCATAACTCAAGAAGGTAGGGACGGATGGTCATGGAATTTGGTCTGTTTTTAGGTCTTGTCGTATTAAATAAATGGTTTCATTGACGTTTATATAATATATCTTTCGACTTAAAATTACTGTCATTTCACAGTAAATGTTGATACATAGATCAGTTAATAGCGTGCACGAAACGACAACGTTAGTCATTAAAGTGTTGTTAATGTTGGTTATGTCCATTATACGAGGATGGGGTTATCGAAGATGAATATCACTTTGTTATTGAGTGCCCCTTTCTGAAAAGGTTAAGAAACACGTTTTTACCCACTTATTATGCCAAACAACCAAATCCGTACAAGTTTATAGAGTTGATGGGGGGACCTTCCACTGAGGTAATTAGACGGCTGGGAAAATTTGTTTACTTCGCTTTTACTCTAAGACACCAACACATCAGCGGTTTACGAATCACGTCTGCCAGGTCCACTTAACTTGTTTTATGTTTTATGACACGATTACTCTATTTTGACTTGATTATGTTATGTTATTATGATCTTGAGTTTATGATTTTGTTATTAATTTACAATTAATGACACGATTACTCTGTTATGATTTGATTATGTTATGTTATTATGGTCTTCAGTTTATGATTTTGTTTAATTTACAATTAATGACACAATTACTCTGTTATAATTTGATTATGCTATTATGATCTTGAGTTTATGGTTTTGTTATTAATTTACAATTACTTTATTGTGTGTAACAGCTTTTAGATTTTTGTTAGTAATGGAAGAAAAATTTGCCAAGTTTAATTTCACTTTGCTCATTTATGTTTCAGTATTTTCTACTGGATTGATTTTGTGTTTCATGCTTTACGTTTGTTTATTTACTGTGATGTTTATGTTGATCTAGCCTCCGTTGCAGTCTTTTTCCCCGCAGCGTTTTTTTTTGGGGGGGGGGGGGGGGGGGCGCCGCGTATCTGCCTGGGATCCCGTATCCACCGTGCCTCTGTTTCCGCTATAGACCCTGTGTCTGCTGCAGCAGACACAGGGTTTATAGCGGACACAGAGGCACGCCACCCCCCACCCCCCAAAAAAAAAAACTTGAAGAAAAAAACGCTGCGGGGAAAAGGACTGCAACGGAGGCTAATGTTGATCAGTTGTGATTATTTATTTTACTTAATATTGTACATTCATTGTAGGAGCCAATTTCTGGCGGAAAGCAAATAAAGTTCATACTAACAAAAAAAAATATGCCCAAAATCAGCTACTGCTGCCTGGGTGGTCATGTATTGCCTGTTGCAATTTGAATAAAATAATAAAATATATATAATGACGAAATTACCCACACTGCCGCAAACAGTCTTTTTTGTCCGCGGAAATTCACTCTTCTCTATCACCACCTTGATTATTGGTTATTAACTCGATGGGGTTGTTATTGCAACATGACTTGATTTTTTGAAAATAACAAAAAAATTCTCAACTGTTTGAAATCTGCAACAACCATTAGTGTGAAATTAAGCAAAAATTCAAAAACATGTATAAGTGTATGTTATGCCTTGCCTTGATCCAGAGTCGCCAATCTTTGCCCTTTTTCTGATCCTCGGAATTCGCATCTTGGAACAGCTTGATCGTTCCTTCGCTGCTGTCAGCTTCAACACTCTTCATACTTTGTTTGTTTTGATTTTATATCTCTGGAATTCAAGAGTACATTTTCACATTCTCAATTAGATGTTCAAAGCAAGGTGATCTCAATTTCTGTACCGAGGGCCTCGAATTATATTTCAACTCCATTTTTGGGGCTAGTCAACAGGATCATCCTACAGAATATCATTAATTAACGACTTGGAAGTGTAAGTACGAAAAGCAGACTATACAGTTGCATATTTCCTTAACCGAGATATACAAAGGAAAACAAAGAGTTGTTTTGGATGTGAGGTCTGTCTCCAGAATACTCAAGAATGTAAGAACGGAATTTAAAAAATTGTCTGTTTTGCCTCTGGGGGTCGAAAAACCAGTTCTCTAATTAAGTGGCATTGTCTGTCTGCAAGCGCTCGGCAAGAATGGCCACTCAGAGGCTGCTTATTTACAAAACTACAATAAATATAAAAAATTAATTATCAACAAAGTTGTATGTATAGAACGGGAATCAAACATTTTGCATACAAACGACATACCCCATTCCTAACCTTTGACCTTCTTTCATCTCTAAAGTCACCCAAACCTAACGTTATACAAAACTGTCAAAACTAGTTTTTCGAACAGGTCAAACGTTGTGTTAAAACGACTCACCCCAACCAGCTTACCTTATAGGGACAGTATACTCAGCTTGGTCCCGGTCGCTAGTCTATATCTATAACTATTTCTAGATTCCTTTTAGACGAGACTGACGTATTTGCTGGTGGTCTTATAGAAGAAAAGAACCCTGTTCTTGTAGTTATGGTAAAGTATCATCTGGTACAGCGTTAACAAAAGAGGTATTGATTTGTTGCTGTTGGAATCTTCCACTTTTGTAGAGTAAGCCCTGAGTATCTAAACCCTAGTCATATCTAATCGTACAGTTTGATTCTATCCCTACAAATTTCTGGCAGGTACGTCTGAGAATGGTTGTCTACAAAGTAACGATAAATGCCAGATATGTTTAAAATGGCTGCTTTAAATACGATATGCAAAAAAAATTACCAAACTTACCTGTCCTTTATCACCAGTGGGAAATCCTAATTATCGTGCACAGTTCGCTTTCCATGCTAATTATGCTTGGTAATTAACCCTAGTTATACGGGGTGGCTAAAAAGTTCCTGCGCCAATGCTGACATCTTATAACTGCTAAACGACGTACTCCTGGTATTGGTTTTACATACATGTACTATTCTTTACATCATCGGTGACACAAGGGAAGAGATATTCGAGCTTTCAGCATACAAATGACATACCCCTTATCTGATGTATGACGTACTTTCATATTTCATGACTATAAGTAAACCTAATGTTACATAAAGCTCTTTTTCGTCGTTCTCAGGTAAGGTCAAAGGTTTGATTGAAACGACTCACCCAAAATCAGCTTGTCGAGGAAATACAGTAAATCACGGTTGTATGCTCAGCTTGGTCCTGGCGTTTTGAGATCTTCTCAGACGACTCAGGCATGTCTAGTCGTCGTAAGAAACAAATGAAACCGGTTATTCCACTCAATCTGTTACTCCGTTGGCAAAATAAAATGACCAATGATTTATGATATTTCTAGCTGTTCTGTGTAGACACGGAGAAAACTCTGTTTCTTTACATACACGTACGCCTAAAGATGGCAAATGACCTCAACGGTGACTTAGATCGACGATCAAGTACCGTCGACACGTCTTTCACGTCAAGGATCATGGAGTGGTGTTCATTTTAGCATGTTTTAATAGATACGTCAAACCTCTCTGGTTGCTTTGAAAAGAACCATTTGAATGAGAGTACGATCGCTACAGGTGGGGGTACGGACGCTACAGGTTGTGGTACAGCCCCCGTCACAAATCAACAATTTTGCTCGGCCGATTTGTCGGCGAGCTCCAAATGGCGATTTTCGGCCGAAGTACGACCGACTTCCTGGCGATTCTGCGAGCTTCGGGCGATTTTTCGGAGCTCGGCCGACGTTCGCAGGTCACTGGAAGCTGCACTTAAATTCAGCGAGGCCTCGGCGACGATTTTTGAACTCGCACAGCTCGTCAACAGTTTGCCCGTAGCTCGCCCGAGCAACGCCCAGCGCTCGGCCATTATTCGGGCGGGCATCCGACGATTTTAGACCCGATTTTTGGTCGGCCGGAGGTCGCCCGAGCTCTTCGGCCTCGTGCGAGCCTCGTACGGGCTTTGTACAATAATCGGACGACCGTCGTCAGTGTTCCGGCCGACTCATGAAAAATAAGGCATGCTTCGAGCGAGCGTTGTACTGGTATCGATGGGCGCTTGGACGGGCTCCGGCCGAACTGCTTCTTGTTTATATATAAAAGGTAACGACAGTTTAGTTTGTGACGTAAGATGATAGATGATACTGTCATATTAACTAATACTAATATCATCTTGTCAAAGAATGCTGCTCAACCTTTCTAATGAAAGACAATTCAACTGCAAAGTTAAATTTTTATTTTAAAAAAAATCATCAATGAGATTTGGACACCGAAAACAATACCTGTTTCGTTTTTGTTATTGTTTTGGATGTTTCAATTTATATATCAATGAACTGGGGCTTGACTTCTGAGGCTTGACTTGACTTCCTTAGTTTTTCCTCCACAAAACGACTACTAGTATTTGAAAGTCCACTGAGTCATTAGAGATCTATGTTTGTCGGCCGAGGTACGCCCAGGCGTCGGCAGGGCGTCGATAGGCTTACCAACGGTCGGTCGAAGCTCGGACGGCGTTCGCCCGAGCTTCGGTCGATTTCCGTTTGGTGAAAATGTTTGGATCGGGGTTGAACGACTGATCTATTGACTTTGTGGCTCCTGATCTTGTATTTGGATTGGTCTATAACAAAATTCCTGTCTATAGTATTATTTTCAGTGTGGCCGTCCACTTCACTCATGCCCTACAGATTTGCCACAACTCAGAAAGTAAAGTTGGTCGAAGTATGCGCTTGTTACCAGGTCAGTTGATTCTGACTTCGTCCGTGTCCAAGAGACGGTACCGTCTCAAGAGGCATTTATGATTATTAGTGTTTGACGGACGTCGCCCGAGCTCCGTTCAATTTGTGACGGGGCAGGTTTTCAGCGAAAAATACGGTCGAAGCTCGGGCGATTGTGAAATTCGGCGAGCTTCCGGCGATCTACAAAATCGGCCGATGCTCGCATGAATTGTGACGCCGGCTTACGGACGCCACCTTATGTTGCTGACAGTGTTATTCTTACTAGCAACTGTCTTTTAAATAGCAATGCTTTCACTGGCGTTTTAGTATGTCATATTAGAGAGCTTCAAACTACTCTGACTGTATTGGAAAGGACATTCTAAATGTTGGTCAATGTGCAACAGGGGGTGGTACAGACGCTACACGTAGAGGTACGGACGCTACATATTTATGTTGATAGTAGCCTGTATTTACACAAGCTCTCGGCCGGAGGTTACTGACCCCCAGCCCAAGAGCTTGCGGCACAATACGTCTAAGCCGGGAAGTCCATTCCAATTCCTGGAGTCACCAATAGGAAGCCAGTATAGGGGTTACTATGGTAACTGGCCAGCCATCACGTGATAGCCGGCGCCAACTTGCCAGAGGCGGGGCGGTGTACTGGGCGGGGACCTGATACATGTGTAGTAGGGGTGGGTACCGGTACCGTGTACCGGTACAAAACCGGTATTTCTTAATGGACCGGTCCAAAAAAAACCGGTCCGTAATAAATCAGTGGACCGGCCTATGGACCGACTAGAAAATTCATAGTACCAGGCTACCAGCAGGCGGTCACATAACTGGTCTCACTACTAAGAAAATACAAAACAGCAGATTTAACGAGTCGTTGTCGAAGACGTTAGCTGTGAATCATAGCTAGAAACACTCAAAGGATGAGTAAACAGACGGCGAGGAGAGTGTAGTTATAATTTTCAGACAAAGTGCAAACCTAAGAAATTATATCGTTCCAGACATGACGTTTGGAGAGTTTTACGTGTGTCTCGCTCTCCAAAATATGATGTACTGCGAGACTACAATAATCAGGTACAGGTACAGGTCCGGACCTGGACCTGACCCTCTGGACCTGGACCTGAACCGGACCTGAATTTTATGTACCGGTACCCACCCCTAATGTGTAGATATTCCTAGGACGAGCGCTTACACCCTGCAGGTCGAGGCGCCCACCGTGCCCAGGCTGTAACCTTTAACGTTACGCACAAACTCAACACTTGAACACCAACGTCATCAACACCTTGTCTCGGCTTATCCATCAATGAAACCTAGCAATCTTGCAGAAACATTTCCTAATTGCGGGGAAAAAGAATGACAGAAAGTATCGTCTGCGACTGTAAAACAACCCTCCCCATGCGACATGCATGGCTACACATGTCACTGAAACAGGCGAGTCGAATGAAATCTTTCCCAGGAGCCATTACAGTGTTCCGTTTCAATTATGCACGCCAGTCAGCCAACAGTGTAGATTTAAAACATATTTGCTTTTGTGTATTACATTTATGTTAGGTCTATTACTCAAACATGTCACATTTTTGACATTTGAAGGGTATTTCTAAGAAACATTCCCCTATATATATACTTCATAATACTCACCTGGCAACGTGCGGGGATTTTTTCGAGCTCTCCAGATTTTCCGTCTTCTGGAGTTCTCTAGGCGATTTAGTCGCTCTTTTCAGTGTTACTTTTGTGTCTAAGTTGTTGAAGAACGTCAGGCGTCATTCTTGTGCTTTCTCTTTCGTCTGAAAGAGTTTTTAAGCCCCCTTTTCTCGGCTTCACCTTCGGAGTTTACAGCGGATACCACAATGGCGGCGGCTGACGCGAATGACGACGTTGACAAACTACAGGATACCAGCTTATGGCTGAGCATAGAAGCCAAAGGTATGCCTAAACTGTCAGAATTTGACATTGTTGAAGCCCTTTATGACTCTGTTACAAGTGAACTTGGTGATGGATCAGTGAATCCAGAGGATATACTAGGAGCCCAGTTCCTGGTGAAACAGCGCACCTGGCTAATCAATTTTGCATGTGAAGACGCCAAAGCAAAAGTGGTTAGCATTGGTCGCATTGTTGTGAACAACAAATCGCATGCCATCCTGGATTTCCAGAGAGCTGGGATCAAAGATAAACAGATAAGAATCTCCATTCACGGTATCCCCCACCACATTCCCGATCCTGAAGTTGCCCAGTGGGTTGATACTAGAGCAGACAGATCCACTACTGTTATGCGGCATCAGAAAAGGAATAGAAACTCGGATTCCCCTTTTCAACATCTCTACTCCGGCCACAGAATCTGCTATGTTTCTAAGATCCGGGAGAGCTTTCCGCGCTACACAACCTACAGCATTCCAGATCCCATCGACGCAACTAGCCTGATGGACGTAGAGGTGACGATCTTTCATGACGGTCAGAAAGTGAACTGTAAATCCTGCAAGGCCGACGACCACGCTTTCTCTGATTGCCCACATCGCGTAACCTGTCATAATTGTGGCAAAAAGGGCCACATCCTCAACTGCAAAATCATCAAGACAGCAGTGGTACCGGTCTGCCGAAATATAATTTATACTACAGTGAGGAGTACAGTCATGCAAAAAACTAACTACAGGTGCAGGATGAAAAAGTAACTAAAAATGAGAGAAACAGGTTTGCCCTCTGTCAGCACTAATTTAGCATCTAACCTCGTTCATGTAGTAGATAAAACCACGATGCATCAGTCATCATTCATGCAAGGAATGCTTCCAGCTGAGACACCTTTAAAATGTGCACTTAAATGCATCACCTTGAATGGTATACTGAATTGTCTCTAGTATTTTATTGTTGTATTTCAACGTAATTGTCATCTTAAGTGGTCCGCAACATCAGCTTGGCTGCCTGGCGCTCCACTATGTATTGTGTTGTTGCAATTTTTGATAAAGAATAAAGAATTCGTGCAAGAAGTAAATCACAACCTGCATGTACCCGCAATGCTGCTCTCAAGGTTAGATCAACTGAGAAGTTTTAACCCATTCTGGTATACAGCAAAACACTGCGCATTAGAAAGAGAAGACGTAGACACTTCAATACCTTTATGTCACTGCCGACTGTTTTAGACAACCTGGGCTTACGTGGACCAGGACAAACAAACCTCCTATACGTGGAATATATCTTGATTAAAGTGATCTTCTCAAACAAAAACTTAAAGGAGGAAATGAACAACTTTCATACTTTGAATGTCAATGGTACTGTTAGCTGCAATATTAGAAAACTGAAGGGAAAGCTAAATAGTAACAAGTATCCTAAATTGAGTCTTTTGAGGTGAATCATACGTGTATGAACTTTTGGCCTTTTCCCTTTTGTTACCGTTAGGGCAAGGGCAACTCTACTCAACCAGATATGATTCATTGGAATTATGTGACATGTTACAGATATATTTTCAAAAAATGAGGGAAACAGGTGTGCCCGCCGTTGGCACTAATTTAGCATCTAACTTCGTTCATATAACAAGTAAAGGGGAGACACCAAAGTTACAATGCATGACAGCAATGCATGTAAACCTATCGGGGGTGAAAAAAAGAAGGTGTATCTCAGGAATAAAAACATCAGCCCAGAAAAAACTTACCCTCAAATGATAACCTGTTATGTAAACTGTATTGGGAAAGTTTGTATTGAATTTTAGATATTGTTCCCAGGGCTAACCCTTTGTAATAGCCTTCGACTAGTAGGATAGCCCTGGCTGTACCTCTAAACAGCCAACTAGATAAATGAAATCAACTGTATTCAGACGCATTTTTGACAAATTCTTAACGGCTAGTCTGTAAATCCCAAATCAAACTATATCATGGGGTTGTCAAAACACCCATGATAGAGACATACGAATTTTTTTCAACTAATTCAACAAATACAGACTCTATCCTACCACAGACACTCCTATACTGCCCAGTTGTCACCAAAAATCACCCCAAAAAAGGATTCTCAATGATGGTTTAAACCCTTGTTTTTACTCTCTCACCGTGTGGTCTAAGCGCAGGCGCTTACTGTTGTGTCTCCCCTAAACCCTACAAGTACCCACCATGCTGCTCTGAAAGTAAATTAAACTGAGTAGCTTTAACCCATTCCCCTGTGCAGCAGCTTGAAACACTGCGAGTTGGATGGAAAAGACGTAACGACCTGGGGACCTTCATGTCACTGCCGACTGTTTTAAAAAAACTTTGCTGACGTGGACCATGACAAATCAATATCTCGTATTTGTTGAACATATCAAGGAGATTGCACAAACAAATCATACGGAAGAAAATGACAAGCTTACATTTTTTGAATGTCAAAGGTATAGTTAACTGTAATATTAAAAAACTGAAGTGAAAACTAAATAGTGACAAGTATCATGCAATGAGTCTTAAGCTTATGAGATGAATCGTACATCATATGTGTATGAACTTTTGCCCTTGTACGTCCGTTGCTGTCAGGACAGGGACATCGCTATTCAACTAGATATGACTCCATAGGCATAAAGTGGGACGTACTTTGTTTTATAGAATTGGACCTGCAATTATATGTGTTAAAGGCATCCGAAGCAATATTAGTAATAAAAAATGGGAATAAAACAATGCTGAAATCTTTTTTTTTTTAATTGTTTTTATTGATTTTCTTATAACAAAAACAGAAAAACAACAGAAAATACACACACACACACATGTATGGCACATAGTCAAATAAACCATCGCAAAAATAACATCATAATCTGTATGAAAACCTTATAGAGCAAATCAACAAGAAATACATAAATATTTAGCTTAACAAAGCTTTTGAATCAAACAAGAAAGAAAGAGGTAACAAGTTACCTTCAAAATAACATTGCTTGTGGTAACAGACTCAATCAAATAAAGATAACATTGATCCTTAATCAAATCAAATATTTCCTAAGAAAACTCATAACAAATAAAGGATCACAACAAAGCAAAAACATGATAACTTGGTGGCTGTTTTACAATCTTAAAACTAACTATGCAAAGTTTCCAAGATAAAATTTACCCCATTTTCCTATATGTTTCTGTGTATTCCCCCCTCTCTTTGCTATTATGTATTCTAACTTACAGACATCGGCAACAAAGGAGATAAAGGAAGACAATCTAAGTACAGAATGACGGTTTCTAAAGATGTAGATTTTACCTAACACAATGAACAAATTGGATAGGACTGTACAGTGTCTACTCAAATTACCAAAAATTATACTAAATGTTGTCATGTTTAGATAGGTTCCCATATGATTAACAAACCAGTCGTTTACTTGAGTCCAAAAGGCTGATACAATATGACAGTCAGAGAACAGGTGTATAACCGTTTCTTCCTCTTCTTTACACAAACTACAAAGCGGTGAGTCTACTAATCCCCATGTATATAATTTTTGATTTGATGCTAAGAATTTGAATAATAATTTATATTGAAATATACGAGTCTTCGAATCTATACTTATCTTATATATTAAGTTATACACCTGTTGCCAGGGTATTGGGGTGTTAAAATAGTCTTCCCATGAATACTGGATGTTAAAAGAAGGTTCCCATAATTTAGCTTCGGACATGAAAAATAAATAAAGGGCCTTATTAACCTTTCTGTTTTTAAGCCATTTTATATTTCTACAGAAAGGGATACAGACCTGTAGATTTGGGGACTCTTGTCTAAGTAAGTTTTTCTACTGAGAAGGGATGGCCGAGATTAATTGATCATATTGTAATGCGGAACAAACATCATCTCCAAATTTCAACACAAAATTTTCAAAAGATAAAGTTCTATTTGCTGAGTCTAAAATATCATTGATGAAGAATACTCCCCTATTATGAAATATAGTGTTAAAAAAGGGTTTGTCCCCAATACATATATGCGAATTTAAACCCAAAAGTTGCTGTTTGATTTCCACTGCATTCTCAGGAGGTCGTAATTGGAATTTCAACCAATATTGTATAACTTGACAAAAAAATGTACTAATCACTTTTTTCCCCAACAAGGCTTCAAAGTTTTGAGGTTTAAGCTGCACAAAGGGAAGGAAATTCGTCCTTAGAATCGGACTCGACATAAACAACACTTTTGAACAAAACCAGTTTTTATTCAAATACAATTTTGGCATCCAAGATGCTTTTATAGTTCGATCTACAGCTAGAAGATTTCGGAGCTTGAGTCCACCTTGTTCTTGGATATTGTAAATGGTTTTTCTTTTAACTCTCTCTGGGCCACTTCCCCATAAGAACTGGAAGATTTTATTTTTCGTATTGTTCAAAGAAAGTGGCAGGTGGGGTTGGAAGTGAATTAAATAAATATATAAATTGGGAGACTATTAATGTGTTCACTAGGGTTACTTTCCCAAAAAGGGACAGTGCTTTCCCTTTCCAGGGCTGTAATATTCTATCCATTTTTACAAGTTTTCGATCAAAGTTGATTGATACAAGTTCTGAAAAGTTTTGTGGAATGTGTATACCTAAAATATCGAACGGACCATCTGTCCACTGTACGGGCCATGCACACGGTAAGACAAAGTCTGACCCCTTAAGAGAGCCTATACGTACTACTTACCATTTTTCGAAATTTGCTACTAAACCAGATAACAGTGCAAAGCCTTCTAAGTCTCTTTTCACCGCATAAACGGTTGCAAGTTTCGGAGCCAAAGGAAAATTTGCATCGTCCGCAAACTGTGAAATTTTAGTTTCGATACCATGAGTTATTAGACCTTCTATTTCGATATTATTTCTAATTTTGTTTGATAAAACTTCTAGTCCTAAAATGAAGAGATAAGGGGATAGGGGACAGCCTTGCCGGACCCCGCGAACCAGAGGGAATGCTCTGGATATATATCCATAGTTGATAACTTTACTCGAAATATCTTGATATAACACATTTATCCATTGTATCAATGATCTTCCAAAGCCAATATAATCTAGTACTTTCAAAATGAAATCCCTTCTAATCTTGTCAAAGGCCTTCTCGAAATCTGCAATAAAGAGTAACCCTGGTTTTTCATGTGTGTCATAAAATTCCATAATTTCCAGTATTATACTTATACTATCCCCAATATTTCTCCCTTGCAGAAAACCTGTTTGGTCATGTGAAATCAAATGTGACATACTATTTTTCATGCGTAGGCCGATACATTTCGATAATATTCGAACATCACAGTTTAATAAAGTTAGTGGACGCCAATTTTTTAGATTTGAGGGTTCTTTGTCCTGTCCTGTGGCATCCTGTTTCAGTAACAATGAAATTAGTCCGACTTTTTGAGTTTCAGACAGATGGCCTGAGCGAAATGCATAATTGAATGTATCTAGCATGGGTTGTTTAAGAATATTGTAAAATGTTGTATAGAAATCAATTGGTAGTCCTCTAATCCGGGTGATCTCCCGGCCGAAAAGGACGAAATTGCTTCTTTAAGCTCTCTTTCTGTTATTAAGCCTTCACAACTATCCCGTTGCTCTTCAGATAAGCTAACAGGTATTGGCTTAGGAAAAAAAGTTTCAAACATATTGCTATCTAGAGGTGTCGGAGGTTCTTCAAAAGAATAAAGACCGGAGAAAAATTTCATTTGTTCATTTAAAATTTCTTGTGGATCTGTTTTTTCAATACCATCTGAGGTAATAACTTTTGTCATGTTTTTTCTAGCTTGATTTCTCTCAACTAGATTCATGAAAAGTTTTGAACATTTTTCACCATGTTCCATCCACTTGGCCTTCTGACTTACAATCAAGTTGTTTGTTTTTGTTTGATAAAGCAATTCTAATTCACGTTTCGTTTTTTGCAGGTCTTGGAAGACATCATTGTCAAATAAGCGGTCTAAACTCTCTTGCAGTTCGTCTATCTCTCTAATGAGCGATTGTTCTTTATTTCTACTTCGCTTAAATTTCCACGAGGAGAAATTAATCGTATGCCCGCGCACGGCGCATTTAAATGAGTCCCACAAAATATGCGGATCAGTGGACTCCTTGTTAAATTCAAGATATTCTTTAATAAAAGTAGATGTTTCGTTAATAAATTCTGGGCATTTCAAGAGTTCTAGGTTGAGTCTCCAAAAACCTGGGCCTCGTGGTATATTTGAAGTTATTAAAGATATGCCAATCAAGGAATGGTCCGATCTCATGCTCTCCGCAATGACCACTTTATCTATAGACGAAGTTAACGAAAAAGAAGTTAAAAAGTAGTCTATGCGGCTGGCCTGAGATCGGCGTCGCCAAGTATAACGTGTCGTTCTCGGGTTTTTATATCTATAAATATCAATTAAATCTAGGTTAGCACATAGCGAATTGATAGCTTGAAGACAATTAGGGTGATAGTTCGAGTTCTGTCTTCCAGTCCTATCAATTCGAGTATCCAAAACTGTATTAAAATCCCCTGTAATTATAATATGTTTTGCAGAGGTTAAACAATTTTGCGGTCCCCCGAAATGGAACGAAATGGAACGAAATGGAACGAAATGGAACGAAATGGAACGAAATGGAACGAAATGGAACGAAATGGAACGAACTGGAACGAAATGGAACGAACTAAAACAACATATGTAACATTATGAAATGAAATACCAGTAGATAACGAAGTATAAGGAGTAGACTGGAAGCATTTTAAATACAGCAGTGAGTGGTAAATACATAATATAACGTGTTTTATTTCTTGAATCTATGTAATAATATTAAAAACAACGTTTTTGTCGCGTTTGTGTGGCTAGATTCTTCCCTGAAAATGGAGGCGCCGCGCGCGTGCAAAGAGATCCGCCGCTCTTGCTTGTGTACCAGCGATCTGCAAATGAACTGCTGCAAATAGCAGGGAAAACAAGCAAACCGAAATAGTATTGCAGAAGTTGATGGTAACATTGCATCTCCAAGAGGGCATGAGGCAAGCGTAATCTTATTATGTATACAGCTAGCGTGTTTGCGTGTTGTGTGAACCGTGAAATACATGCATTGCTCGTTCACACCCTCCCTTTGTTTTGTCGTGAACAAGGAAGCATAAATGTCTCCAGGGGACTCCACGTCCGTGTTTGAATGGAGTGTGAAATGTGTGAAATGTGTGACGCACCGCAGAGCTTCATTTAAATATCATTAACGGAAGGGTCCATTCAGGGGTCAGGGGTCTGACTTTAAGCCGAACAATTGGAAAGATATGCATATGCTACGTACCAGTTATGGACTAAAACCGTATTCAAATAAATGGAAAGTCGGGGTTTGATTCAACCTGTCGGCAGCACGCCCACAGTTCCGTCGCGCTGGCAACAATGCCGGTTTATTTGTATGCGGGGCTCCATTTGGGGGAGAGATTTATAGATAATAAAATAACGCTTGCCTCATGCCCTCTTGGTGAATTATGAGATGCACTGTTACCACCAACTGTATAATCTAGTCCTAACTTCGATACTCAGTTCCGTTTGCTTGTTTTCCCTGCTATTTGCAGCAATTCCTTTGCAAATCGTTGGTACACAAGCAAGAGCGGCGGATCTCTTTGCACGCGGCGCCTCCATTTTCAGGGAAGAATCTAGCCACACAAACGCGACAAAAACGTTGTATTTAATATTATTACATAGATTCAAGAAATAAAACACGTTATATTATGTATTTACCACTCACTTCTGTATTTAAAATGCTTCCTGTTCCAGTCTACTCCTTATACTTCGTTATCTACTGGTATTTCATTTCATAATGTTACATATGTTGTGTTAGTTCGTTCCATTTCGTTTCATTTCGTTTCATTTCGTTCCATTTCGTTCCATTTCGTTCCATTTCGTTCCATTTCGTTCCATTTCGTTCCATTTCGTTCCATTTCGTTCCATTTCGTTCCATTTCGTTCCATTTCGTTCCATTTCGTTCCATTTTGCACTTTCGGGGGACCCCAATTTTGTAATTTAGTTTCGAGATTGAAGAAGAATGATGGGTCGTCTATATTGGGAGCATAAACATTGGCCAGACAAAAACGTAGTGAGTTTATAGTAATGTCCACTACCATCCATCTACCCGAGTCATCGCTGAGAGTTTGATGGATGGTATATGGAAAATGTTTTCTGAATGATATCATCACACCTCTACTGTTGCTAGCACCATTGTTAAACAAAATCGACGCCCCCCAATTTGTTTTCCATTCTTCCTCATTCTTTTGAGTGCAATGCGTCTCTTGAAGACACACAATGTCATTTGATTTGTCTTGTAACCACGTGAATACATCTATTCTCTTTTTTCGGTCGCCCAAACCGTTGCAGTTGTAGCTGCCGATATTAACTTTTAATAACCCCATGCCTGAAGTTGTTGAGGTACACACGAATCATAATTAACTGAAGCCGGAGGGGGCGTCCAAAAAAAAAAGTAGAGCATACAGTAAAATATAAACAAATCTTTGACTCAACTTGAGAAGTTGGGGTTTCAGGCGGTGTATACCAAAGTATATATGTATAGTTAAAAGCAATAACATAAGGAAAGACGAAGGACCATGTGCCATACAAAAACAAAAAACAGTGTCTACATATCATCAGATTCCCGCCATTACAGGTGACAGGTAAAGAAAATGTAGACATCACAAACAAGAAGACGAGAAAAATATAAGTTGAACAATGAAAGTTAACAGAAATCAAATACAACAACATTTCTTTCTTAACGCCGGTCGATTTGGCGGCATTCCTCTTAGCTCAATTAATAACAATGACTATTCCATTTTTCCGCAATACGTAAATCAAAATCTATTAAGAAAACCAAAAACATAGTACATAAATATTGTTGGTATCAACATAGAGGAGAAAAAAAAATACTAGTAGTAGACAAGTTGATACCAACAATATAGTCAGGCAAGAAAATAACTCATATCACCCCAAATCATAATGATAACATAAAAAGGAACAAGAAAAAATAAACAGGAGTGATTTCCTTTCGCATATTATGAGCCTACACGTAGTTCTAATTAGCAGCTGTCAAAAAAAATTCTTCAGACATAGTCAAGAAACCAGCCACACTTTAATGCAAATTCCTAGCATTTTAATGCAAATTTGTACCTATTTGCTGCCACAAAAAGAGAGGAAAAAATCTATAACTAGAACAGGGTACAAATTTACTGTGACAAATGTACCTTGGTAGTATAAACAAAACTACCTCATAAGATACTGCACATGTCGTTTCTACATAGTGCCATTTAAGAAAATACTGGTCTACTCATCGGTGAAATAAACACAGCAATGACAGCGCCATTTTCAAAAAGTTTAGGCGACATAGGTCTGAGTCTATACATACTACTTTGTAAGGAGAATGTCCACCGCGTCTACTCGTTTTTTCTACTCGTTGGCCAGAAAGCCCTTGAGTACTTGCCTACAATCTTCGTCCTTGTTGTACGGGATTCCGCGAATGATGATGTCCGCCTTCATCGAGTATCTCTCCGTAAGGATGCCCGCGCTGATCCTCTCTCGTCGTTCAGTCAGCAGGGAGTCGTTGAGCCGCTTCATCTCGCCGTCCTGGAACTCCACGGTTGTTTCCAGCTCCCGCACCCGGTCCCTCAGCGCTGTCATGTCGGTGGTGAGGCTGTCAACTTTAGTGTCTAATGTTTGTATCTGAGACGACAGCTTGTCCCCAACATTATTAAATTCCTGTACCACAGTGTCTTGTTGTTTCCTTACTTGAGTCATAATCAGTTGAGCCAGTGTCTGTAACTCTGGAGAGAGGGAATTTAGGCTCACCTCAGCAGTGTCGTCGGGCGAAATGGCCGCCATTTTCGGCGTCTTGGGAGGGGGGTTTTGTTGACTCGGGCTGAATTCCCCCGCACTTGAGCCTGTGGAGTGTCTGTTGCGTTTTCTCATGGACGGGCGAAGTTTCAACGCGAACAATGTGCAGTTCTACACCGATTCAGATGGCCTGGTCAGTTCAGAAATGCGGACAAGAAGAAAAAGTTCCGGAGCTACATGACACGCATCATACCACCGCCGCCATCTTGATTCTGAGATTGTGGAGTTAGAGAGAGTGGCATTTAGAACCATACCTATAAAGATGAATCTCCGCTAATACGGAGCATTCTTGTACCACCCTACTTATAATTATCGTAGCTTATGTAAAGCGCTAATGGATAACTTTCAGCCAATTGTATATATTTCGAATGTAAGATCATTGAGTGAAAAAGTGATTAGGTTACAATAGGTTTGTAGGTGATTGTGAAACGATTTGAGTGAAATGGCACAAATCCAAGCCTTATCTTTAACGCATACACAGGTCTCCGAAAAGATCAAGTAAAGACACTTACGTATTCATGTTTAGTTGACGTCCTAACGAATTTGTAAATATTGGGTATTTGAAAATTCTTAAATGTTACTTGCAAACCTGTTAAACAAGTTCTTCACTACTCCTGTAGTAAATCAGCCTCTCCCTGAAATCAGTACCTGGAAACATCCCTTTCTCGGCAACGTCCATTTGACAGCTGAGGAAGTACTCGATGTTTTTCTCACCCTATACTGCACAAAAGCTGTTGGTCCTGATTCCATTTCCCCAGCCCCCCAACTTACTACAATCTTCAACAAAAGTATTCAATCTGGCAGAGTCCCAGCTAAATGGAAAGAAGCCAACGTCTGTTCTATCTTCAAGAAAGGTATTAACCCTCAAACCACCGTAGCTTTTTTACGACTAATCTTACCGTATGGGGTCAAAACTGACCCTACAATGTTTTCTACAAATATAGCTTTATTGGTGACTATTTTTGTGGCTTGTATATATGTATAGTTTAAGTAATCTATAAGGGACAGTTTGACATGAATATGTGTGAATAATTTCTGTTCATTATGATGATTTATGCAAAAATAGGGAACATCGTCTTTTGCAACTAACGCTATTCAGACAAGTGGGCTCTTTTGAGGCCTGCGCCAACACTTGATGTCATATAGTATCTGAATGTCTTACTCTAGAACAACCAAACTTGGTCACCTTTGCTAAAATTGTGTTGGCAACAATTTTAAATGAATGAAATAACTAATCAAGGTTTTCATGTTGCTATGGCAACCGCCTTCTTCGAGCCATATTTGGAGAAAGTCGCTACTTTTGGATTTTACAATGTAATTCTAGGGCTGTCTTTTTAAACTGCACTTATTTTCTGACATCAATACCAACCAAATTAATTCACTATCACTTTTTTGATTTAATAGTCATAATTTATGCATATTTGATTACGTCATCGGTCAAAATCAAAGATGGCGGACGATATAATTAGATTAGCTATAACTGGCTATTTCAACCTCAAATTTCATCATTACCATGTTTATTCAAACGGAAACAATCTTAATATAAACGCTTTGGTCCATTTTTATTGTGTTATAAGGTTATATGATGAAAAAATGCATTTGAAATAATTCAAGATGGCGGAACCAAGATGGCGGATTTCGCTAGTGTGACTTGATATGAATATGATTTTTATGACGTCATTTTGACGTTGTTCCTGTTGCCATCTACAAATAACGTCTTTGGATATATTAAGATTTATCATACATAATTTCTACTTAAGTTTTATCGTGTACCTTTGAATTATATGGAAATACCCAATTTGTTTGTTTTCGTCATAAAGTCACATAAATGACGTCATAATACGTCGCAACGTCATTGATATTTACGTTCATTTGAAAAATTTGTTTTTTTCACGTTTCTACAAAATCATATTTTGTAACTATGATCATGATAACCCTTATCATACATGTTACTGGATGACAAGTATCAAAGAATAGGGAATATGAGTGCAGATTTAGCTGGGGTCAGTTTTGACCCCACTGGACCATGCGTAAACTTTTTAGAATAACTTAATCAACAATGAGCCAATCTCGGTAAAAACTTGTTAGAAGTTATAAGACATATATACAAACAAACTCATAGAAGGAATTTTGTTTTCGACTCGAAATGTCAAAATGGCACATCTTGATATACGCCTGGGGTCAGTTTTGACCCCATACGGTGGTTTTAGGGTTAAAGAACTTGTGGAAAATTATCGACCTATATCGTTATTTAGTGCTGTATGCAAAGTTATGGAACGCTGTATTCTTAATCGTATATCCCCTTATCTCCAAGAACAAGCAAATCAACACGGTTTTATAAAAGGCAGGTCTGCAAGTAATCAACTTTTGGAAACCTTTCAACCCATAGGCAGAATTCTTTACCACAGTGGCCATGTATACGTCGTATAATTAGATTTTTCGAAAGCATTCGACAGCATCCCGCATCATCGTCTGGTACACAAACTCCAAACATTTGGCTTTCATTCTAATCTTCTACACTGGTTCTCTGACTAACTCTCCAATCGAAGACAGCGGTTTATTGTTGAAGGAGTTCTTTCATCCAGGGTTCCATTCTGGGACCTCTTCTTTTCTTACTTTACATTAACCCTATCCAGACTGGGGTGGGGCTAAAAGTGGCCGCACCAACTTTGACATCGTATAACTACCGAACGACATATGATAGGACTACCAAACTTGGTGAATTTTCCAAAAATCTAGTTGGCAACAATATTATGGTAAGTTTATTATTTTTGTGTTGCCATGGCAACGGGTTTCTGAAAGGCATTTTATGCAAAAATCACTGATGTTTTTTAAAACAATGATATTTCTTAGTTTTTCTTGCACAACCACACTAGTTTTCCAACATGTATAGCATCATATGTATATAGATGTAACTTGCATGATTAAATATTCATAATTTATGTTAATTTGATGACATAATCGGGCAAAATCCAATATGGCGGACCATAACACTATTTTAGGTATCAACATGCTTTGTCGCCTTCAAAATCGTCACTACGTGGCATTTTCTTTACCAGAAATGACGTCAAATTACGTCATAACGTCACCAAAATTCCAGGAATTATAAAACTTGAACATCACTCCCTACAAATTTGGGAATGATACGTCATATCGTTCAGAAGTTATGAGGGGGGCGAATGACCCCCCCCCCCTCCAGTCCCAGATATCCCAAAAAAGGCCAGTCTTGATAGGGTTAATGACTTACCATCTACTATAGAATGCCCTATGGCCCTTTATGCTGATTACTCTAAGTGTTACAAGTAAATATCGTCACCTGCTGACAGCATTTCCCCTCAATATGACATTGATAACATGACTACAGTTATAGTTGGATGATGAAATTTAATACCACTTAATGTAAAGTACTCACAATTTGTAGGACTAAAGCACCAGTGATCCACGTATATAAGATGGAGGGACAAGTGCTTTTAGCGGTCACAGAATTCAACGACCTAGGGGTATCTATCTCCCACTCTCTTTCTTTGAAAAGCCACTTTATATAGCATTATATAGCCTTCCCACATGCATCTTTAAGATCGAATTCTTAGACCAAGCTTCAAACCAAAAAATGTCTTACCACTACTTTTAAAACCTTTTTTTTCCAAAAAAATTTACACATCTGTAACGCTTTGCCCCTCAACACCAGACTCCTAAAATAATGCCCTACCGTTTCTATCAACACCTTTAAAAAACTGGCCTAGTTCACCACCACTCTCTTACCACCAATAGTTTCGACCCCAAGTACATATGCTCATGGCAAACCCTCTGCCAATGCCCTAAATGCACCCCCTATTGAATTCATCATCCTGATCCGATATGCATTTCAATATCATATCCCTGTCCAATGATTTTTGTTAGAAGTGTTGATGATATTATTAGTTTTAGTATTTTTATCATTGTTATTATCATTTGGTTTCGTATAGATTTGGTTTATTCATCTTCTGTTGGTGTTGACCAATAATATTTGTTAGCAGTATTGATCAGTATTGTTGTCAATATAAGTAACATTATCATTAGTGTTACCATTGTTATTATTATGTGGATTCCACCAAGTTTTGGTTTGTTGAATTTATCTATTCCCTTCTGTTGTATTTTTTACCCGGACAGGGATTACAAAGGAAATGTGTCCTGTTTCCCTTTGTCCGTTTGCATCATGTGACGTAATAAAGGTGAAATAATTAAAAAAATCTTTTTTTTATTGTTCAAAGAACATAACAAGATACAATAAGAGAACCATCCAACAATAACTGCTCATATACAAATAATAAGAAATCAGATATAATAATAGTAACCGAAATTCGGTAATGATCACATAATTCATCCAACAGAGATGAATAATGTAATGTAACTGAAGATTAAGGGATTTCTTACATGACAAAAATAACAACATAAGTTTCAATGAATCAAGAAATGAATCATATGAATCACATATTCAGCTGCATAACGTGCCCCACTTCCCCAGGTGCTTGTCCAATTTGTCTTTCTTCAGGGCTATATAATACTCTACCTTGTAAAAAAAATGAACGTACTTGAGAAAAGACTCAAAATTCAAAGCACTTGATTTTTTACATCTAAATATATAAACCTTAGCAAGTAATATTATCAAATTTTCAATGGGGGGAGTTCCAGAGTACAAATTACCAAAGATAACATTGAATCCATTTAACCGTAAATATATAGCTGTTCTATGGTAATACCAGGTTTTGACTTTGTTCCAAAAGAGGGTTAAGTTCGGACATTCCCAAAAGACATGTATGTATGATTCATCCTTATCATGACAGAACGAGCACAGTGGGGTATCTATACATTTCCAAATATACAACAGCTTATTTGTAGGTAAGAACTTATGCAGAATCTTATATTGGAAAAACCTAGTTGATGAGTCAATAGTACATAACATTAAAGAGGTGTATACTTGTTTCCAGGGAATGGGGGTGTCAAATTCGGTGGCGCTTTCATAGCTGCCCACACTTTTTAGCTGTCTAGTCTTTTTATCCTTTGAAGTGGAATTTATGGTGCAGTAAGCTGCCATCAATGAGGAATCAACACAACAAATTGTGCAGGGAGCTCTATTTGTAACTATGACAAGGCTTTTGGACGTTTTTGTGCTGACTGACTGGGTTTTCTGAGATGTTTCTGGAGTGACGCCGCTGTGAAGGGAGGGCAACAACGCTAAGACAAAGGAATGCTCCCGAGCCACGACTTAACTCCGCGTCTACGGACCAAAATGGTGAGGTAGTCAGTGACACTTAACTCATGAGTTACTGGACGACTTACTTGTAAAGCCTGAGAAGCTGTAAGGCGATCCCAACAGTACAAAACTGAGAAACACGTCTACCTTTTGTTGTTTACCCGTGTGGATGCCTACGTCGGGTTACTACAGGTCATCATGAACACGGCCCTTCAAAGCGTCATGTCGTATTCGTCTTTAGCCCTCTGGGCACTCAGTTCTTACTCAAAACTGACTGTTACAGCCAAAAGAGCCATCATCGAATGCGGGATTAAGAAGAAAAACTTCCATGCTAGAGGATGCCGTAGTGGGAAGAACAGACCCAGACCAATTCCTGTTTTGTTAAGTAATACTCGTCATAAACTACCTCCTAGACAGTTTAAGTGGTCTCACTTCACTAAGCCGAAAACCCTGCAGGACATTAAGAAAGTACAAGCCGACAATAGGCACCGATCACAACAACACATGCCATCCATCTTGCTGTGCAATCCCAGATCATTAGTAAACAAACTAGAGGAATTCCAGACAATATTGCTACACAATGACATTGACATTGCTGCTGTGACAGAGTCGTGGTTTTCCGCTGCCATGCCAGAGGCATGTTTGAATATGGATGGCTACAACATGTTCTCCAGGAGCCGCACTGAGAGGAGGGGAGGTGGAGTAGCCTTATACGTGAAGGACTCATTACCGGCAAAAGTTGTACAAGAAATAGCGGTGCCACCCGAATTAGAATGCCTGTGGATCTCCGTTAGGCCCAGACGACTACCTAGAGGACTGTCCGAGTTGTTTATCTGTACGGTGTACAACACGCCAGCATCCCGCCACCAAGACACACTCGTGGAGCACCTGCTCACGGGAACAGACAGCATTAGAACAAAGCACCCCGAAGCAGGCCTGATTCTCCTCGGAGATTTTAACAGACTGGACACAAAGGACATCTGCAAGGGAAATAGGCTGGTGCAGGTAGTCGACACACCAACCAGAGGGCAGTCTATACTGGATGTGATCATAACGGACCTACAACGTTTCTACCAGAAACCCGAAGTGATAAGCCCACTTGGGCTAAGCGACCACAACATGGTCCTATGGAAAACAAACATCCGGAAATCTCTTAACAGAACCAAAATCAAAACAGTGCGCCCCATGCGGGACTCCGACATTCGCGCATTTGGTCAATGGGTCTGCTCCCATGAATGGCAGGAAGTCTACGGTGAACAAACGTGTGATAACAAGACAGCCAAGTTCTACGAGACACTCCAAAATGCCATCGAAACGCACTTCCCCGTCCGACGAATTAAGATGCATCCAACTGACAAACCATGGGTAACACCTGAACTCAAGTCACTCATTCTAAAACGTCAAGACGCTTTCTCGCAAGGGAAAATGTACCTCTGGAAACAACTCAGAAATAAGATCAGCAGAGAAGTCAAGAGAGCAAGGAAGAGACACTACTGTAACCGAGTCGAGAAACTTAAGAGAGACAACCCAGGTAAATGGTACCAAGAAATCAAAACTATACTCAACTTGCAACAGAAGGACCTTTCTATCCACATCCCGGGGAACGAGAATGCGGACAGTCGTTTTATTGCCAACTATATCAACAAGCACTTTGCCGGAGTTGCACAGGGTCGCCCCAGACTGGACCCCGCCCAACTACCAGCCTACCTGCCATGCGAGTCCCAGCCGCCAGAGGTCCACCCTTGGGAAGTTAATCACGTTCTGCGCAAACTGAAGGTGGGGAAAGCCTCAGGCCCAGATCAGATCAGCACCAAAATATTGAAAGAGTTCTCCTATGAGCTTAGCGAACCAATAGGAAACATCTTAAATGCATCGTTCACAGAAGGATTCGTACCACAAGAGTGGAAGGATGCTGTCGTCGTACCCTTACCGAAATCTCAACCTCCGTCGGTGGAAAAACTACGCCCGGTGTCCCTTACATCCCAGCTGGCGAAGGTGGCCGAGTCGTTTGTGTGCAGGTGGTTGCTGCAGGACATAAGGCCCTCACTTGACCCCCAGCAATTCGGGGGTCTTAAGGGACGCTCCACCACTCACTACGTTGTCAGCCTGGTTGACCATCTAACTAAGGCATCTGACAAGCCCGGTAATATCTCAACCCTAGTGATGACTGACTTTTCCAAAGCATTTGATGGTATTGACCACACCACTGCCATATGTAAGCTGTTTAAACTTGGAGCAAGATCATCCATTATCTCGTGGATCTGTGACTTTCTGTCTACATGCCGCCAACGCGTTCGATAGAGCGGTGAGCTTTCTGATTGGGAGACACTGACATGTTCCGTCCCTCAAGGTACACTGCTTGGTCCAGTTATTTTCCTTGCAGTTTTTGACGATGCAGTTAGAGAAATCCCCCCAAGTGTGCTAGAATGGAAATTTGTGGACGACCTGTCAATGGCCGAATCGAGACACTATCAACAACCATCTATCATGCAAGAGGAGCTGGACAATTTCAACCAATGGTCAGAACAGAACCACATGCTCTTGAACGCCGACAAATGCAAAGTCATGACCTTCTGCTTCATGATGCGTCCACCCCCACCGCTGCCTCTTACCATTAATGGGAAAGAACTGGAGAACGTGGCAGTCACACGTCTGCTTGGGTTATTGATGCAGGCTGATCTGAAGTGGGAGGCCAACGTGTCACAAATGCTTTCAAAAGCCAACAGCCGTCTGTTTCTGTTAAGACGCCTAGTAACGTTCCATCTGTCAGCTCTGGACTTACTTAACCCTATCCAGACTGGGCTTTTTTGGTATATCTGGGACTGGGGGGGGGGGGGCTAATTCGGCCCCCCCTCATAATTTCCGAACGGTATGATGTATCATCACCAAATTTGCAGGGAGTGATATTCACGTCAAGTTTTATAATTCCTGTAATTTTGGTGACGTTATGACGTAATATGACGTAATTATGACGTCATCGATGTGATTTTATTGCCTAAATAGGGAATTCCCGTAATATCTAAAGGTATTTAACAAAACAGAAGAAATCAAACCCCGCATTAGTACCGTAGAATATAGATATAGAAACTTACTGTAGAATAGCAATATAGAATGATTTTGTATTCATGTATACCTTTGTTTTACCTTACATTTGTATTTCGACATTGTTGTCAACATGCAATTAGCCTACGGGCATGAATTTGCAATAAACTATTATTATATTATTCATTTTAAGGTATGCAAGGCATACAACATCAATGGTAAGTACGTTGACGTCAAAATGACGCCATAGAGTGACGTCATGTGTTGTTAGCGATCCCTTGGGATCCGCCATCTTGGATCGGCCATTTTGAAATTTTTAAAAATCCTTTTTTTCCACTTATGACCACAAAGGACACTGAAAATAGACTAGAAATGTTAATCTAAATGTTTCTGATAAGGAAAATGTCAGGTATTGACGATTCTAAAGGCAAAAAAGCCTGCTGATGCCTGAAATAGTGATATAGTCCGCCATCTTGGATTTTGACTGATTACGTCATCAAATAAGCATAAATTATGAATATTAAATCAGGAAAGTTACATCTAATTACACATAATGTAATACATGTGGGAAAACTAGTGTAGTTGTGCAAGAAAACCTGAGAAATATCATTGTTTTCAAAAAATTTATGATTTTTACATAAAATGCCTGTCAGAAACCCGTTGCCATGGCAACATGAAAAATGATAAACTTTAACCATTAGTATAAAATTGTTCCCAACAAAATTTTAGGAAAAGTCACCAAGTTTGGTAGTCGTAGCATACATCGTTTGGCAGAAATACGATGTCAAAGTTGCCGCGGGCACTTTTAGCCCCCCCCCCCCCCAGTCTGGATTGGGTTAAGGTCTATACCTCATTTGTACGACCTGTCGTGGAATATTGTGTCCCTGTGTGGAACGCCGGACTTACATGCATGCAGGTTACCAGGTTGGAGCGTGTGCAGAAGAGGGCACTGCGCACAATTTTGAGAGGACAATACACCACATATGACTCAGCCCTGCAGCTAACAGGTCTTGAGACACTGAGCGACCGTCGAGAGGACCTATGCCGAAAATTTGCGAACAATCTTAACCCCGAACTCCTCCCACCTACAGTGGGGGAACTACATGGCAGAAACACTAGAAACGGTGGGAAACTCAGAAACATCAAGTGCAGAACTAACCGCTACAAGAACTCCCCAGTAGCCTATCTAGTCCACTTACTAAACAATTAATCACAATGGGATACAGAATAGTTTGCTTCATTACCTTTTAAGAATATTGTTATGTCACCGAGTTGTAGATAAATTTGATTCGTTTTAACCGTTATGGATATTTTGATAATGTATTGTATGTCAAGACGTTTTAAGTATTTTCCTTGTGTTTTTAAGATAATGTGATACATATGATTGTACAGTGTACGTAATTCAGCTTTTAGCTGCCATGTTACACTTTTTCCTAATAAACCATTCATTCATTCATTCATTCATTCAAAGAGGTACAGCCATGATAATTGCACCTTGTGAGAAGTATCAATAAGATTGTTACATATCAAAAAGAATCTATACATACTCTTATCAATTTTTATCCGTTTTAACCATCTATTGTTCTGTGTTGCAGGGATACATACTTGGCCTGGAGAAGTATCACATAACACTGATTCCCATTTGTTGGGAATGGCAGAGATTAATTGATTATATTTAAAGTAATTACAAATTGTTCCATATTTTGTGCAGAATTCATCATAAGACATAATACTGCCATCAATATTCATGATATCATTTATGAAAAACAATGTTTCGATTGATAAAGGCATTAAATATGACCGGTAAGCCTTCAATAAGAATATTTCCATTCATAAATAATAATTGTTGTTTGGTCTCATCAGGGGTTGTGGGGATTTTATACTGATATATGTACCATGCCAATAAGACTACACTTGAAACAGACTTATTCTAAGATGCTGTATAGACTCTAGCTGAAAGAAAGGAGAGAAAAAATTGATTGAAAAGCCGGGTGCATTTTTAACAGCCATGTACTAAACCAATATTGATTAGAGTATAATTTGGGGACCCACGAAGCTTTTATTGTGAGTGCAAAGGCATACAGGTTTTTAAAATTTAGACCACCATTATCAATGGAATTATAAATTGTTTTTCTGCCAACTCTTTCAGGTCCTCCATTCCAGATGAAAGAGAGAATTTTCCGCTCATACTGTATAAATAACTGTTTGTCTGGCAATGGAAGCACCTGAAAGAGGTGGGTGAACTGAGAAACAATTAAAGAGTTAATGATAGCTATTTTACCAAATTAAGATAATTTTTTTCCTTTCCAGGAACATAAAATTCTATGTAATCTATTTAAGACAGGTTCAAAATTATCATCAATAATATTCTCTATATTCTCAGGTATATGAATACCTAATAATTTGACATTACTATTCACCCATTTAAAAGGGAGATGGGTAGGCAATTTGAAATTGCTGCTTTTTAGGGATCCAATTCTAAGAATTTTGCATTTTTCAACATTTAAGGAAAGGCCGGATATTTGAGAAAAAATTTCTAAATCTTGGAGAAGCGCATAAAAAGAGGCTAAATTAGGAGCAAAAGGGAAATTGGAGTCGTCTGCATACTGTGAAATTTTGGTGCATCTCCCCTTCACAGATAAGCCAGACAAGTTTTCATTATGGCGAATCTTAATGGCTAAAACTTCAATAGCAAGAACAAAGAGATAAGGACTAATGGGGCAACCCTGCCTTACACCTCGATGCAAGGTAAAAGGGTTAGACATATAACCGTTGTTTAACACAGAGCTGATAACATTATTATACAAAACTTTTACCCAGGCAATAAATTGGGGGCCGAAATTAAAAAATTCTAAAGATCGTATGATAAAGTCCCATCTAATAGTATCGAAAGCTTTTTGATAGTCCGCGATAAATATAAGACCAGGTTTATCTTCCTGTTCATAACAATCAATAGTCTCAAGAATACGTCTTATGTTATCTCCTATAAATCTACCATGAATAAACCCCGTTTGGTCTTCATGAATAATATCCTTAATAACATATCTACTCTTAAAGCTAAACATTTAGACAGTATTCTTTAATCACAACATAGCAATGTAAGGGGGTCTCCAATTGTCTAATAATGTAGGGTCTTTATCTTTCCCGTCACTACCTTGTTTTAACAGTAAAGATTCCTTGTTTCTGGGTATTGGGTAGGAAACCTTGTGCAAGTGAATAATTAAAACATTCAAGCATGGGAACTTTAAATACCGAAAAAAATTCCTTGTTTCTGGGTATTGGGTAGGAAACCTTGTGCAAGTGAATAATTAAAACATTCAAGCATGGGAACTTTAAATACCGAATAAAATTTTCTATATACTTCAACAGGAATTCCATCTAAACCAGGGGATTTACCGTTTGAAAAGGTATTGATTGCATGAAATAATTCTTTTTCTGTGATAAGTCCCTCACAGCCCAGCTGTTGATCATTTGATAATACTCTACCATAATCTATAGGGAAAAATTGTTGAGTTCTCTCAGGGGTTATGGGCAATGGTGGGTCTTTAAAGGAATACAAGTTCGAATAAAATTCAGTTTGTTTGTTTAAGATTTCTTCAGGGTTACAAGTGAAAATATCATCTGAGATTTTTAATTTCTGAACATTCTTTCTGGTATAATTTCTGTTAACCATATTTAAAAAAATACTCTGTGCATCTCTCCCCAGAATCCATCCACTTGGCCCTTGATCTTATAAGTATACCATTTATGCGGTGTTTGTATAATAATTCTAATTCATTCTGTTTATTCTCAAGGTCCTGGAGTATAGGGTCTGGGGGGGAAGTCGTATTATCAATTTGGGTGTTCAGTTTGTTGATATCATCAATTTATTGTTTCTCTCTGGATAAATATTGTTTTTTCTTAAAACTAGAATACTTAATACAGTGCCCCCTAAAAAACATTTGGCAGCTTCCCATACAATATGGGGATTGGCTGTGTTTCTATTGATATTAAAAATTTATTCATAAGTTCAACAGTTTTCTGATAAAAAGATGTGTCTTCTAATCAAGATGTATTAAATTTCCAGTCCCCCTTTCCCCGAGGGAATTCAGCAGTTACAAGGGGCATAGCAATTAATTTATGGTCATATTCAAAGCTGTCGGCAATCACACATTTGTTTACTTTATTAATTAACTTAAAACTAACTAGGAAATAATCTATCCTACTCGCTTGACGTCTACGACGCCAAGTGTATCTGATGGTGTTAGGGTTACGAAATCGCCATATGTCATTTTAATCAAATTTACCTGTCAGTTCAGAAATATAGTCATAAGCTTTAGGGTGATATATTCTATTTGCTGTGGGTTTTGTACTGTAAGGAAATCTCCAGTTTTAACTAAATTTTCATTACACTCAGGAAAATTATCTAGTTCCTCCAATAAAGTCGAAAAGAATACTGGGGAATCCTCATTAGGGGCATATAAACATTTATTTATTTATTTATTCATCTTTAAGATAGTCCCTTCAGCTGACTCAGCAGCTGATTTCCAAGGGAGCCCTTACATACAGATAATAAATAAAGGTCATAAAATGATAATTAAACATAGGAATAGTACAGAACAAACTCAATATAACAAACAATAGCACTGAAATCATCAAGCAAAATCAAACAAATGATGTTGAGAGGGTCAGAGGTCAAAGCAGTGACATAGGAGTAAAATAATCATATAATCTAAACAAGCTTGATGGGCAAAAGTAACTGAACAAACGTAATATGTTGTAGATGGTCAATAGACGGCTAGTAAAGTGACTTTAGTCGCTCTTTAAAAATGTTAAGGTTCGGCGCTTGTTTCACATTCAGTTCGAGTGCGTTGTAGGTTACTACTGCCCTATATGCGAATGTACGTTGACCTGTTTTTGATGTGTAGTTGGGTCTGTGAAGTAGGTGTGATTGTCTAGTGTGGTAATTGTGGACTTGGTTATTATAACTGAATGTGTTGAGTAAATAGCTGGGGGCTAGCCCATTGAGACATTTATACACCATTATGCAGACATGGCGTGTTCTTCGGTGTTGTAGAACTCAACAGAGGCAGAAGGAGGCCTATATACAGACCCAATAATAATTGGTTTAGTACAGGGAAGTTGTATTTGGCAAAAAAGTGCTGCAAGTTCTGGTTGTTGTAGGTCCTTCCTTTCAGAATGAGTGTACGATTCAGATATATACATGGCTACCCCTCCCCCATTTCTATTGCGGTCGAGTCTATATAGATGATATCCAGCAATACGTAATTCATTGTCAGATATAGAACCGTCAAGATGAGTCTCACTAATGGTCATCACATCTACATGATTAGAAGTCATGAATACAGATAATTGGTCCAACTTACTGTAAAGACTACGTATGTTCAGGTGCACAATGCTAAGGCCCTTTGAGGGAATCATGCTAGGACAATCATCCATATCCATCTCATCAGAGCTGTTCACTGTGCTACCACATGGTGAGTTAAAGAAGGAATCACTAAAACATGGCAGTAGACATGGATTGCAATACCAATACTCATGGCTGTTGGCTAAGTTGCAGTAAGTTTTGTGGTCCATGCCTATACACTTAATGTGAAACCACTTATCACACAAGTCGCAGCAGATACCCTTCTGGTTGTTTCTGACCCACGGGTCTTTGGGCCCAGGGTTACTTGCAACATCCCCTGACAATAAAAGCAGTGTATGTAAACAAAGATGTGCAAAGTTCACACTAGTCTTGACATTTGAGTCGCTCTTGCTTCTGTTAATAGTTGCAGGTGGGTATAGTAAGGTTAGGGCATAATCCCCTGGTGATATAGCAGTAAAACAATGATTATCACCAAATAGATTGACTGCAGTATAGGCCTTAACGTGAGCATGACTGCTGACGTAACACAGACTTATTACTGGGTTGGCAAATTGCAGAACTATCGCAGTTAATGCCACTAATTGGCCGCACAGGAATTCGGCCATTGTTTTGAGAAAGCTCCAAATATAACATAAAAGGATAATTTATGGTATGTAGCGATACAGTCACTACCGAGAATGGCAGAGATAAACAATATAGATGGCGCCGAGAAAAGGGTCAATATCTAGCCTTCGTATCACCACCAGCAGCAAAAGTTCATAACGACTTACAGTACTACAATGTTAAGCAACAAAGAAATAACACATAAACTAAGCAATATCAGTACAAGTCTTACGCTTGATGCTTTACTTGCTTCGGACAAGCTTAGAATTAGAAATTTAAATATATTGGGCGGGTGTAAAATAAGGTTACATCATTTTGCTGTGTAGTTTTGACATATAAAGGACCGTAAGTGCTTATCTTTCAAGCTTGAACAAACCAAAAATGTATCAAGGAGCAAGAAAAAAACACTTAACTTTTCTTCTATTACGTTTTTGGTCTTTGTCACAACTGTTTAATCTTGATTTAAAAGATTCGAAGCCATTAAAAAGGCATAGTGCATAAACCAACGCAGGTAAACGTATGGCGAATTAAGTGATGATGATTGTTAGACTTACAGCTGGTGAGTCACAGATATCAATTTCAAGGATGATGTTGGTCTGATTTGATTACGACGAGAATGTAAATCAAAAGTCATCAAAGGAAATCCATATTTGGTAAATGAATGCAGAAATGTCACGAATCGTTATAGTAGTAAATCTGACTCACCGTCTTAATCATATTCATCCCCTTGACAATAACTCTAATATGACATTGGGGTTAATCGGCTTTAATTGTTGTTAATGTAATTTTACATTCTACTGTCACGAAACATCGTTGAAGACCAACACTGAGATGGAATTCTGACACAGATTGACTCCTGGAAAAACAGGGAATTTTTTTGTCCAAGGAGAGTAGACATACGATTGTGAAAGTGTGATTGAAAGATAACACTGTCTTTTACTGTTTTTTTTTTTCTTTGCAGCTAGAACATGATTAATTGTATGAATAAGATATATTTTAATAGTGATGTTTTCCTATAACTCTGAATATTTGACCTTCAAGGAGGCCCAGTCTCACAAAAGCATTACAGTAAACATCAGATCACAATATCATTAATTATATCCGTTCTTGAAAATTTGCAACATAGGATCAGTCACTTTCGAGGCTCGTAACGTCCGAGCAAAACACGGTGTTGAAAAATCGTTTTCAGCTTACAAAATCCCACCAAAAGACCCTTTGAATGAATTGAGGTTTGGTCAACTAAAAATACGTTTGGATAATGATAGGGTTAGGGTCATAGACTGTACGTCATGTTTATCCTTACCGTCGCCCATAAAGTCCAGGTGGGTCAAAGTCATCGCCGCGGCCTAAGAACATTATGTGAGGGATCATGGTGCAGTACAGGAGCGTCAGTTCCAGCGGTAGGTCCGTATCCGGTATATACAGTGATAATATTTTGGCATTCCTTTCTGGAATTCAGCACGTGACCTGGAAAGATCCCGATTCCTGCCTACGAAAAAAAGAAAATTCAAACCTATTATAAAATTGGTAATTCTTCTAAAGGATTAGTATGGCAGAAGTAGATAGTTTTTAGCTAATACGTTGATAAGACGGGGTGCACCTGTATCATAGTATTACATTATATATATACTCAGCCTAAATAGTAATATTCCTTAGCCTTATATTCCTCAATTTGCGTCTGTTTGTTGGCCGATGATAATTTTCATAAGTCAGACCAGAGTGTCAGCCATGTTGATGGTCGCGGAAAGCCTCCCTTGGCGGAGCTGACGTCAATGGTAACTACGTTGACGTCAAAATGATGATGTGTTGTTGGCGATCCCTTGGGATCCACCATCTTGAATCGGCCATTTTGAATCTTTTCCACTTATGACCCCAAAACACACTGAAAATAGACTATAAAGTTAACGTTCTTCTGAAGGTTTCTGGAAAAGGAAATACCATGTATCAGGAAGTGACGATTTGAAGGCGAAAAGCATGATGAAACCTAATATAGTGATATGGTCCGCCATCTTGGATTTTGACGTCATCAAATTAGCATGTATTATGAATGTTAAATTATGAAAGTTACATCTTATCATATTTGATGTTATACATGTAGGGAAACTAGTGTGGTTGAGCAACTAAGAAAAAAATTGATTTTCTTATAAAATACCTGTCAGAAACCGGTTGCCATGGCAACACAAAAATGATAATTTCAAACCATTATCATAAGATTGTTGCCAACTAAATTTTAGGGAAATTCATCAAGTTTGGTAGTCCTAGCATACGTCGTTTTGCAGTTATACGATATCAAAGTTGGCACGGGCACTTTTAGCACCCCCCCCCCCCCCCCCCCGTCTAGATAGAAATATTAATCGGCCGGTAATGTTTTCCTTCTCTTTTTAGGGATAGTTTGATATTTAGCACTTAAATACACTTTTTCTACTAATACTGCACCATCTTGTGTGGTATTTGATTTCATAGCTTCTGTGCACAATCTCACTTTGATTCAGACAGAGCTTCCTGATCAGCGCTACGTTCACGGTACTTTTGGGTGATATTGTATGTGTGGGACTTCGTAGCTTTAGCTTAGGCCACGCCCACTTCTTGTCTCTGCACCCCAAATACGGTATGGTACCTGGACAGATTATCACGGCCATGACGGCCGGACTAAAAAAAACCTGTTCGGTCTGAAACCGCCGGTGATTAACTGTTTCTATTCCCAAAGAAAATCTGTGTATTTTTTAAGGTTCGGTATATGAATTTAGTTTTCTACCGATATGTATTTGAGGTCAGTATTCAACGTCATTACCTTGTCTGACCGGTTCCGACCTATAGCTTGAAGCTTATACAATGGAGGCAAGAATGTCATTTGAAGGTGAGCAAAGCATAAAATGCATTTTCTGTAATTTGTCATCTTAAAAAGTTGATTTTGCTATTTTCTTATATCACAACCTTTCTTGGACAATTCAAATGAGGATTTCGCTGCGTCACTTAGTTTCAAAATATAGGCATACTTAGTTATTTTGAATTGTTTTGAACTAAGTGTTATGTTGTCGGTGCCATGTTGGGTGGGTTTGTTTGAAGATATACATGCAACTCGAGAAGTTGTGGATGCATGGATGCGTACGGTTTGGGGTATGTGGATTCAGAATGAATGACAGCTTTCCATGGTATTGCAGCAAAACTTCCAGTCTTTCTATTTCGTGTTCTGGAGAACTATGGTCATGATTTGTAATCGGAAATTTGTCATTCTTTACAAATCGTTAAGAAATGTGAAATTTCTGCACCCCAAGCTGCCGTTATGTTCTGATGCATGCAGGGAGCAGTTTTGTTTTGGTGAAAAACTCAAGAAAGGTTTTGTGATTTGTCATGAATTTTGGTAGATAGTAAGGAAACTTGCTAATTGCTAGTGTAACGTGCACTTTCTGGCCTGTCCCACACCCCCAGGTGAATCTCCGCTCTTAGATCAAGGAGCGTTCACAGGTCTCTATTCAAGTCTCAACTCGTCTAACATGTTCCCGTGACCTTCTCGGAGGTCACTGGAAGAGTCTATATACACACCAGGAGGGGGGTTGAGACTACAACGACCTCGCACACTATTCATGCAAATTTAGAGATAATTAGAAGAACTAATAATAAATAACATAAATCAGCTGTGTGGTTGAGGTTCCATCAGTTTGTGTGGATAGTGTATTTTGAAACGATATGGTTATTTTCAATGAACGAGCAACTAATATGCAGGAATGAAAATGAACTATGACAAAAATGAACGGAAAAACGCAACAGAAAAAGAATCGCCAATCTGATAACCAGTCACGTCACAGCAATTCGTCTATCCACTTAGTAAAAAACAGTGTTATTTGACTTTTTTCTGTTATTGTTATCACAGAAAGAGACTTCGGCAACAGACTATTGGACGTCGGGTCAGGCCCGACAGTATATCAGCTGATTAGCGCCAGCCGAGTTTGTTCAGAAATCGTCTGCTCGGACATTCATCAGGTTAGAGTGAAAGCACCATAGATAGACTACCAAAAATCGTTTTTCTTATTTTTCTTGCTCTTCCTTCTACAAAGAAAATTTTTCTGTCAGCAAGAATATTATCCTGTCTACAAGAATCCCTGTTTTAAGCACCAACAAGAATTGCATCTAAGAATTTTTTTAAGTTACCTTAAACCAAGACAGTTCAAGAAAATAATTCTAGTTGAATCAAATTTTGCAAGAGAAAATAACTTATGGGAAGAATCTGTAAGAATACAAATTTGACGAAAGAAAAAAAACAAATCTTACATTAAGCCACAGAAAGCACATTTTTCTTATTTTTGTAGAAAATCCTTATTGAAAAACAGCATGCTATAGATATATCTTCTTATGATATGTTAGATTCAGAACAAAAAAGAATACAATTTTTGTGTAAGAATTGACAAAGGCAAGACTTCCCTGAAGGTTTCTTGAATTTTCTTGTTTTTCCTTTGCATAAGAAAATCATTTTCAACACAAGAAAACAAGAAAAATAAAAAAGAATAAGAAAAAAGATTATTTTGGTAGTGTACAAACATTTCATTTTGATCTTTTACCCCCCGATACTGAAATTTATACAGAGACATCTATCTAAACATCAATGTCTATATGATTATCAAATTTCCTTTGTCTAAACACCATTACTAACAAACGGGTCGTCAACGTGTAATCAATGACTTTACAATTAGGAATTTATAGTGCCAATGCTATTTGAGTGTTTTTCATATCATAATGGCCACACGTTATTCTAGCAATAAATTCAACGTTACCAATTTCGATTTGATTATGTCAAGATAGTTTGCAGATTGATACTGAGCTAAAATGTGGCTTGATAACCCAGGACTAAGAATGTATTTACCCATTGAACAAGCATAAGCATTTTATACATTGGTAATGAGCAAATGAAGTGGGATATGGTGATTAAAAAGTTGTTGAATTTCGGCTCGTGATTGTTAGGAGTCAAATCTGTAAGCTAATGGCGCCATTTCTTCAACCTTAATGGAACTGGGTAGATTTAATGCCAATTGCCTGTGCTTTGTTGAGGAAAGATTTGCATTAGAAAGGAGATCGAAATAATCTTTTTTATGTTAACATTAAGTTTTCATAATTTCCAGGGAGCCTTAGCGGAGATAAAGAGATGGAATAATGGTGGTGAGAACGTGTTTGACTGGAGCACTGTCGTCAAATATGTTTCTGGATTGGAGGGCACGGGGTAGGGAGAGTATCAATGTAAACTAAGGCGTTTCTAAACAAGGTATATACTTAACCCTATCTAGACGGGGGGGGGGGGTGGCTAAAAGTGCCCGCGCCAACTTTGACATCGTATAACTGCAGAACGACGTACGCTAGGACCACTTTTCCTGAAATATAGTTGGCAACAATATTATGACGTCAACGTAGTTACCTTTAACGTAATGTGTCTTGGTAAACCTTAAAATCAAGAATACACACTATTATGTTTAATACCTTTAGATATTACGGGAATTCCCCATTTAGCCAATAAAATCACATCGATGACGTTATAATTACGTCATATTACGTCATAACGTAAAAAAAGTTCTAGGAATAATAAGACGTTGCGTGTACATCGCCCCCTACAAATTTGGTGATGATACATAAACCATTTGGAAGTAATGGGGGGGGGGGCGAAGGAGTCCCCCGCCCCCCCCCCCCACCCCCCCCCCCCCCGTCCCGGATATCCCCGAAAGGCCAAGTCTAGATAGGATTAAGTTACCCCATAAACATAATTATGGGTTGAAAGATATATATGCCTTTTTTGCGTTTTTTTTCTTCACGTTTGGTGACAATTGTGACATTTTTTTATTGTCCTGTGCCCTTATATTTAAAGCAAAGGACTTATATCTGGGTACTGATAACATATATTTGTAGAAAAGTCAATCGATAAACGCAGGACTTTTAAAATGGTTGATTATCTCCATGAAAAATGGAGATATTGTTTTGGTGTGTCTGTCTGCTTGTCTGTTTGTCTGTTTGTGTTTCTGGACTACTCTAGTCAGCATCACTCAAGAGCCTCTTGATGGATTATGATGATATTTGGTATGTGGACAGGTGTTGTGAAGCTGAAATTCAAGTTCAATTTTGGGCCCCCTGGTATGTGACCTTGGTGCTGCAGCAGAACTTCAATTTTTGTATCTTTTGGCCTGGTGCTGTGGTCTTGATTTTTAGGTGGCAGATAGCTTGTAATGTAATAAAGAAGTGGTGTAGGTTTGGGCTCTCTAGCAGCTTCCTCTGGAACTGCAGGGGCGTTATTGTGAAAATCTTCTAAGGAGAATAAATGAACAAAGGAACATCGGATTACCATGATATTTGGTATGCAGGTAGCTTAGATAGAGATATACACAATGGAGTGCAAATTATGCTAATTGGGACTTAATTTGCATGGCTAATGAGGAAAATCTTTATTTGCAATGTTTTCCATTATCAGACTCAAATACATGTAACGTATGTAGTTTACGGAAAGTGGATCATCAACAGATACCAATTATGCAAATAAATTCCCAATTTGCATAATTAATGCAAAACACCCTATCTCATCTAATTGGAAAGTTATAGGACTGTCAATATGATACTTAGTATGCAGGTATCTTAGACAGAGATATACATAATGAAGTGCAAATTATGCTAAATGCAAATTAGGACTTATGCAAATAAATTCATTATTTGCATAATTGATGCAAAACACCATATCTCATCTAACTGGAAAATTATAGGACTGTCAATATGATACTTAGTATGCAGGTAGCTTAGACAGAGATATACATAATGAAGTGCAAATTATGCTAATTGTGACTTAATTTGCATAGCTTAGGAGGAAAATCTATATTCGCATTGTTTCCATTATCAGACTCAAATTCATGTAAGTTTATGGAAAGTGGAGCATCGACCCCTACCAATTATGCAAACACCATGATTCATCTAATTGGAAATTATAGGGCTGTCAATATTGCAACATGTGTAAGTTAGATTAAGGTGTTTATGACCAAGCATATATTATGTGAAATGTTCGTGTGCAATCATACCGATACCTTCGACGCCAGATGGCGGAAACAGTGCCACTCCTTTGTACATAGGATTTTCAATTCTAGTAATGCCATTATACAGTCCGTACTTAGGTCCGACTCTTTTTACAAGAACTCATTTTGCACCAACCTATGGAGCCGCCTCTACACATAGCCATAATATTGTTAGTTTGTCTCAAAATGTTGTATATAATCTTTGTTTTTCATGTTTGTCCCTATGTCATATGGGCCAGTGAGAGCCTGAAATAAAGAAAGAAATAATAATAATAATAATAATAATTATGCAAATGTGTAAATCATTTGCATGAATAGAATTGTTCATATAGTTATGAGGTCGTGGAACTCTTGTTAGTCTTGAGATTCTCACGCTATCATTATGCAAAAACTAGAGTTCCGCGACCTCAAACCTTTATCAAATGGTTAAGATTTTCATGTGACTTGTTTTGGCTCATAATTAGCACAATGCTATCACTAGTTGTCACATGGATGTCCTCTAAATTAGGTAATTTTTCTACATTTAAGGAAATATATTATTTTCATCCGTTTAAGAATAGTCACTTTTTGGGGCAGAAGTAAGCTTAGCTCGAAAGTATTTTGAAATATCTGGATTATTTGGTGTTTGTTCTGGTAAGTTGACTTTTTTGTATTTTTGTCTTGCTGTCCTAGGTGGGAATCACGCCAAGAGCAGCTACGGACTGCCATCAAGGATACCGTGCTGTGTGACGTCCATAAAGACAACCCTCTACATCCGGCTGCGTTCCAACAGTTCGATACCATCATCACTGCGTACTGCCTGGAGGGGGCGTGTTGCAATAAGGGAAGGTAAATCTATTTCTATTCTAAAGCCATAAAAGATAAAAGTTTTCAAATACCATGTGTTTCAAAATCAAAATCCGCCCACGACATGGACCAAGTGCACAGGTACTACATATACATTAGAACAATTAAGAATTAATCGTTACTTTGAATATGCTTGCATTCAAAATTGAATACATCTTTTTGGTTTCACTAGTAAACTGTCTGAAACAAGAGATCAGAGACCTCATACCGCCAATACATGCTTTAAGCCTTTGTAGATTTATTATTTTATCTTGCCTCATTGACGGTATCGTTGTAATTAGCATTTTGAATGAAGGCAATTTACAGTTTTAATTCAATTGAAGTTTTGTTTTCCACTGACATTAATGAACAGGCTTAGATTGCGTAAGTCGGTTACGGAGGTGTTCATTTCAAAATCTGCAAACACCTCGTAATATTAACAATCATATTTACACACATCTCGTCAAGGTTTTTATTGTTTTCATTTTTTAAATACATTTTTCAAGGTCCACCTACGCCAATGCCATGAACAACATGTGTGCTCTGCTAAAGCAAGGAGGCTACCTGATCTTACAGTCGTACATCGGGGTCACTTATTATGTTAAGGATGGTAAAAGGTTCCCGGATAATCTTAACCTCGACGCAGAGTTCGTGTTGAAGAGTATCTCGGAAGCAGGCATCACGGTTCTGGAGACATCTCTGTATGAGACTCCCGAGCGAGAGACTCCCCTTTATAGTGACGTAAAAGCCCTTCTGCACGTAATTGGTAAAAAAAATTAGTCCAAAAGCAATTACAGGGATGCATTAGATAAATCTGAGCATCATTAAATGGTTACCCACAGATATAAATAGTACGGACAGTTAACTGTGCTCTGTTGCTATATACAATTAATTATTTTATCGCAAGAAGGGTGATCACCCATGGGAGTTGGTTGTAATTTCTTTACTGGCCCTTTGGCAGTGACCCATGCGGTAGAATAGACAAGTGAGGCAAAGGGTAAAATAGAAATGGGATGTGGGATACGTAACGTACGCGTGCTGGGTCATGTAACTTAATCAACCGGGAAAGGGAAGGTGGTTCTTATTGATATTCATCAGTAACTCGCGATCGTCAGTTAGACAGCTCTAGTCAGCACTACAGATTCCAGACATCTCTCATGTTAGAGGAAGTGGGTACTACATGTAGTAGGTAATAATAACAGACGCAGGGTCCCGCTAGTACGTCCATCTTCGCACAGGGCACAGGTCGTCTCAAGATATCCTGGGTTTCAATGCCATCTTCTCGCTCGCTTTCGCATTGGCACCTGCAGCTTGAATTATAGTTTACATTCCCGATGTTACATCGCGTAATGCTGAATACATTGACGGGAAGAACCGTCCGCGAAAATATATTCGAAAACCTTCGAAATGCAAACGTTCATCCCATTTTGGATTCCGATTCAGAAAATATTCGACCTGTTTACTGACATAAAAATCGGTACGTGATCACAGGATGAAGTTCACTTTGCCGTAAGTCACCTGAAAATGGAAACGTTCCATGCAGGCCAAACGGTCTCACACCAGAATTTTGGAAGATGTCAAAAATTAAGGAATTCCTTATGTATTTTTGCAATGGCACTTACGATCATGTTAACTTTCAGGTTCTGTTTATATACTATGGTCTTGATTTCTTGTAGCAGAGACATATGATGTAGAAGTGGTGTAGCTTTTGACTACATAGCGGCTTGCTATAGAAACTCAGCGGTGTCTTTGTTAAAATCTTTCAATGGGAATAACTGAAAAAAGTAAGATTGATTTCCATGATTCTGTATCAAAGTTTAACTGCAATTTCTAACACAAGTTAGACTTTTCATCCAAGGAACCGACTGCTACATAAGTTAAGAATTTAAAGCATACTTATATGTTAGCAAAGCGTTTCATTACACCGCCCATTTTTAATTCCATAAAGAATCGATACAATAAAGTGACATTTTGATAACCATAATATATTTTTATCATTTTTACGATGTACAATCTTAGAATTGTTCTGTTACCCACCTGACCAAGCTTCATTAAACCCTTTGACTTGACGACAGCAAACGGAAAGATATATCTTTTTTTCGTACTGTATATTTTTTTTTTTACGATAGGTACTGAGTTCGATCCCCGGCCAGGTCATACCGAAGACTTTAAAAATGGTTCACTGGGCCCGAAAGCCCTTTGCAAATGCACAGTTCTACACATCAAGATGGCGGTGCCTGACGAATGAAAATCACTTTCCCCACCGTCATATCTTGTATGCAAAACAACGAATACGCGATGTTTCTGATAAGCTGATTGGTCTGTATGATTGAAGGGACAGTCTAAAGGATGGTGACGAATCCGCAGTTTCACATGAGACATCATCGTCTTTTTATCGTATATTAAGAATCACTAAGGAGATTGCTGCACCCGATTTCGGCAACTTGTCGATGTTAACAGTGTGTGACGGGGAGTATGCCGACGCGTTTAAGTTGTTTCTCAACATTGACCGTACCGCGTGTGATAGCAGGAAATTTTCTAAAACCTTCGATCTGCTACCCCATTTTAACCTCCTTGCTACCACTGACAAACCGTTGCCATGGCAGCTAACAGCTTGCACGTGCAAGAAGAATGTGCATAGTCAGGTCCCAAGGGGGTGAATAAATGCGTTCCCATTGTAGGAAAAATTCAACAAAGCAAATGCCGACAGGCGACAACGCCAACTCATCATGGGAATGCACTAATAATGGCATTTAGCACATCCTTATTGTGCACACCTCTACATCGTACTTTTGTGGGTACAAACTCATGATTGGCGGAGATGAATAACGGTTCTCATGGATGGTATGACGTATTAGCTGTTGATTGGGTATGAAATATGACTGGGTGCAGAATCCATTATAAAAAAAGGAAGAGGATCGGACTTCTTACACGTCGGACATCATCGACTTCTTGCTGCCTGAGAACCGTCGCAAAGATGGCTAAAACTGATCACGGAAATGGGGTAGCGATACCTGGTTTTAACGGACAATCACCAACAACACACGAGGACACATTGTTTTATTTTCCAACGAGTCGTCATAATGCCCCGCCGACACATCAGACGAAGGGCACACAGACGGAGGGATGGCTACCGCTACCTGTTAAGATCGACGGATCGTCAACATCGCAATATGGTGGTCATGCTGACCCGTCGCTGTATTGGAAAAGGAGAACACAGATGAATGGGTTGACCGAAGGATTGAAACAGCCTAATATCCAGATAGAAAACGAGAATGATACGTTGGAAGCCAGATTTCACATAGGAGAAAACGTCTTCGCCACCGTAGGTCACTTCAACGGGAAGGTACAGCTGTCCGTGCCGCAGTTCTACCGTCCACATCCCGAGCAGGAAGACGTCTGGAGGGCAGGAAAGAAAGGGCTGGTCCTGAATCCCGACCAGTGGTGGGTTCTAAAGCGTATCATGCCGAGTATGGAAACGGCCTTCCTGGATTGCACATTTGCCGTCGTGCCCTATAACTCGGGTGCGTTCAAACTTCATAGGTGGGGACTGGGAAACCTAAAGTATGCCATAGTGGAAGTCTTCGAAGGTGCACCCGTCGTGGCCTTGCGAGAATTCTTCAAACCACATCCAGACGCAGATCCCGACAGAATCTTACCCGGCAAAAAGGGCATTAATCTGGCGATGGGGCAGTGGCAGAACCTGGAAGCCATGGCAGACAAGATAGATGTTGCTCTCGATGTCTTCCTCGAAAACAAGTCGTTCCCTGGCCAGCGACCTCTGGCAAAATTATCTGCGGAGTGATAGAGTGTCAAAAATAAAGCCTCTCGCAGTACGTATGCGGGCAAACATTGAATCAGATGGTGTTTGTTGTTATTTCTATTATATAGTGATGTCGAGCTTTGTTAGATATTGAGAGAGAAAAGGAGTCACTCGTTTGCATACACATAGTGAACACATGCACACACAGAAAACAGTCTTGAGTCACTAGCAAAATGTTTAATGAGTCACTCGCTCAATAAGTCACTCGTAAAATGAATCATTTGCAAAATGAGTCACTCAGGAGTCACTCTAAATCTCACACACACACACACACACACACATACATACACACACATACACACACACACAAACATGCACACACACACACGATTGGTAACTCATTTGCATTTCTTGTATATCGTGAGTCACTCATCATATTGGAAATGGTGTGACAAGTCACTCCTCGGCATAGATATCATGAGAGAAAACAAAGTCACTAATTTTCCTACACACAGTAAACACACAACGTTACACAAATAACAAACAAGGTGACAATCTTTAACGACTTTTAACACAGGTTTAATTGTTATCATTTCTTAATATGTTACAATCATGACAATCACTTATACCGGTTTGATAACAGTTTACGCGAGAGGAATATGGAATCAAAAGGTGTATATGATATCTATTTCTAATAGCAACTATCCAGTTTCATACATATCTCTCATTTGCATAAATATTGAATATGCTATGTTATGTATAATGGCTTACTTATGATAAGTATGCTATAGCTAGCTGTATTAACTCAAACAATACACACGAGACCATGTGAACTCAATCAAGTGACTTCTATTGGTCATGAATAAACCATGATAGCACTTCAATAAAGCTCACAGCCAACACATCCGAGACTGGAGGTTGTTTTGAACATAACGTGAAATAACACCTGAGAGAGTTGTAACATTCTTGACTGCAGTTCTGATTACATTTCATTTCATTTCATTTCAGGACTAGATATCCATGATCCATAAGCAGCGCGCGTTCTGAGATCCACTTCTTGCTGTATTGAATGTCAAAACTGCGAGGCAGAGGCAGCGCAGCAAATTCTACGTAATAAAACCTTTTGCCAGCCCGTCTTGCCTCTTTGATCACGCGTTGGGGGACGTTGGCCCCCCAGCGAGGTTGATGGACGGTCCAGTCGCGATAGAGGGTCCACACTTCTTCGTTACTGCTGTCGTCGTCTTCTTCAGCGTCTTCACTTCCATTAGATGAGGACGTCTTAGACATGTCAGAGCCCGTTTCGCTCTGGATGCTAGCGTCACTATCGGTTTCTGTCGCCTCCTCTTGAGAACTCGTTACGACACTGCTTCCTTCTGAATCGATGGCCGCTTCTTGAGACGTCGTTGAGCGCTCTCCCTCTGAGGATTCCAACGGTTCCGTGCCAGACTCATTCGTCGCAGCGCCCGATGAGTCTTTCGTGCCGTCAAAAATGTCAACGGATCGGTAGGAGCCTGTCTCGGCATCTATGGTCTTTTTTCCCGAATACATTTTTGCCACGTCCCCATGTATTGAGTCGCGATGGCGAGCGAGGTTCGCTTTTCGACTGAACTCTTTACTGCAGATGTCACAAGCGTGAGGCATGTTTGGTGATCTTTGAGAAAATGATGTTGTACTTTCTCGGGCAACCATATTTGATAGTTGTGAGTCACTCATTTGCATAGATAATGAGACGATGAGTCACTCATTTGCATAGGTAATTTCGAACCTTGCTCCCCATCGCGACACGACGTCATCGGACGCGGCGACGAACGACTTATGAGTGACCCATGACCGTTCTTATTCGGTACCAATCGTGTGTGTGTGTGTGTGTGTGTGTGCATGTGTGTGTATTTGTGTGTGTGTGTGTGTGCGTGTGCGTGTGTGTATGCATGTGTGTGTGTGTATGTGTGTGTGTGTGTGTGTACGTGTATGTTTGTGTATGTGTGTGTGATTTAGAGTGACTCTTGAGTGATTTTGAATATACACTCAGCACGAAAAGTTTGGAAAACTTAACTTTAGTCGATCGTATCTCCGTCGTTTCTTGATCAATTTCAATGCATTATATATTGTTGAAAGCTTGTGTAATTTCCTTATTAATTATACCCAACTTATTATAATTGCAATCCCATGAAGCGAGCGCCAGGCCTGCTTACGCGAGTGGGTTGTAGAAAAAAAGTGTCCAACTTTCCATGCTAGTGTCAAACACTCGGCGCAGCGCCAAACCCATATGTGGTGATGTCGTCCACATCGGGAATGTGTGAAGGAATGTTATGTTCACAGCCACAGATAAGAGAAGGTTTATTTCGACTGCTGTATGGAAAAATGAAAGTGTGGGGCAGCGAGGAAAACCCTATGCTGACTATTGCACAGATAGACTGTCAGACTGTTTGTTTGTTTGTTGGAGTCAGTGTCCTAGTGCGGTGACAGTACAGCGTTAACTGCCATAGGAAAAACCAGGCTAATCATCCTAAGCAACCTCGATGAGTCAAGATATAGGGACACCTTTCTCCATCCAGTTACATTTCCTAGATCCTTACCTCTGCAATATGAGACTGGGGGCCATTCTACAAGATGACAGTGCACGTCCATACAGAATGTCGTCAGAGCCATTTCAGACCACCTCCTGTATGCTAGGAATACAGAGGATAGAATGGCCCTCCTGCAGCCCAGAGCTCAACACAATTGAACACAGACTCAGACTCTGTTATCACTGATTAGCTTGGGCGAGCTGTGCATGAAAGAATGATCAACAGAACAACACTGGTTGACCTGCGACGACTCCTTGTGGAAGAATAGCTAGGGACCGCGTAACAAAACTTGTGAAAATTATGAGGAGGATGTGCCAGGCTGTGGTGACAGCGCATGGCTTGTGTACTCAGTACTCACCTTCATCATAACTGAGGCTCCTTTACGCATTTTTTTTTTGGTTGGATAAAGACTTGGCTTTCATATGAATGTGTTTTGTTGATTCAAGTTTCATATTATCCTCGTACACAAGCCACATGCTACCAACAGAAGAAAAAAAATACTGAATTGAGCGTTTGACTTTGGGGTAAGTAATCTGGGCACATTAGCAGGTCTGGTACTCGTTCCATTAATTTGCAATCATAATAAATTTTGTATCAGGGGGAAAGAAAATTACACAAGCTTTTCAATGATACATAAATCAATTGATCAAGAAACAACGGAGATATGATCGACTTAAGTTAAGTTTCCAAACTTTTTTGTGCTGAGTGTATATGAATAAATGGAAATGTCTCCCCTCAAATTCTAACCGTACGGTAATCAAGGACCGTGTAGTGAAAGTAACCGATGTACGACATCTACTCTAAATGTACACAGAACTTTACGCTTTTCTAATACATTCATTTCTACAAAACAACAATAAAAAGCAGCATGCTTAAATACATGGGTTTGGTCGAACAAATGATCGGAGTCAACAGGAAAACAACTGTTACATATCAACCCTAATCTCTCATGGTATTAATCAAGGACATCACATACACCTCAAAACAACGCGACATATTGAACAAGAATTGCCAGCCAGCGCTGTGAGCGACACGTCCTAGAGTCCTGACACATGTCGCCGGCCGGTATGAAACTTTTCTGGGCCTTAACTGGCAGTACTGCGATAGTATAAGGTGGACAGAATCCACGCGAACCATATTGAAACGTATTGTAGACCCTCACTACAGATTTGCAATGAAGCGCTAGCTTGACGTGTCATGATACAATGATAGCTCAACGCGTCACAATTCAGTGCTATCTTTCCTTTTTCTAGAGACGTTTTGAAACGGCCTAGAGACCACTACACACAGATTCTTTCGTACGCATCATCTCTCACTGTAACCGTTAGACAATAGCCTTACGGCGCGGCGGTGTAATTATCTCAACAAGCCGAGCATACTCACGGTATTGTCCGCTTGCCCGTGTTTATATATAGGGTACGGCCTCTCAACAAGTCGAGCAAACTCACGCTTTTCTGCCTTGTCCGCGTACTGCGTAGAGTCCTGCAAAAATCCGCTTTCAGCGATCCATGAATATCGAATTTCGGCCGCAGTGCTCTTATCTTGTCGACGTGAGCTCACCTTCGGTCAACGAAATATTGCCTGCCTTTTATACACATGCGGTTGTCGGCATCTGCTTTGTTGAATTTTTCTTACAAAGAGGACGCATATGTCATCCCCTTGGGGGTTCAATCTGCACATTCTCCCTGCACGTGTACGCTCTTAGCTACCCTGGCAACGGTTTACTGGTGATGTCCCAGTTGAAAAACAATTCAGATGCTTTCACTCATGTTTTTAACGTCTAAGGCTGTTTGTATGCTTTGTTTTAAACTCATGTTATTGTCTCTGTGCGTGTACGTGTGTGTGTGAGTGTATGTGTTCATGTGTATGTGTTTAAAACTACATGTTAAATGTTGACCTGGTGGTGACAAGTTCGTTTCCATGGATACGGTTATTGACTATACAAATATTTCCTAGTGTCAGCACTTTTGCACGTGTGGCAGTTGTTCTGGCTGCCATGGGCAGCGCCACTACAGTAGGAACGATAGATGGTCGATATTTCACTGCTGTTGGGTGTTCTTAGGAGAAAGACCCGGTAAAAAATCGCTGGATAGATGCATAGTTTTACTAGCTTTCGGTTAATGATGTGTGGTGTTTAAATTGCGACATCATAAAGCAAATACTGTGTTTTTAAAACTTGGTGACCAGGACTGACCAGGGGTGACCGGGTCATCACCATGGACACGACGATTGTTGATGGAACTATTTTTGTAGTGTCATCCGTTTAAAAAAATGCGGTGTCAGCACATTTTCATTTCCCGAGGGAACATGCAAAACGTTTACAATACCTTCAGATGATATAAAAGACGTGGTCGGCCAGTCTGCCACACTTTCATCGAATTGCCTTTACAGCACTAAGAGGGAGTATAAACCAACCCTGACCCAAGTATTACTCGTATTACAACCATGGAAGATCACTCCGTCTTGTCGTCCAGGCTGAAAGCTCACCCACCGACAACCACAGTGATTATGGAGGCTCTAGAATCACTCAAGGACCGTACCGGTTCTTCAGTCCAGGCCATCAAGAAGAACATCGCCACCAATTACAAGTTCGACGTGAAGAAAATGTCGCATTACATCTAGCGCGCCCTGAAAGCCTTGGTCGAGAAGGACGTCATTCTCCAGGTGAAAGGGACCGGTGCGTTTGGATCTTTCAGAATCAACGTGGCAGCCAGGAAAGCCGCCGAGAAGGGCACCAAGAAAGCCAGAAAAGCCACCGAGAAGGCCACCAAGAAAGCCAGGAACGCCGCCAAGAAGGCTACCAAGAAAGCCAGGGAAGTGGCCGAGAAGGTCTCTAAGAAAGCCAAGAAAGCCGTCGACAAGGCCGTCAAGAAAGCCGCCGGGAAGGCCACCAAGAAAGTAAAAAAAAGCGCCGAGAAGGCCACCAAGAAAACCGTCAAAAAAACTGCAAAGCAGGCCAAGACACCCCTGGTTAGAAAGGCCGCGAAACCCGCTGCATCTGCACCGGCTCATCCGTCCACTACCGACATGGCTCTTGATAGTGACTGTGAGTTCGACACTTTTACCACCGACATGGCTCTTGATAGTGACTGTGAGTTCGACACATTTGCTACCGACATGGCTCTCGATAGTGACTGTGAGTTCGACACATTTTGCAACATTCAAATGGCTCTCATCGCAAAGCTTAACTATCAGATTGATAGATTGTGATAATAAAATATCTACATTTTTTGTCTGACGTCTTTTGTTTTTGTTATAAACATAGATATGCGCACAACCCAAGTTCTTTCTTCAATTTTTCTTCTTCTTCATCATGAACATGTTTTGACAAATAAAAAAATGCAGAAAAAGTTAAGAAAGATTTGCTTTGATTGTTTATTGAAAGTTTATTTACAGAATTTGTGGCCAATGATGCAAAGATATGCTAAGTTGTATGGGTAGCCATAAGAATAGGTATACTATGTTTTAAGTTGATGTATAAATCTAATACTAATTCCATTCGGACCAAGTTTTTTCTCATATTGTTCTGTTGCACTTTAATTTCATATGACTTCATCAGATTGCAACGGTATATGAAATGTTTCATTTCTAGCTAATCCATAGAATTGTCAACTAGGGCTGCACACCTATAAACATAACACTAAGTACAGGAACCGGTATAGAGATTTAGGTACAGGTCCAGACTTGCAGCTTTATACTTTTTCAGGTACAGGTAGGTACAGCTTTCAAGGACACAGTAGTATTGTCAGCTCTACCACACATGTGACGGTTAAGTGATGAAAACATGAGAGGCAAGTGCATACCAGATGTACTATTTATAGCAATCAGTTTCCTCGCATTTTAGCATTCATTCATTCAAATCGCAGGTGAGACTGGTGTGGCATACTTGCCCTCTTCTCCATCCACCGACGTCTGTAGGTAGGACTGGGGGTGATGTTGAGGCCTTGGCTGACAACCGATCGGGTCACGCATTGGTACGGCACGTCGTGATGAAGTTTCGTTGTCATCCTTTATACTGAACCTAGCGAACATATCAGCCAGCAAACAAACGGCGCATTGGCACTCTCCATCGCAGACTGATAACACGATGCTGTCGTCAAAAGTCAGTGATGCCCATAGAACTATGTCTGTAGTACATGATCGATGACAGACGCGTTTGTCTTTAAGATAAACATTTATTTGTTTTACTCATATCATCATTCTGCTCACGAGTCAAATCCGTTTGTGACAAGTTCTGTTTACAATGGCGCAACGATCACACAAACCTTTGCAGACATGAATCCACATATTGCTGTAACAAACATTTTGAGCCATCTCGAATTACTCCTCCTATGTGGGTACTAATTTGCATTTGGGTGAGGCCAAATCAGGCGAAAATTTTTGAACTCATTTGCATAACGTTGGATGAAGGGGTACTAATTTGCATTTGGGTGAGGCCAAATCAGGCGAAAATTTGCATCCTCATTTGCATAACGTTGGATGAAGGGGTACTAATTTGCATTTGGGTGAGGCCAAATCAGGCGAAAATTTGCATCCTCATTTGCATAATTTTCGCCTGGTTTGGCTTCATTACTACTGACGTTAATCTGGCTGGATATCTGTTTGGACGTGTCTTTTCAGAATGACGGAATTATGAATCCTGGTTGAATTATGCTAGTAGGTGCTAACGTAACATGACCTAATTACGTGCAGGATTAGTTTACGTCCAGATTGGGTCATGTCCACATGTCGCGGTGTATTGTGCCAAAGCCTGTTCTCATGAGCAACAAAGAACGTCATAAATATGATCCTTAGCCATCTCTCTCTTTTATACAAAACAATGTTTACGTCCATCGATGTAACAGAATAGACTCCTGAACCAGTAACAACAAGGTGCAAGGAAGCGTCAGGCATGACGTATTTTATGTGTAATTCGACACCGCGTACTTCAACATGTGTTTCTAACTTACACGATAGCTAGTATATTTTAAAAATAGCTGACGTTAAACCTTTCTTTGATATTCAGACTATCCATGGTGATTCGAGGCTTGAAACTCTTGCCAGTTTTAGGAAGGTTTGATTCAACCTAGCGACCCCCGCTCAGATGATCGGATTTGCACGGCATAACTCATGGCTATGCGTTTATCACGTGAATGCCATGTGCTGCTGATGTCGGGGGAATTCACAACACAAACAATTGTTTTCTTCCATCGCGTCAGGCAAGCGTAGGAACTTTACTATCATTTGTCTGTAGACTACTTTCGACAGCTACTGTGCATTTTTTTCTGGTCTATGTTCCTCAAGCATATCGCTAGAAGGGAAAAGACAGAAGTGGACGATAATGGGTTAGCCTAGCACAATTTTACATCATATACCCCAGTATAAATACATGCTCGCACGGCGTTAAACAGGCGGAGAAAATCTTACAGACCATGCATTTTTCTTGTAAGAATAGCTGATGTTTCTGCCCATTGGTTTGACATTTGGCTCTGTCCGCGCGGTTTTAAGATAAATAACGTTTTTGATAAATCGGACGTTAATTGGTGATGTTACGTTACATCTGCCAGACATGCTGCCTGGCTTGTCGCCCGGTTGCAGGGTTGTCAACAATCATGATCAGCGGAACACGTGGCCTCCTAGTGCTGCCCTGGCGATGTCTGGCCAACGGAGTGACCGTCCCTTCAATTGCCTCCTCTTTGGTCTGCAGATTCTGGTCCTTACTGTTGCCATCACTCTGCTTTTCCGTATCCCCCACATCACGTCCAAGATTGTCGTCCCCTGTCTTCTCTCCTTCACTTGTGTCTTCCTCGGCAGCCGTCTCCTCCTCTATCTTGTCCTCCACCTTCTTAATGGCCTGTGAGATGATGTCAAAGATGGTGGCCAGGAACGCCAGACCCACGACGATCCAAACCTTAATGTCAAGAAAATGAATAACGATTGAACAAATTGTACGGTTCTTGCTGGAAATGTTAGATGCTAGCACATCGGCAACCAAATCCGTAGTGTATTTCTCGGCACAATTTTCGATGGATTAGGCTCGCGCTCGGCAGATTAAAAATGGATTAGTCCATTGCCAGGGAAGGTTATGTAAATTGAATTTCCCAAGGACAAAAAGTTATAGGAATGGTGAGCATCGAACCCAGAACCTCAAGGTTTAACGCTCTAGCCGTTGTGCCAGACCTTGATAAAGTATATTATTCGATACAATTGAACAAACTGGCAGGGTCTCTTGACAGTACCATAAATTTCTAATCCGGGCAAACTGAGATAGCAAAATCATTTTCATCACCATTACAGCTTACATATCAAATGTAATTTAAAACGTAATGGGTTACATAGATTTTTCAAACCTTCATGTATATATATAGACAAATCTTGAAGCAATGCATATAGAGGAAATTTAATAGATAAACAACTGTTTAAAAAAAATTCAATAATGTCCAGATATGAGGTACAGTAACTTTTAAAACATTCAGTAGAACGATTTATTTTTATACATAACGACATCCCGTAGCAACACTGTACAACAAAAACTCTTGAATTCGTATACACTTGTTTTATGAGGGAAGAGGGAATAGAAATATACATAATAGACTTAATGGTAGCATGTTACCTTGTTTTGTAAACGATAGATGTTGTGTAGCATAGATTTAGTTGTTTTGTTCCTCCCATTGGTCAGTAACCCTTTACGAAACTGTTTCATATAATGGTGAAATTACTGCATGATAGCATGTGTGGGCATGAATGAACGTGCAAATGAAGACCTAACGGATGCAATGACAGTATCTAACTGGCAAAAGCAGCATCACTGGCCAATTATTAGTGATCTGCAAGCACTCAAACATGAATGAGAATTTGTTTTAAAAATCTTGACATTGCTCCTCTCCTTATTGTCTTATCAACAGTAATGCGAAAGAGGAGGGGCAATGTCACCATTTTTTAAAGGAAAATGCTCCTCCCCGTTTGAGCGCTTTCAGATCTCAATGGCTACTAGGACTGCTAGCTTTTGACAGATACTGTCGTTGCCACCAATGGATCTGCTTGGAGATTACAAACAAAGATCATATGATCACCTTCATGAGAATCCTGTAGCCCTCCCAGTATTTCTTCTTCTCGATGCCGGCCACGAAGTCGCCGAACCCGATGGTGCTCAGCGACACGAACATGAAGTAGACGGAATCCACGAAACTCCAATTTTCAACGTGATGCACCACCAAAGCCGGCAGAACAAAGAACACCCCTATCCCCACGAACAGACATAACGCCCACGCTAGGTACGAGGCCCTGGCAGGCGGGCACTTCTTGTGACATTTCTGGATAGCGTTGGTGACCCTCCGGACCATGTTACCCATGACACCGGCTAGCCCGCTCAGAAACGCCGCCGTGAGAGGGATCCCCAGCAGCGCGTAGAAAATGACGAAAACACGGCCTCCTGTAGTCCGAGGTGGGTGCACGCCGTACCCGATGGTCGTGACCACCGTCATTGAGAAGGTTACGGACGGGAGGAAGTCCCAGTGCGGTGGCGAGCTGTCTGCCTCGTCACTACTGAAGGGGTGTAGTCCGCTTTTTGAAGCTTCCCAAACCGTGTGTATGATGTCCTCTAGTTGGTGTTGGGACAGAACCATTGTGGGGACGTGCTCAAGTCTGATCATAGATTGTGTCATGTTGGTCGTGTTGCCAGACTGTTCGTGAGTTTCCCACGTCAAGTTTCTGTAGGTTTCGTCCAAGTACTCTTTCACTCTTTTTACCAACACGGTAACCACGTCTTGTCTCAGAAGATGGTCCGGGTTGTCTGTTGCGTGTCTAGTGCGATTGCCAAAGAAGTCATGGTCAAACAACCGCTCGTAGAGTTCGTCTTGCTGTTGATGAATCTTGAATGTTTTCTCTCGAATCTTCTCCTCATGTGGAAACTCCAAGACGTGAAAAACTCCTCCTCCGATGAACAGGTAGCCTGTAAACACCACGGCTAGAACGAGAAGTGTGGTCTTCTTCATCTTGTCGCACGATGTTCACCCATCGATGAGAGTAAAATACTGAGGGCTTAATAAGGAATAGTGTTATACAAAGATTAGAAAAAAAAACAAATTTAAAAGCCGTGTGCGTTAGGGAGCGTTCATACTTGTGCGTATATTCAAGTCCGTATCAGTTTCTTCTTCTTCTTAAAGTAAAGTTTGCGACCTAAGAAGTGATCTATTCAGTTTGATAGTTAGGCTGCACAACGGTGGGTCAATGTAGAAAACAACTTCTCTGCAAACTTTATCCACCAAAAAATAACTTTACCCACCAACACGCAACAAATTCTGATGCTGACTTGGACAAACGTACGTACAAGTGTGGACCGACCCTTAGATAATTCACATGCCTGTGAGGTTTCTAACAGTTATAGCATGTACCTGAAGTATAACGACGTCGATGTTATTTTACTGAAGAACTAAACTTTACTATAGAAGGAGGTTGGTAATGTGTTGCATTGCGTCGTATTAGGGGCCGAGCACTTTGTATTGCAAATTAGGGGCTAATTTTCTAGAGATTTATACTGACATATTAGCTTAAACGCAAAAGGTGTTCAAAATGTATCTAAAGTTGCTGTCATTCAATGCTCTATCATGTGGCCACGTAACAGCAGTAAAGGCAACGACTGTAGCCATGAGTCTGAAAGTTTGTATCCTACTCACGAAAACACCCATCATAGTGGACGTAATGGTCTCGCCCTGGCTTGTATAACTGTTCCGACAAATGCATAGGCTGTGGGACTTAACCGAGCACACCCCTCACAGGACTGTAATAGTCTCGCCTGAGCTTAATGGGTATACTGACCGGTACATAACCTAGAGGGTGGGGGGAACTCAAGCACACCCCCTACAGGACTGTAATACTAATAGTCTCGCCTTACCTTGTGTTACTGCACCAACGGGTGCATAAACTAGGGGGTGGGGCTCAACAAAGCATACCACTCACAGAACTGGAATGGTCTTGCCTGGGCTTGTATGGCCGTACCAACTGGTGCATAACCTTGGTGGAGGAGGAAATCACCTTAGGACACCCCTTACAGGGACTGCAATGGGCTCACCCGTCTCGATTCTGGCAGCTTTGGTTTTTCAGTATGAAAACTTCAGATATGATTGCCAGGAGTCCGTCTTACACTGTTTTTTTTACTACTGCAGTGGTTGAACAAGGTGGATTTGATTTTACGTGTCAGTTCACACTGCCTATTGTCTTGCATGCCCACAGGTGTTATACCTGTTGTGATTACTGTACCATCCAAGTGAACGTGCTTTGTTGCTTGTGTCGCAGTCAGAAACTGTCAGAGAAATATTATTTTTGACGTCCTATGACAATCTTTTTGAGCTGCCATGAGCAAAACATTAAGTGGCAATGTCGTGAGACCTAACTTTATACAGCGCTAGGATATACAAAGACGGGTGGACGATGGGACATTAAGGAAGGAATTGGGACGAGGATAGCATAGGCACAAAGAAATGGGAGGTCAGAGAAAACAAGGATAGTGTTCAGGCCTTAAAGTGTGGCATTAAAAACAGCTCCATAGCATGTTACTTATAAATGTCCACAACATCCTGTTAGGATAGCTAGGGAAACTTACCTGGGTGTTAAGAAGTACAGCAAATGTTTCTTCACATAAGTGTCCGACATGCCCAGACCTATAATGTGTCCGTTTGCATCGCTGACAGGGACGATGTTCTTTATACGTCGTGGCCCTTTGTTAGAAGGTCACAGATGCAGTCAGTTACGTGATTGCCACCGCACGTCACTAGTCCGCTGTGACTGCTAACGGGGATGGGGTTACTCTGAGGAAAGAGGTTACTATGTTGGAAGGTGGTGAAGCCGTGTTCGTGTGGGTGGGGGCTACCATGAGAAAGGAGGCTGCTCTGTGGGAGTTATATTGTGGGTGAGTGGATTAAACAGTGGTGGAGAGTGTTACTCTGTGGGAAGGGGGTTACACTGTGGGATGGGTTACTCTATGGGGAGGGTGTAACTGTGTGTGTTGAGGGGGGTACACTGGGAGAAGGTTACTCTGTGGGGGTGTTACACTTGGGGAGGAGGTTACTCTGTGTGTGGGGGGGGGAGGTTGTACTGGCGGAGGAGGTTACTCTGTGGGATAGGTTAATCTGTGGGAGGAGGTTAATCTGTGTGTGGGGGGTACACTGTGGGAGGAGGTTACTCTGTGGGGGGTACACTGGGGAAGGAGGTTACTCTGTGGGGAGGGGATTATACTGGGGGTACTCTGTGTGAGGGTGTTACTCTGTGGGGGAGGGAGTTACTTTGTTAGAAGGTGCTTACTCTACGGGTAGCTTGTTACACTTGGGGAGGGAATTACACTGTGGGAGGGGGTCACTGTGGGAGGGTATTAGCTTTTTGGGAGGGTGTTACTTTGGGGGGGGGTTACTCTTTGGGGGTAGGGGGCTATTCTGTTGGGTAGGGGGTTGCTCTGTGCTGAAGGGGTTAGTCTGTGAGGGGTGATGGAATACTCTGTGGAAGAAAAAAAGTCTACTTACCACCAAAGTAAGATGTCTGAACATGCTTTAAAAGCTTTTCTGTACTAATATTAATCGGATGTATACTTTTTATTCTAAGTACAGTTGAAAAAGTTATCTCTGAGTTATTTTGTTTTGAAGCACTAGCCCCCCCCCCCCTAAGTTACTGTGTATAATTTGATTGAACTATTTCCTGTAAATACTGAACTATATCGCAATGCATCATTGACGAACATTTCCTTTTGTACAGCTTTTAATAAATATATCTTTACATGTATGAATGGTTCCTGTGTTAATTCTTTATGAAGATTCAGAGCGTAAAATAATATTTGCTAAGCAACTACGTACTGTGCAAATGATAGGCTGAAAACATGAATAATATATACTTCACTAGAATAAAATAATGCTCTTATGTTTGGTCTTATTTGTTAGCGATGCATTCAGGCAAACTTGTTATTTCTAGATTTTTTCAGGCATCGTGTGACAGACGAATATTTGATCTACGGCAGCCTTTTCCAGAATTTTACACATGCTAGCCTACTCAAGGCACTTCATTAGTATACGATCGTAGGCCGATCGTAGGCCGAAACTGACCAGGCTAATGCTGATCTAAAGAGTCGTTCACCTGCATCTTCGGTGAAAAAACGTCGACCGATGGTATTCTTGTCCCGAACCCTTGTTATGTTCAGTGAACATACAAAGCTAAAAGGTTAGGTACAAGATAACCCTCGGACAATGCCATGTATGTGCTTTAGGTATCTTCGTTTTTTTAGCTTTTCATAGATCTTACATGTCTATTAAGTCGATATGACTGATAACAAATCAGCACGTATCAAAGTCAGGAAAACGGAGGCATCTTGGATTTATCTGAGCCTGTAAGGAATGCTACAACTCACGATCTTCATGATCGAGATAGCCAATACCAAAAAAAAACAACGTTTATTTGGCCCCTATTGTACGAGCCGACGATCGCACTGCGACCTTAGTCTCTACCAGTGAGACTAACTACGCCGGCTATAGGGAAAATATTTGCCAGGGATTCAGTTGCGAAATGTGATATTCGCCGTGGACTGATTCTACCGGATTCCTTGTTTCTTCCGAATTCAACGATGTCTATGTACTATACCCCATGTAGCGCGTTTGGTTTGCGTCTCTGCAACTGGTGACCTTACGTACTGGCGTTTTCATGATAGAATTCCCATTAGCACTTATTAATCTCCTTTCGCAAAGAATAGGTTAGACTCGACAGGTACATTCGCATGAGAAATGACTCTTTGATCCGTGACCCGACAAGTCTACGATCTAGTAAAAGCGTACGAGTCTTAACAAAAGTACGAAATATACCCTAATAACACCTACCTTTATTGTAAGATTAATAGAGGAATTTTCTTCTGTTCTCCAGGGCACAAGATCACCGTTATGGTGTTCCGTCGAGCTATTTTGGGGATTCTTTCGATCGTCTTTTTCCCCGGTAAGACAATGTACTGATTTTTTTCAACACCCATACCATTTTGGAGAAAAGCGTATTTCTCGTAATTCCACCATAAAAATGGAGGTTATATTTTAGTAGCGTGTGCGTTTTCGTGTGTGTTTTTGTGTGTACATGTGTGTCTGTCTGTCATCACGATTTACTTAATGGCTGAATGGTTTGATTGAGACCTTGAGCGAGCTTGAAGAAGTGTGTGAGTGAGTGAGAGAGTGAGTGGATTTTTTTCATATTCAGTTCGTTGGTAAGTTGTGACAAAAACTAGAAAATATTAGGTCTTGGGCCTCAGGGCGGGTTTCCTGCAGTACCGATGAAATATTACCTAAGTACTGCAGCTGAAGTTCCGGTTCTGATATCTCGTGTTCTGGATGAGCTATAGTCACAATGTTTGTTTGGTTGGTAGATGGATCTTATTTTCTATAGTGCTTCTTTATCAAGCAACCCCCATCAAATTACAGGGATATTATTATGTGGATATTATTATGTGTGCGATTATATGGCAGATTGTTATGCATACTTAGTTGAAATATTCTTAATTTTGCACATAGATTCTAATATTAATTATTCGATAACATTATAATGCTATCAGAATGCGGGCTCTCCTCCTTTTCTGCATATATTATGATACTTAATGAGAAATTATTTTTGACGCATGAACTTGTCAAAATATTCTACATAGATTGTTGAAACTGTATATGCACAGTAATTACAAGAGATCCGCCAGATATATATTTAGAGGGCAGAGGCAAACGTGCCTGTTTGGACCCCATGCGGCCAGATTCGTCGCAAAAATGTGTCGCGAAAGCGTGATGACAGAAATATTATCGGTGCAAGTTTATCACAAATTTCCTCATTTTGCCTTTAGGATTGTCAATTGGACAAAAGCCATGCGATTCAACTGTAGATGGAAATGAGGTGTGTAGCTCCACACACCATACCGTCACCACGTTTGTTCCCGGTCCAGGCGACCCCCTAATTTGTGACAACTCACTTACAGAAGGATAGTACCGGTTCAAGGCCTATGGTAAGAGCGTACAGATCCCAGAACAGTGTGTTGATACCAACCATTGTGGAACTCACGTTCCTCTGTGGCTAAACGGCCCCCATCCCACTGACAGCCAAGTAGTGGATAGAGACGCCTGGGCCAACTATGGTGTTCCTGATGACTGTTGTAGCTTCAGGATTGCAATCCGGGTCAAAAGATGCTCTGGCGATGGAGGGGAATGACTTCTACGTGTACTGTCTGTCACCAACGTCTGGGTACTACTTACCTAATTCGGAATGCAACCAAGCCTACTGTGCAGGTATGCAACTTTTCATACTGTCGAATTTAGTCCATGTTATGAAAACCAATCTGTTCATAATAATTATGATTTCTAAGATACCTAAAGCCTGTTAGCTATATCCTTTTGGTAACGTATAGCCGTTATCTAAAAAAAGGATATTTAGGAATATACGACAATGGCAACAAATGTAATGGTACCAGATATTGAGAACACTGTCTATAACGCGTTGATAACCCTGCGTTCAAAGGCGATGGAATCATGAACTTTCCGTCCCTCATTATTAACGATTGGCCTAATGGCGTAAATTATTTTTCACTGGAATTTTGACATTTGTCACACCCGTTTCCAGGTGAATACTATTTTTCACAAAAAAAGTTAATCAAGGTTTTTCATGCTTACTAGCAACTAGACTTAGATTTAATGTCAACGAGAGGGTTTTCAGATAATATTGCTAATAGGTTGAAACCTTTTTAGATAAAAGATTAGTTCAGTCAAATTGTTTAAACAATTAAAAATGAAAGTTTAAATACTTTTGAACGTATCTATATATTTTGAAAATATTTTGAAAGTAATTGCACAAATATCTCGTTATCTAAGACAATTTTCAAACGTCTATTTTTTTTCCAATGTTGCAACAATTTCCATAATTTTTCAAAGGTAGATTTGGGTTATTGCCCCAATAACAGTAAGTGCTAATCGCACTCTATTGCCTACCTACCAACCTACCTATTCCCTTCACCTCCCGGTCGTTAGAGGACAATATACCTCTGTATATTATTAGATTTCACGTCTGGGCATTGTCAGCTCTTTTGTCTTGAGGTGTCTGTGCATGGAACCCTGGGATAATTACCTTCGTCGAGAAGGTTATGCAGAGGGTAGCGTTTGTATGTAAAAAAAACAGAATAACTAAAGAAGGCCTGTAGATAGCTTGAGTGATTATGTACATAATTATTTTCGTATTATGTAAATGAATATCTCATTTGCATAATTAATGAGGACAGCTTTTTACATCCACCAAATTCCAATGTAGGACTCTCAAACATGTGACACATGTAACTGGGGAAGATAGAAATATCATTATATATCAACTATGCAAATGAAGACCTCATTTGCGAAATTAATGAGGAAATACTATAACTCAAGGTTAGCTTGATGGATGGTCATGATTTTTGAATGTAGATAGTTTACGTGATGCTTCGTATCATTAGAGGATAATTCTTAAAATCAGATTCTAATTTGCAGAATCAATTTTGAAAAACCTACTGTTTTCCATGATATGACTATTCGAATATGTGACATTTGTAACTGCGGAAGAGTGGAACGTTGACAGATAGAAAATATGAAAATGTGGCCTAATTTACGAAATTAATGAGAAACAACTATAATTCCATACTGGTATATTATGGCAATTTCATACTTGTTGCATTTGGAAGTTATGTGAATAAGAACATCGTTGAATCAAATTATGCTTATAAGGACCAAATTTGCATAATTGTTGATAAATGTTAGCATAACCTTCTTTGTTAAGCTCATACCTTGGACAACTTCTGTTATTTGGGTGAAGATTTATAATTGATGAGAAACACTCCCAATATGTCAGTCATAAAGGTTAAATCATTTGGCGAAGGTATGAGGTAGTGGAACTCTAGTTTTGTTCATCAATCAACCAATAAATGAATACAATCAGCGTGTCTTATTTCGGAGGAATGACTAAAATGGATAATTAAAAAGCATGTTTTATAATTGCAAAGTGTTACAAAATACCGCCCATTCTATACCATTCAGTTCATTCATTCTTTCTTGTACTTTATTCCTCCCTTGGGAGAGCGATGCATAGTTGAAGTATTTACAAAGGGGATGCCATGACACTTAACACATGGTACATAGCGATCCTGTTTTATAAAATAATTATATTCTTATATTGTTGTTATTCCGTGCTCATATTTACAATCTCTCAGAGGCCAGGTGAACGAACCTGCCAGGGGTATCCCATGCCCCACACGTCTAGTCTACTGATGACCATTGGGACATTAAAAAACAAACATTCGATCAGATCTATCATATCATATCTATAAAAAACTGTTTCTGTGTACTGTACAAATAACTCTCAGAGTTCTTTAAAGGTCTTTAGTGTTTCACTTTCAAAGTTTATTGTCTCTGCATCATTCTCTACAACTCCTTGTGAATCCACACAGCTCAGTTCTCCACAGCTCGCGTGTTTAACTCGCAGCCTAGCTTCTGCCAAGACTGTGTTGTAGCTTTTCTTGGGTGGTTAAAGTCCAGCTCTTTCTTCTTCTCCCGTATGTGCTTACATACTATGTATGTACTCAGCTCTCGTGTGCTCTATTCTCCTTCCCCCGTGCTACAGTTTTGCCTCTCTTTCCAGGTGGCGTGCTTTAATGCCATGGCTGCCAGAGGGCGGAGCAATCTGGCCGTTGTTGTGATGAAGGCGCTCCACACAGCTGGTTCCACAACTTCTTCTACTATCTCGGCTCCCAGCATGACCTCTGTGAATCTCTCATCTGGTTGTTCGTGTACTTTTACCATGACTCTTACTCCCAGAATGTTTGCTATTTCTTCTGCCAGGGCTTGTCGTAAGTGGTTAAAGGTGGAACATCTGGTGACTAGATGACCGACCAAGTCTTCTGTAGGGTCATGGCAGGTTGGACATGTTTTTACGGTGTGTCTGGTTGGGATGGTACTGAGAAGTATGAGGTTCTTAAGGTCTCTCTGGTACTCTGGCTGTTGTCTTGCTAGTGTCCATAACTTGTGTGGTTTGTTGTTTGTCTGGTGGACTCTGTAGAACCTGTGGCAGTTGGTTTGGGACGCTGTGCTCGCCCTCCACCTCTCACTCTCTTGTGTCTGTATTGTCGTCTTCACTAGATGTTTCCATGCATTTACTGTAGGGAAGTCTGTTGTCAACCAGTATCCCTCCAGCCACTTCAGTTCATTCCTTTCCTTTCCTTTCCTTTCTTTATTCCTCCATGTTAGGAGAGCCACATTAATAAAATACATGAATATACAGTCATTATAAGGTGTTACAGTATAAAATAATAACTTTCTGCATATATACACAAGATTCAATAGAATATTTGATAGCATTAATCGTTACAAACGATATCGGTCAGTTCGGTACTGGTTATTGCAGTGAATCACTCGTCATTGAAAATTTTCGGTTGTGCGCATTAGCACTGAATCTTTATATTCTTACAGGGATCATCAGAGTCCTGTATACATTGTACTGAGACTTAAAAGTGTCCATGAGTCATCAATGTCCCTTTCATCTTGTATGTTGGAACACCCCTGCTGCTACACTGGTTACTTTAGAAGTAGAGTCGGAACGGAGCAAACTGTCCTTAATCTCGGCTCGTTGGTCTTTCCTTATCTCCTAAAGTCCACATGCTTTAGTGCTAAAGTTGCTAGGGGATACAGCAGTCCAGCTACAGTTATCATGTAGTCCTCCCAAATGTCAGGGTCAATCTCATCTTCTACAATATCTGCTCCCAGCATTATTTCCGTAAACCTTTCGTCTGGCTGTTGGTGAACGGACGCCATCACCCTGATGCCCAGCTTGTCTGTTGCTGCATCTGCTAAACTGTCTCTGAGGTTGTTAAAGGTGACACAGCTAGAGACCAAGTGCCCGACTATATCTGTTGTTGTTGCGTCACATGTAGGGCATCGCTTAGGGCTGTGTTTCACCGGGGCTGTACTCAAATGTACTAGTTTCTGTAGAGTCTTTTGGTGCTTTGGGTGTTTCCTTGCAAGTGACCACAGCTTGTGGGGTTCTGAGCTCGTACTGTGTACTCTGAAGGATCTAGGTTGGTGACTGTGTGCTGAGACCCATTCACTCTCTTCCTTGGCACTCACTGCCCTCTTCACTATTTGCTTCCACTCCATTTTTGTCGGGAACTCTACCGTTTGCCAGTATCTTTCAAGGTACTCTGTTAGGCCGTAATCTTCGGCTGCTCTGAAGCTGTCGCTAATGAACCCTCTTGTTTTGCAGCGTGGCCTTGCCAGTATGTGCGAATACAATCTGAAGAGGAAGACTTTCTTGGCTAGTGCAGTACAGGGGAGATTGGCAAGCCTACCGAAGAAACACAGCTTGTGTTTGTCCATGATGGCTTTCAGAGTATGCATCCCCAGGGCACCAAGGCTCTCTCTAGTTCCTGTCTGTGGGTGCATATTCTGCATACGCTTCACCCCTCCTCTGTAAACTCTCTCCAACTTCATCAGGTCTGTCTGAGTAGGGTACCATAATTCACAACCGTGCAACATACTGGGTATGACGATTGTGTGGTAAAGTATTTTTGTGACCAGTGGGTTGGGGGTGTGTCCTTCTAGACCGGTAGACAAGATGGCACTGATACGCCCTTTCCCCTTTCTACAGGCACTCTCTATGGCTGCCGCTGAAGTTGTGTTGGACGAATGTTGTATTCCCACGTGTGTTACCGTGCGTGCTTCTGGGATTTCTGATGCACCCATCACCCATTCAGGATCTGTGTTGATTCTATGCATCCTGTGGTTCCCTTGTGTGAACACGATGCATTGGCTTTTGTTGGGAGCGAATTGAAATCTCCATCTTCTTCCATAGTCAGCTATTGTATTAATCATGCCTTGTAAACCTCTCCTTGTTCCTGCCAATAGGCATATGTCGTCTGCAAGGGCTGGGGAACCACAGTACATCCCTCCTATGGACACACCGCTTCCTTGTACTTGCAACACATCATGGATGTCATTGTTGGCTAAAAGGAAACAAGTCAATGACAGGATGCCACCCTGGTTTACGCCCCTTGTGGTCTCAAACTCCCTGGACTCTCTCCCATCCAGCAGCACGGAGAACTTACTGCCCATGTGCATGTGTCTGAGAAGACGCCAGAGTTTGCTGTCGATACCTGCCTTGTAGATCTTGTACAACATGCCATCTATCCACACTGTGTCGTATGCTTTTTTGGTGTCTAAGAAGCACCCGTAGACAGTGCTACTTCTCTCTTGATAGTGGTTTACTATCTCTTGGACCATGTAGGCTGTTGTTAAGTTGCTACATCCTAGCTGTCCTCCACTCTGTAGCTCATGAGGAAGCCCCCTCGATTTAAGCCATGGTTTCAGTCTGTTGAAGAGTAGTGATTCCCAGACTTTAGATATGACTGGTAATAGGGTGATACCGCGGTGCGAGTCCAAGTCCGCTTTGTTGGTTTTGTTCTGCTTCAGTAAGGGAACTTTGAGGCCCTTTTTGAAGGCCTCTGGTATGTGCTCTGATTCCCTTATTGCGTTAAAGAGGTACGTTAGTCTAGCCCACAGTACTTCACCAGCATACTTCAAGTGTTCATAGGTTAAGCCATCTCTGCCTCCCCTTTTGTTGTTCTTAAGTGTTCTGCAGATTGAGGCTACTTCTGCTATAGTAAAAGGCTCCTCAAGTATGACCTCAGCGTTACTGTGGCTTTCTTTTTCCATGCTTTTCACCTCGTCTTCAATTATCTTCTTATGGTTTTCATCAAAGAGTCTACCTTCATCTTCTTGTTCATTTCCTAGCATTTCGAAATGCTTGGCCCAGATTTCTCTGACTTCTGCAGGGTCTGTGATGAGCTGTTCTCCCACCTTGACTGCCTGTGGCTGGTCTTTTTTGCCCTTTCTTTGTCTCACTCTCCTCCAAAACTTTTTGTCATCTGTGCTTGCCAATGAGGCTAACTCCTCATTCTCTTTGGCCTCGTGCAAAAGCTTTGCCTCTCTTAGTTCTGTTCTGAACTGACTCTTGCTGCTCTTGTAGTCTGCATACAGAGGATTACCTTTTCCTCTTGGCTTTCCTGCTCCTTTCCATAATAGCCATGATTTCACTTGCTTTTCGTGACATTCTGTAAGCGTTGCTGACCAGTATGGTTTCTGGTGACGTCTTATTGTCTTTGTTGGTAATGTTTCCTCAGCTGCTCTTTTTAATACAGTAGTTATCAAGCTCAGTTCATCTTCAATAGCCTCCTGTGATTTTTCGGTTGGTACTGGAGCTGATTGCAGCCTTTGACAAACTTTCCTCTTGTATGTGTTTTCTGTTGGTTGACTCCTCACACTTTCCCAGTTCAACCGTGGGTCTTGACTGCTCTCTTTCCACTCTCTTAGTTTGTTGGAAAACTGAGCAATGATGGGATTGTGGTCTGACATATTAAGTTCATTGTAATCCATGACTTCACATCCTATTGTGTCTGCAAGTAGCGAGCACGGTACTAATATGTGGTCGATTGTGGACTGTCTATCACCACTTCCTTGAAATGTTTCCAGAGGGCCCTTGCATAGGTGACTTAAATTTAGGGACACAAGGTCTAGTTCAAGGGTGATATCAATCAGTTCATTGCCCAGTTTGGATGAGGGTCCTCTACCTCTGGGACCACCGCTCCTCCCCATATCTGCATTGAAGTCTCCGAGGAATATCACATTTCCTTCGCTCTCGTATTTCCTGTACATCTCTCTCACATAGTCTATTTGTTCTCTGTATTCCTCAATGGGTTTAGTTGAATCTGGAAAATACACTGCAAAGAGGAATAGTTTCTGGCCATTCTTTTGTTGGACTCTTATTCCTATGATTCTATCATTTCCATCTTCTAACTTATGGACAGCATAGTCAATGGACATTTTCCATAAAAAGGCTACACCGCCCTGGCCTCTCCTCCAGTGACTTGTAGTGTGTTCTGTCAGCTTGCTATCTGCCTTGCCCCAACCTCTGTGTGTCATTAACAAGTTGTCTAGAGCTGGGATTGCCTGAGGGTACAACCAGTGCTCAGATATTGCTAATATGTCAATGTCTTGTAAGTACTCTGTGATGAAGGGGATCGCTGTTGAGATTCCCCTACAGTTGTAGCACCCAACTGACAGAGTAACATCCGCATGAGTCTTATTGCTGAACTCTGGCATTTTCACGGCTGAGTTTCTGAGCTTCTTCGTTTCTCTTTCCTGGCCCGTTCAAATGTGCTGTTTGGTTCTTCTCACCGCCATCCTCAGTGTTGTCACCCTTGCTTTTGTACCTCCTCTCTGACATCCATTCACGACACTTGACCCCCTTGGGCCAAAAGTCTTCCTTCACCACCATATGTGCCTGGTGCAGTAGGACATTGATTCTTGCAAACGCTATGTCTTTTTGTCTGCTGTTCATGACCCTCACAAAGGATAGTTGTACTCCCTTACTCTGAGCATACCTGAGTATCATACTCTGAAGGCTCTCTGTTTCTGTCTTCTTCATGTAGCCCAAGAAGAACCTCTTTCTTCGCAGTCGGTTTCTCCCGATACCCACAAAATCTGAGAAGTCAGTGTGGCTGTCTGCACAGTTTAAGCTGCTCTCTCCTGTTTGTAACCTTCTGTGTTCGGTGTTGAATTGTTGAGTTCTAGGGTAGCTCTCTTGTTGCACATGTGTCACTGCTTCCTTGTATGTCTTGTTCTGTGTGCATTCAATTCTCGTTGCTCCTCGTTGGTTACTTCTCAATCTTGATGGGTCTCTCTGTGGTTTGGGGCTCTCTGTCTTGTTTCTGCCCCTGAGTGTTACCTGCCCTGTACTCCCACTTGGACTTACTGTATTAGTCTGTCCAGGGCCCTTCTCGGCTGCCAGTGGCCATGTATTACTCCCCTCATCTGTACCGCTTGGCGAGTCAGGGGCTCTGCATGTAGCCTTCATACCTGTTGCTCTGTCTCTTCCTCTTATGTCCCTTGAATCAGTTTTTCCTCTTGGGCTGGGGTCTAAAATGATAACATTGGCTTCGCCAGCATGATTATCACTTCTGGTACTACTTTCCCCACTCTTGCTTTCAGTCACATTTCTCTTTCTAGGCTGCCTTGTCTCCTTCTGCTTTTCTTTGCCTTGTTGGTTTTCCTGCCTCTCTACTGGGATGTCTGAGCCTTGTTGTTCATAGCGTGCAGCTTGTAGGAATGTAGTTATTGCATCTCCCTGTGTTTTGGTTGAGGACTCCTTAGTGCGTTTCACAAGTCCAACCCCTGTACCAAGACTCTTGTTCTCTCCACCAGTTTGGTTATCCTTATTACTGCCTCCATTTCTCAAGATGTGGTCTGCTGTTTCACCTGTAACACATACAGCACTCGTGGTCACGAGATGTTCGCACCTGACCCTTACTTCTTGTACCATTTGGTGTGTCCTTGACAGGGCGTACTCTTGTTCTTTCAATCTTTCTTCAAGTGAGTGTGCCAAATTCTGTACATATGTTGTAATTTTGCTCATCTTTGTCTCTTTGTCTGTGTCGGCTTTCTTGGAGGAGCCTTGCAGAGCCTGGAGTTCTGTTTCTACTGAGTTGATCTTGTTGTTGTGGGTTGCCATTGTTGTCTGCATTCTCATCTGTGTGGTCTCAGTTTTCTTCAGCTTCGATTTCATGCTCTCTATCTCTTCTGTTATCACAAGTTGTGATCCTTTGAGCTCTGCTAATTCCTCTTGGGTACTATTTTGATGTCTGTCCCAGTGTTCTGTTACATCATCTCTTGCTTCCTCATGGCGTCTTAGCTTGTTGTTCAAGCTCTCAATTCTCTCTTTCAGTTCTTTCACTTCCTCTTTCAGCACCTCTCTCAGACTTGCATTTTCTGCTAGTTTTCTGGCTACGGCATCATTATCTTCCTCATCTTCTAGTATTGGATTCAGAGTTCTGCTTCGTGTAATTGCTGGACTCTTCCATGTACTGTTCTGTGTTCCATGGAGGAATATTTTCTTCACTTCAGCAATGTTTCTAGCACCCTCTATGAACTGAAATAGAGCACACACATCCTCTGCTAACCTGTTGGCCACTGGTTCAGTGTTGGCTCTATAGGTCCGTTTCCTTGGCTGTCCCTGAGGACAACCGGGCCTGTCTTGCCTAGCTACTGCAATCAACGCATCCCTCGTGTGATTCAATATGTGTTCGTCGTAGTCACTGGCTACGAGTATTTTCTTTTTAGCTGTGCACCTGTCCAGTCCAGCAATGTGCCTCCTCACCAGCTCTAGGATTTCTCTTGCTGTCTCTGTGTCGTCATCGAAGGATATGTCCTCCATTCCCTTCAGCCACGACCCCGAGCCTTCTAGCTCCTCTTCATCCACGTCTACGTGTTCTTCATGTGAGCTGTGCATGGTTGAAGTTCTTCGTCCTTCGTCTTTCAGACACCAGGGCTTGCCAGGTTGGCCCTCTTTCGCCCTAGAACAAGAAAATGGTACTCGCCAGTCTACAGCTCAGATGTACGGGAATTATGGTGTATTGAACGTTGTTTTCCACAGATAATGGCTCAAAGCAAGTACTGGCTACCCACCGGCAAGGGCCCGTATTTCAGGGCCCTTTGATGTTTACTGCGCCTGGCCGGTGGGGAGGGGGGCGGCATGCGCCGCTCGCTTCCTTCGCTTGACAGTCGAGTTCCTTTCTCGCTAGCTGGTCTTCGGTACTCTCCACCTTTCCTTTGGTTCTCTGGTTCTGTGGCGACTTCCCCTGATTGTGCTGGATCTTCTTTGAGCGCAGTCAGGTCGCTGGCGTCCTTCGGACAAGGCCCCCTAGGTTGGCTTCCTCCGCCCTATAAAACAAAGAATACTCGGCAGTACACGGGTTACGGATATGAAAATCAAGTTATACTTAACGTCTTTTGCTCTAGCTAATGTTTCGGAAACAAGTACTAGATACTCACCGGGCCCGTTGATGGTGCTGGGCTACTAGTAAGTACAGCGTCACGCCGATGGGGAGGGGGGCGCTGCACACCTCTCGCTTCGGTCCTGTTTCTTCGGCACTCGGCCCGTTTTCCGGAGTCTAATGAATTCTTCAGTACTCCCTCGGTTCTTGTCGCTTTCCACCTCGCACGTAAGTCCTCTAACAGTGTTTTAGTGGGCTAGAAACTCTGTTTAATTAGAGCTAGAACGACCCCTAAAACAAAGCATCCGCCATCTTGGACGATACCACCACATCTGGTGACTAGATGACCGACCAAGTCTTCTGTAGGGTCATGGCAGGTTGGACATGTTTTTACGGTGTGTCTGGTTGGGATGGTACTGAGAAGTATGAGGTTCTTAAGGTCTCTCTGGTACTCTGGCTGTTGTCTTGCTAGTGTCCATAACTTGTGTGGTTTGTTGTTTGTCTGGTGGACTCTGTAGAACTTGTGGCAGTTGGATTGGGACGCTGTGCTCGCCCTCCACCTCTCACTCTCTTGTGTCTGTATTGTCGTCTTCACTAGATGTTTCCATGCATTTACTGTAGGGAAGTCTGTTGTCAACCAGTATCCCTCCAGCCACTTCAGTTCATTCATTCATTCATTCATTCATTCATTCATTCATTCACCAATAGGATTGACGATTTACATTTATGTTATAAATCTTTTTTAATTTGTATTATTTTTGTAGGGGATGAAGTGCCATGCCCTGTCGGTCAAGTCTGGGTTAATTCGTATGGGCAGTGCGTTGGTAAGTTTTGGATTCCTAATATGTTCTAGCTTGGTATATGTTTCATAAGTATTAAGTTCTATGATAATATAGCCAAATGGTGTCGATCAATTCAGAATACCCCATTTGAAATAGGTTATGACACCGTAACGTCGCAGACGTTCCACAAGTGGGGAATAATGAATCTGAAATGGTGAATCATCGATTTCAAGTAGGATCACTTATTACAATAAATGACTCGTTTGCTTGTCAATTGTAGGGAGAGACGACGGCATTTGTTATACATTTTGTATAACGTTTCTTTGTTCAAAATATATTTATTGTCGCATACTATAAACCAAATTTTCTGCAGATAAATGATAAAAAATATACCATTACAATACAAGTTTAATCTAAACAAATGGAAACAATGCAGTATCCTCAGCACCCACAGATAAGTGGAACCGCCCACTGCCCTTATCTTAAAAGATTATTTTGTGACACAACAAAAGGACTGCGATTTTTCTAAGGTCTTCTCCGACTATACATACATGTTTTATCCAATAATTCATGTGACCAGTGGAAACACTCAAGTCTCTGTGCCAGTTTTTAGTGGCAACCTGGATACAGATACAATGCACAAAGGTAATACTGGGAAATCATGCGAATACATGATTAAAACTGAGTATCATTCCTAATTTCAGTCCTAAAGCCCTTTTCTAAAAGTCGACACGGCAGTTAGCTTTATTTGGTCTATGGAGAGTTTGTACCAAATTTATGACCCGTGTACTTAAACTGATATTTAACTTACTCTAGAAACAAACAAGGAATGGTATACAAAATAATTAACCTAGTAGTGGTACATACAAGTATAAGAATAATTCAACTAGTCGACTTACATCAATCACTTACACTTCTAGTTCTAAGATCTAACCATTGTCTCATTCTAGAAGGGCTGCAAGGGCGGATAAGATGTCACACTGGGACAGCTGTAGAGCCGAGCCGTCGCACTAAGGAAGACTTGTAACAGTTCATGAAGGATTACGCTACAGCGGGAAAAGGTATAGATATAGCCAGGGCCAATCTTCTCTAGGAGTTTGTGGTATCAATACGGTTAAGACAAGTGAGAGGGAAAGATGAAAGAATATAAATCATATTGATAACTAGAGTTCACGACCTCATACCTTCGCCGACTGATGTTAGCCTTTTCGAGTGAATGCTTATCACTCAGTATGTAAATAAGGTCCTCGAATCCATGAATTTCAAGTGATCGTTTTCTCTACACAAAACACAGCATTAAAGTAAAATCTTAGAAAAGAGGGCCATTGTAGCATTTCCTCATATATTGTGTAAATGAGGCCATCATGATTTATGTCTGATAACGTCCACATCTGATTATCTTCCAAACGCCACAAGAATGAAATCCCATCATTTACCACTCTGGAATTATAGTATTTTGTCATAAATTATGCAAATTAGGTATTCTTTGCATAATTGATATCTATCAATATTCCTGTCTTTCTCAGTTACATGTCACCTGTTTGACTACAATGGAAAGCAAGGGTTTGTATACTTTTTCACATCACAGATCCTGATTTGCATGATTCTTATACGATCATGTAAATCATCACTCAAACTATGTACATCCCTACAAATCATGACGATCCGTTATCACCTTCTTGAGTTACTAGTATTCTCATTCAAAGTTTAAAACAAACCCATACCTATACCTACACGAGTTCTCCCAAGAGTTATAAAAATAATCACTGTAAGAATATTTTTGCTTAATTGGTATCATAACTTTTATCTTTACTACAGAACATAAGGAATTTGTTGGCAATGTATTTGCTTCAATTATGCCCTTATTTTCATAGTAGACATATCAATCAGTTTTTATCAAACCTATAACTTCCAACAGGGAGAGCGTTAGATCGTAAGGCTGCTGTGTTTAAATGCCCGTGTGACCTCCCTGACCCCAAAACAGAGCCCTGCACCAGGCAAGTAAAGTATCACATGTGTCCTCCAGGGACGTCTCACAGGGAGCCTGCTCCGGTAAACTAGGTCATCTGTCAGTGCAATTTAACCTGAATACATAGACTTCAAAATAGCAAATTGAAAGGGAATTGTAGACATTTCCTTATGAATTATGTTAATGAGGCCTTGTCATGCATGATTTTTGTCTGATATTGTTCACCTTTACTTAGCTTCCTACAAGAATGAAATTCCAATCATTTACTATTGTGGTATTTTCAAGTAGTATTTTCTCATTAATTATGCAAAATAGGTAGCTATTAGCATTATTGGTATCTATCGATACCTCTCTCTTTTTCAGCTATATATGTCACATGTATGAGAGTCATATTATGAAAGGCAGCAGATGTATAAACTTCCCTTATTAATTATGCAAATTAGCTCCTGATTTGCATAATAAATATTGAATTATGTAAATCATTAATCGAGCTATCTACATACCATAAATCAAGACGATCCGTTGACCATAAGTCTAGTTATTCATGTCCAAAGGTCAGAACAAATAAATTAAACACACCCGCTTCAGCTCCAAACAAGCCGCTAGAGGGCACAAACGTGCACAACTTACTTCATGTGGCATGGACTATCTACCACACAAAAATCATGACCGTAGCACTTGCAGAAAATTCGACCTCAAACTTTGAAGCTACACTGCAGTACCCAAAGTACCCGCTAGGAGGCCCATCATCAAACTTGCCCTTCCCCTTTAATAAATCTACCTATTCACTAAATATCATGCACAACTATCGACAGCTTCTCGAGTTATCCTGTCAACAAACAAATACGCATACATAAACAGCCCACTGCAGTACCGCAGGAAAATGCCAGGTGACCCATTTTTTAACTTGAGCTTCGTTTTCACAATCTCTACGTACCCACTAAAAATCATGCAGATTCATCATCAATACGTCGAGTTATGTTGTCTACATACAAACACACTAACAAAAAAAGTCCACTGGAGCACTGTAGGAAAACGCCAGGTTAACTATTTTCGAACTTGACCTTCGTTCTCACAACCGCCACTTACCTACCAAAAATCAGCAAGATCCTTTAAAGTTCTCTCGACTTAAGATCTCGACATACATACGGATTTACAGCTAGCGTAACCGATAACATAACCTTACCGCGAATGCATACATTCCCGGCGAAGGTAATTATTACGTTCATAAAAGCACGGCGTTAACGCTCCCACGAACGGGTGGTCTGGAATGAGAAACGGCTGGGGTGGAAGTGTAAGCTGCACTTCTGAGGGAGGTATGCTATTCTTTCTTAATCAATTACGCTCTTCAGAGAACTGTATGAACAGGAGCCTATTTGTATCTGACACCTACTACAGGAACTCATATTTCCGTAATGTGTACGGCCTACTGTGCGTCTAGTTTTGTTTTTAAACCTCTTTGTACTTGTATGTTATTTAATGTTTGTGTTAAGCCTATAACCCTTTTTAGTTATGTATTATGTTCCTATGGGTTTGTTTTTATACCCGAAATAAAGAAATAAAGAGGAGTCTTCTCGATCGGCTGCCAGGCGGGAGGTTGCTCAGAGGATGGTCTAGATGGTCGGTCGCCGGAGGGGTGGTCTTGGAACAGCTCCGTGGTAGCGAGAAGAAACGTGGTTGAGACCGCACAAGAAGGCGCAGAAGCAGTCAAGTCCATCGGGCGGGTACAAGGGATGCAGTTCTACCGTGATGTCTCAGGATCCAAGACTGTATCCTCAAGACAGACAGGGTGTCCCACGGAAGCCAAGCGTCTCGACCGGGAAAGGCGTTGTTGGCGAACAGGAATCTAAGCAAGTAGAAGTCGGGGTGAAGTAAATCCAAGAGTAAACTGTAAAGTTCTGAATATAGCAGCGCCGATCAGCGGAAAAAGGAGACTCGACCCAGAGAGGCGTTGTTGAACAGGACTCTACGCAAGTAGAAGTTGGGATGAATAATCCACGGGTAAAGTTCTGAATAGAACAAAGCCGATCAGCGGGAGAAAGCGTAACAGGAATATACAACTCAGAAGTCAACGATCAGGGAGCCAAGAAAAAATGTGACAGTACCAAGGAAAGGAGAATTCACGAATGAGTTCGCAGGGGGAGAACGAAGGGTCAAAGGGCAACAAGGGAGGAATCATTAGGGTCAGGATAGGGGTCGTGTGATTTGTCTGCTCAGCCGACGCAACGTGACTTGCACTTACTTATATGATTTCTTCTAATCTAATTATTATATGAATATTACTGTATGTATTGTACATATACATGTGTGTAGAGAGAGGCTCACGACGTTGGTTTATAGTATGCGACAATAAATATATTTTGAACAAAGAAACGTTATACAAAATGTATAACAAATGCCGTCGTCTCTCCCTACAATTGACAAGCAAACGAGTCATTTATTGTAATAAGTGATCCTACTTGAAATCGATGATTCACCATTTCAGATTCATTATTCCCCACTTGTGGAACGTCTGCGTTGGTTACTTTTATTTTTGGAAATTGTTGTTTTATCCCTTAGGCCGACCAAACACATCTAGAGATCACAGAGGGACAATCGGGCACTGTAAAGCTTTACAGCACGGTACCATTCCTCTGTGGTGCTGATTTGCATTTCCATGAACACTGCTTCATTGAGCTACGTATGGATGGCGATCCATCAACGGCAACAAGTAGCATGCATTATTGCAGAATTCGAATCTATTCCAAAGATTGGGATCCAAACACTTTGCGAGCTGAGGCGCAAGAGCAAAACGTACTATATGCTGCGCAAGACATGCAAATAGGTAGCAGTCGTGTAGAGGTATTGTTATTCAGGCAAATTCCAACCAATCTATTTTATCATGCAATGGATGGATTTGTCCGAGTGATGTATGGTGGATATACTCCAGATGCTATTCAGGTATGCCATCTTTAAACAATACTGATAACCGAACTTACCAATCATTACATCAATAAATAAATAAATACGAAATCTTCTTCAACTCATCAGGTGAACATTTGTAATGTATCTGTTAGCTCGGCCTTCTTTTCGAAGATGCATAATTGATCTGACAAAATATGGACAATTATATACTAATTACCATTTAACCAAGAAAGGCCGTAAAATATTGTACAGATGCACACTGCAATCTACTTGGATGACTTGACACGATATTAACATTTCCATAAGGCTATTCAGTTAGAAGTAGATATACTATAAAACATTCCAAAAAAATATGGACCCTACCCAACACTACTTAATCATATGTGCTCAAAGTGTATGTGCTGCAAAAGGAGCTTAATTTTTTGTAATATCCCGTACATATCACGTAGTATCACCGAATTCTTATGTTTCTGATACAGGTACGAATCGTGCCCGAGGACTTGACAGGACATTGCACGGGTGTCACAATTTCACACTATACCACCTTTGACTTAAAGTAAGCACAACTTAAGTTATAATATGGTCAATAAATTGCATTTCTTGATCTCAAATCTACATTTTTATTTACCAGCCTACTAGATGTGCAAGTTATTGTTATACAGCCTGGTCAAAAAACGAACAAAAAATTTCATCGTAGCAGTATAACGTATCTGTGTAACATATCCTATTAAATCAAATCTACTTTGATTCCCTTTAAGCTTCTGACCTTGACATATCATTTCTTACATATCTTTAGGGTTTACACTTATCATTCGCTGGGAGAATTTATTTTTATAAAAATATTGCAAGAAACACCCAGGTGAGTAAAGATTGTCGAATGAAAAAAAAGGTGAATATGTACTACTACAAGTACTTATACCCACATTCCGCTTGGACGGCGCTCTCGCCGCGCTCTCAAGTCGAACTTAAATTTGCCACAGCGCCGTGAGAGCGCCGAACTCCTGAAAAACGTGCTCAAGTGAAATCTCTCCGGCGACCCTTGCGCTGTCAGCGCGACCAAAATGTCAAATGTCCGCAACTTTTTATGAGCGACCAAAGATTTCACAGTTCACTCAACGAATTCCAGAGAAAAATAACTTTTTTTTACGTTTACCTTTACCTCTTGCATCATATTCGAATGATAAAATCAAGGGGAAAACAGATTCCATTTTGGTCGCTGCACGGTCACTCCGTGTGTGTCTTAAGTTATATATATGTTCAACTTGTTTTTTCTGTGTTGTCTGTCACGTAAACTGTTTGCAATGAATGTATTTTATCATTCTACGTTATAATAGAAACGTAAATCACAGAAATTTGAAACACTTTTTGAACCACTGACAATAAAAAATTGGAGGGAATTTAATTTGAATGGAAGCAAGTACTTGTCGTCATTCGTCGTATTACCCATGGGCAAAACTATGATTTGACCACAAAATTCCCAGAAATTCAGCATACACCACTTCAAGTATGAAATTTATTTGAACTACAGTTAGGACCATTCAATGCTCGAAGAGTGCTCGCTGCAATCCTTGAGCGCTCGCTGCGGCCCTTTGATCCCACCTTGGGCGCTCTCACGTCGCTCTCACGGCGCTCACCGCGCTCGCTGCGCGCTCTCTTGGCGCTCTCACTGCGCTCTTTTTTTAACCACCATCCTCGGCGCTCTCACGGGGAATGTTTTGGACATGTTCAAAACCATCGCCGAGGTGACGGCGCGCATGGCGCTCTCGCCGCGCTCCCTCCGCGCTCCCTCCGCGCTCCCACGGCGCTCTTGGCGCTCTTACGGCGATCTGGCCAAATTGAGGTCGCCGTGAGAGCGTGGCGAGAGCGCCGTCCCAGTGGAATTGGGGCCTTAAGCTAACTGTTCATAAAAGTAAAATGAAACAACGATATAAAAATGTTTGAAGTAATAACAATATCAAATTTCTCCTTATGAATGCCATTGTAATTACAGACACGTATTGTGCTACTAATGACTGCTGGCAGTGCATTATAATTCTGAACTATATTAACAAACGTTTAATTTATTAGATCTCCATTATTAGGTCCATGTACGCACCTGGCAGTGTAGTTCTCAACAGACAGTTATCTGTAACTGTGCAGTTGCTGTCCGTGATGGAAATGACATCGTGATTGTCGACCTTTGCCATGTGGGTTGGGACAATCACCTTTCTGCCTACCCCAAGATAACAGTGAAGACAGCACACGGAGGTCCTCTCTCACCAGGAGTTTCAGTCTTCAGAGATCCGTCAAACAAAAGATTTGAGGTACACTAAGCTACATCACATAGGTGTGATCTGTTCAATACTGTGCTAATCTGTACCATGTCAATTAAAGCTAATGACTCAGGTGTAATTAAACAAATGTCAAATAAAAGTTTAATTCAAATAATCGGTTACAAATTGTAAAGCAGCTCTTTTAATTTGTTTCTCCAAATCAGTCTGTCACATATCTTGATAAATTCCTGTATCTTTCAAATTGAACTTTGCAGACACAACATACATAGTCTCTAATTACTAGCTAAGCATTCATCACAGCGTCACATTTGTACGACATCATGGCATAGAGATGACTGACAAGTGTAAAGATATACAAATATGCAACAAAAGTCTATAGTAGTTTAAGGTTTAAGCACTGTGCAGAACAACGTAGGAACCATAAAATTGTAAATGGTGCATAGAAGTAAGAAAGTGTTAGTGTGTGTACGTCTTTATTCACCTGTTGATGTAATTTTTCAGATCCTTATGCCATCTGCTACCACCGTTGCAGCAGAGGTGAACCATTGGGGTATTGACGTCCATGCATATGCACCTGCTGCTGATGTCGGGCATACTCTAGGACTTTGCGGAACATGGGATGATCCTCCAAACACAGGGAATGACTTCACACTGCCTGACGGATCCCTTACGACAGACGCGATCACATTTGGCAACAGCTGGAGGTAAATCTTTTTGTTTATATTGATTAAAGGAATTCATTTTATATAATACGTGATTCAATAGTACTTATACATTTTAATGTAACAAAAATTTTAACATTTCATAAAGTGTAAATAACTGGATAAAGCACTTATTTGTCTTGAGTATATCAGTCCGAAATGTATTGCTTAAGTAAGAAAGCAACACTTGGGCAAGTGCCATCTTATAACAATTCCCATACTTAGTCATGTAGTCCAATGATTGCGTCTCTATAGTGGCAACATTTGATTTATACCGATTTAATTAAAAACGCTTTGCTCTTCGGGGCAGACTGACCGAAACATTTATCTGGGCTTCACCTGACACTATGGGGCCCACACAAATTATTTGACACTATATGAACTAACTAGTCATGGTGCCCCAACGATCCATAAAGACGTTAAGGGACATGTGAAGGTGATAAACTAAGAAATGATCAACTCTTATTATCAATCGAAACAAAGTAAGTGCTTTCCAACAACAATGCCAACCATCAATTTTCATAAAGTTAAAACGTCCATCAAAATCATGTTGACTTTAATTGAGTGTGCAGACAGGTCAATAACGTTCAGACATTCGACCATGGTCAAACCTACACTGATTAAATTCGATTAGACATTTTATTACTGGTCTTGTCTACTCTTAGTTAGTCGACGGTGATTTAACTAATTTTTCAATGTTCCCATGTACTGACGTAATGGGTCTCTTGGCTCTTTTTTTGTTCGCAAGAATCCCTGATGGATCCAGCCTATTTGATGTTATGTGTCCGGATGAAGACCCTAACGCACCTGAACCTGTGCGGCCGTGTGTATGTGAAGCTGCTAGTCTATTTTTCTGTGGTCGTGGTCAACCTGCAAAGGAAAATTCAGCCCGGGATACTGATCGGAGGGCTACCGTACAGAAGGCATCCGGCAATTTGCTCTGTGGACATACTTAAAGGTACCTTGTTTCTTTAATGACATATATATTACTGCTCAGTCCGAGCAGTATTGAATATAATGATATTATTAGTGCTCAATATCTTTAAACGACTGGCGCGCTATCAATATGTCAGGGACGATTTTTTCTCAAACCTTACAATAGCAGGTGTTATACTTAGTAAATTAGAAAATATAAGCTTAGGGTAAGAAATAGTATAAGGAATATTACACCTCTAGCTTGTGTTGACGTAGAATGTGTTGCCTTTTTTGTCTTATGTAGTTCCTCAACAAAAGACTAATTTGTATCGTCTAACTAATAGGACAATATTTTTTTTTACAATCAACAGGTTATCTTACTGATTTGCGTCGTCCAACCGGATACATGGACACTGCGTGCACGTGTAGAGGCAATGGACCCAGACTCTAGCCCTACATAGCCAAGGAGCTCCTTTTCATGCACCATAAGTTCCATTTGGTGTGTATTTTGGTTTGTTTATTTGCACACGTATATGTGTGTATGTTTGATATTGGATGTGCGCCTGTGTTTATATGTGTGTGTGTGAGTGTGTTGGGGGGGGGGTTATTTTGCGTTTGTAGGTTTGTTTGTTTGTTTGATTGAATATGTTTGTTTGTTTATGTGTGCCATGCGTATTTCGATATGTTTGCGTGTGTGTGTGTGTGTGTGTGTGTGTGTGTGTGTGTGTGTGTGTGTGTGTGTGTGTGTGTGTGTGTGTGTACCTGCGCTTGTGCATGTTTCTTGGTGAAGATGATGGCCCTAGCAATTATGAAAACAATGGCATACTGGTTAGGATTGTTATGAAATGTGTCAAATTTGGTTTACTCAACATGTAATATCCATACAAGTATTTTCATTACAAGCGTCCTACCACAATATGTAACATCAGTAAACAATATGAAACTTCATCAGATCGATATTCTAATAATTTTAACTCTGCCATCTTTCGAAGAAAACATATTTGTGATCAGATGTGCACTTATCATATTGGTGTATGCTTATGATTAATGATATAGATTGTACATCGATGCCTGTCATCCATATCCACAAGGGACACTTTATTTCCTAAACAGCAACTACAGGCGTAAAGCTAACACCTCAAACTACCACCATCCAATTAGGGGTCATTTGTCACCAACTACTACGGTCGGTAGCGTTCCCCGAACCCTGCCCGCCGATTAGGGCAGACTAGTTAGTTTACATAGTATTATCTTACTAGTTTAGGATCTCTACGTACGTATGCATTAAAGCAAAGTACTTCTGTCACTCTGTAATTGTACCTAACCTATGCATTATTTACCTTATTGATGTGTTTTTATGTGTTTGTTATACGAGGTTTATAAACTGACCGCAAACCATTAAAGCTGATTTTGTATACATCATTCGACAAGGCGTTGGGTGTTCATATCTTTTAGTCACGTTTGATATTAGGTGTTGAGACAATGATAGTTTCTACATCATATGCGGTAACGATACGCATCGTTTAATGATATACAACCTAGTACATAACATTTATGCTTAATCTTTTAGTATGAAATCTGATAATTAGTTCTGGATTTATCTAAAGGGCAAATAGAAAGGCGACTTATTGCAATTCTAACATTAAACAATCGTTCGGGAATCAATATTAGGTATAGCATCCAGCTAACTTCCCATGAATAATGTACACGTTGCCATGACGGTGGGGATCGACTTTGAGTGACGTTCTACCGACTCAACAAACGGGACGTTACCGAAGGCCTGATTTGTGCGGTACGGCCGTTTTTTCGTGTATTTTTTTTTACTTGGACACGTCTATATCCATAGCACTCTCCTCAAGCCAAGGATGGAACGAATAGCTGCTGTATAAAATGTAATTAGCGGTAAGATATTCAAGACGAATCTTCTCTCCCGAAATAATGTTCACACCTGTCCGACAACACCGTCATTCTGCGTGCGGCGGACGGTAGTTTCAAGTTAAAATATTATGGTGTCAGCACGACTAGAGACAAAATCTACCATATATATAATTAGTGCAAAGATAGTACATGATACTGACAGAATAATAGAAAAAAGGATGGTTTATCGTTCTGCTAGATTGATTTCAGTCAACCATTATCGGAAAAATGGCGAATTTATGTTACCCAACGTTAACTGCACAACGACATTTAAAATCAATCAGTCATTACAAATAATCCTATCACAATGGTCAGTTTATGGTCCAAATAAATCATGCTGCAAAAAAGCCAGTACTATATTAGCCAACAACACTTAAACAACGCAACTTTTTCATGCCGATTTAAAATCAACACTTCACACATATCAGTGCCAGTGAAAGAGATAATTACACTACTTTACCACAATACTTAAACCTTAAAAGGCATAAGACACGACAGCTTGATAATCACCGTCACTGCGCTCATCTACATCCTTCAATCGTGGCCGTAACCCGAAGATGGATGGCCATGCTGTCTTCGTTGATTACAGCCGTGCGTTTGACACGATCAGTGATAGTCAACTGATAATGCCCCTAGCTGACATGGGCATCAGGCGAACCTTGTGGTTGAGCGTATGCAGTTATCTAGAAGGCCGAACGCAGAAAGTTAAGTGGGGCTCTTGCTGTCAACGCCCCACGATGTCTCAGCAGGTGTTCAACAGGGTGGCCGTCTGTCGCCAACACTTTTTGTCATCTGCATCAACTCGCTGGATTCAAGGTTGCCAAGGTCCATTACTCCTGTGAAATATGCGGACGACCTTACAACGTCCGAAATGCTGATGGTCTCTCTTCCTGGGCAGACCCAGCAAGAACTTGACTCCATTGTTGACTGAGGGGAGGCATTTTCTCTCGGAGTGAACGGTAAAAAGACCATGGGAATGGTTATAAGTCCAAGGAAGGAGAAAAACATTCCTGTTCCTCCCCACCCAACTATAGCTGGTCACGTGATCCAGAAGGCTACGTCTTTCAAACTCCTTGGAGTACACATCACTGCCAACCTTACCTGGGATGCACACGTCGACTTTATGTTGAGAAAATCCCGCCCGCGTGAATACTACCTTAGGCCATAGCAAGTAAATTTTATGGATGACATCCTCCGCAGACTCAAAAGTTAATGAGATAGGGCGAAAAAAAAGCAAGGCGGGCCAAAAAAAAACAAGATTCATATATTTTAAAATTTTGATATCATAAATCTTGTTAAATAAGAATTGAGGCAACGAAATATGATATCATGACCAACAGATCTTTTATTCCTGTATTCAACCAATGAGGTTTCATATATGATATAAAACCTCCTTGATTCAACAGTAAACATGTCCTTGTATATGTGTATAACGTTACATCTCAATATACTCAACTACAACAAATGCAGAAAAGAGCTTGTTGTACCATCATCTGAAGCAACTACACTGGTATTCATATGCGATGAAACGCCTTGTGTATACAGCTCAATTAAGTAGAAACTCCCCTCCCCCCATTATTTATATAATGGCCTTGCTAGAACAAATGCAGAAAATAGCTTGTTATTGTACCATCATGGGCAGGAACCACACTGGATATTCATATGCAATGAAACACCTTAGACTGTCAACATTAAACTGTTCTTGAAGATGTGTATACAGTTCAATTAACTAGAACAAACACAGAAAACAGCTTGTCATACCATCATGGGCAGGAACTACACTGAGTATTCATATGCAATGAAACACCTTAGACTGTCAACGTTTACAACATATTTGCCCATTTTTGGCATGTTGATCACCGTCGGAGGGCAATGAAATTTCTTGTTTTTTATTTCAAAATCAGGTGAAAATTAATGAGCGCGCTGATGTCATCCATAAAAATTACTTGCTGTGGCCTTACCGCGGCTACGAAGGCTGGACTACCTACTGATGTCTTGATTTAAATTTAATTTAGAGTACGCGTGGCCCTTTAAGAAATGAGCTGAGGTCTATCAAAACAAGCTGCCGCTTTTGCGCCGGCAAATATTCACTGACATGTATGGAAAGTGCTGCTAGTATGTAGGAGGTATAGATGACGGAAGGACGATATTCTCAATCAATAACATTTCGACCTTTCAGTGCTGACTTTGCCTTAGTGCCTTGTTACGGTGATATCTATCTTAGAGATTCAACAAAGTTGCAGTATCGTATGAACACAACAAAATGCAGATTATGGCTTCATCTACATAATTAATTATACAATTATAAACTCCCAAATGTTTTTCGCGAGAAGACATTGCTTCATGTTACGTATGTAGTTTACGGAAGGTGGAACTTTAAAATGTACCATTTATGTTAATGCTCAAGATTATGTAAATGCAAACATTATGTTAAACATTCTCTGTTTTAATCAATACATTACAAAGTCGAATCAGATCGATTATGCACGATGCCTGCATGGCAGTTAGACCTCCCTGTTTGTACAAGTGGACACTATTAGCGAAATTGCACTAAATTACATCGGAGACTATTCATGCCCAACGTAGAATAAAAGTTGAAATTTTATTCCAATTTTTATTTTACAAAATTTTGTTTTGGAAAATCGAGCCAGCTACCTGAACATGGAATAGCGATGGTCGGACATTTTTTACCAGGATGTAGATACCTTCTCTTGTTATGGTGAAGAAATGTTAACGTCCCTTCCAGATGTCTATATGGTAAAATGGGCTGGCGGCGGTTTTAGTCCTTTTTTACCATCAGGAGCTGTCCGATTTTCTTGGCAGCATGGATCTTATCTCTATTTTCAAAATAAGGACTTTACTCCTTGTGGTGAAAAAAAAGACAAATCCATTAGAATTAAATTAATCGCAATACTTTTACCATTCCTTTTCTAATGCTGCAAATGCCTTTCAGCACTAATTAAAGGGGTAGATAATCAGATCTATATAATATATAGAAGCATCCAATACCCAATGTTTCCTATATGGTGTCACGGCAATTTTAACATAATGAATTGTCTTACATGCCATGAAAACGATGAGAAGCATCACAGACACTGTAGGATAAAGCTCCATTATCGTGCTCTTGCCAACCTACCGGTGGGCTATGAGGACATGAGAGAAACTACAGAACTATAGATTTTACGCCAATATACTTTATGCTGTCTAGGTAATGTTTACTTCTCCCCTGCCATTAGGAAATTTGCACAAGGAAAGTTGTCAGCAAGTTGCGTCCAGGTAATACCCCCATTCCGCTTGGACGACGCTCTCACCGCGCTCTCACGGCGACCTCATTTTGGCCAGATCGCCGTGAGAGCGCCGACAGCGCGGCGAGAGCGCCATTGAGAGCGCCGACAGCGCGGCGAGAGCGCCGACAGCGCGTTGAGAGCGCCGACAGCGCGGCGAGAGCGCCGACAGCGCGGCGAGAGCGCCGACAGCGCGGCGAGAGCGCCATGATTGCGTCACCTCGGCGATGGTTTTGAACATGCTCAAAACCTTCACCGTGAGAGCGCCGAGGATGGCGATCAAAAAACGAGCGCCGAGAGAGCGCCGAGAGAGCGCGGAGCGAGCGCGGTGAGCGCGGAGCGAGCGCGGTGAGCGCCGTCTGAGCGCCGTGAGAGCGCCGAAGGTGGGATCAAAGGGCCGCAGCGAGCGCTCAGGGATCGCAGCGAGCGCTCTATGAGGATTAAATGGTCTTAGCTGTAGTTCAAACAAATTTCATTTTTGAAGTGGTGTATCTTGAATTTTTGAGAATTTTGTGGTCAAATCATAGTTTTGCTCGTGGGCAATACAAATTGACGAATAACTACAAGTACTTGCTTCCATTCAAATCAAATTCCCTCCAAGTTTTATTGTCAGTGGTTCAAAATGTGTTTCAAAATTCTTTGATTTACGTTTCTATTATAACGTAGAATGATGAAATATATTTATTGCAAACAGTTTACATGACAGACAACACAGAAAAAACAAGTTGAACATACATATATTACTGAAGACACACACTGAGCGACCGTGCAGCGACTAAAATTGAATCTGTTTTCCCCTTGATTTTATCATTCAAATATGATGCACGAGGTAAAGGTATGACTGAGAAGACAACAAAGCACACAAAACGTAACACAAATTCGTTCTTTATCTCTGGAATTCGTTGAGTGATCTGTGAAATCTTTCAAAAGTTGCTCATATTTGACATTTTGGTCGCGCTGAGAGCGCGCAAGGGTCGCTGTAGAGATTCCACTTGAGCACGTTTTCCAATAGTTCAGCGCTCTCACGGCGCTCTGGGCCATTTAAGGTCGCCGTGAGAGCGCGGTGAGAGCGCCGTCCAAGTTAAGTGGAATGGGGGTCTTACCTGTCAACAAGCGAGACTATTTGCTCTCCACGTTGGAAACACAAAAACTACGCTACACAATGAAAACAGCTTGTCAAACTTGTATTTGACTTGAAATTTACCACAATTACGAACATTGACTGAAATATTACCTCTTATTGAACAGTTAAGTTTACCATGGGGAGCGGAGAGTCTTTGGTATTTGTGATACTCATTTATACGGTATTATATATACATATATATATATATATATGCTATGGGTGATTTATATATATCTACTATGAGTGCTTTATCATTGAACTATTGATATGCCTATATCTCTTGTCGTTCTCTTAATGATCTTTACAATAGGTTAGAGTATATTGACTTCACCACCATACCTGTTTATATTTGTTGAGTAAACCATTTGCACCTGTTGCGATAAAACTTACTCTGGAGAGCTCCGCCGTGTCAAAGGTTTTACGGTAACAGTGTAGAATGCCAAAATCAATTCCGAAGTCAAAGAAGAGGTTTTGAAAGAACAAAAAAGAAGAACCTGACAACGTAGATTTCATAATGAAGGCAACATTTTTTTCTGACCTTTTTTTTCATTCGCACGCTCGCATCAGTTCTGGGGTTCCCAGAGGATGTCATCCATATGTTAAAATCAACATTAACTTATGTGGGAAAAATGAACAAATTAGAAAGTTAACATTTTAAGGAAAAACATCATTTTTCATTACATCTCACCCCCCGTGAAAAAATTGACTGTTCTGAAAGGGAACATTTTTTTTTCCCGTGCGAGAATGAACTCTTTCGTTGGCACCTGTGCAAAAACATTTCCACTACTAGAGTTCGGCAATCCCATACCTTCGCCGACTGGTGTTTACTTGTATGAATGATGTGTAGATGTTGTCCGCCGTGACACCAGCCCCAATCTTGGCACCAGAATGTATTTACTTTTCATGTTTAAATGGACAGGCACTAAAACTGAGCGTTATGGTGACAGATCGGCAAATGTCACTTGAGTACCTGCTGAGAAACGGTCCTATTCCTACGACCACTTGGCACATTTTCAATATGCGTACGTCAGAATTACACGCGTAGTTTCTATCCTAACAGATGCTGTTGAATCGTAGCACTTACATCACCAGCGTTACAAGCCAACTGAAAAGCAAGACGAACGTCCGTTGCATGCCCGAACTCACATTTACTAAAGATTTTAAAGTTAAAGAATCCATATCCATATTCTTCTACTTCATGTGATGTTGACACAAATAATAATTCGTAATATATGCTTTGCTTTGATGTTTATTGCCAATTTGTAAGTTTCCATTCGTAGTTCTGGCATAATGACAGCGCTGAGACAGAATTCGACTGGTTTCGACTTTATTCAGTCTTTTTCAAGAATACAGTTTGCAAGTTGATTTACGCAGTTTTTCATGCATACGAACTCTTCCTGCTGTTAGTAAGCGACCATGCTTGTTAGATCAGAATCATTCACTACATAAAAATGCCTGCAAGAAACCTTAGTTGTTTTAATAATCTATCTTAGATTAAACAGCCCCATGACTTTGCAACGTCTCCTTCTATATGTATTGACATCTATGTACAGCAATTAGAAAACATACACATAGCTGGAAGAAAAAGCTGCAACAATACTGAAAATACTTCGGGTTTTGGTTTTCTCAATTATACCTGCATAGCAGTGTAAAGAAATGTTAAGCACATGATTATCGTCACTGATAATAGTTTAATCAGTCCTATCAAGTTTGAACGTCTGGAGATGGTTTTCTGTAACAAAAATGATTTAAAAAAATTGCATAAGTAGAAATGCAAACTTAAAGGTGTCTTTTCTGTTGTGGAATATCATAGAATATCATTTTGTAATGCAAAGATTATTGTAGGCCTTTTTTCTGAGCTTGACTTATATATATACCTAAAGCGATAATATACTTTTCCAACTTTTTTTCATGCACAAATATTATTAAACTTACCTGTGATGTTTTGCTGTTTTAAACTTCATTGCAAGGACAGAAGCGATGATGACTCCCATGACGACTATTGTTGTGGATACTGCGATGGCAATTATAGCTCCAGATGATAAACCAGCAGGAGGGGATGCAGGGTTACCTACACATGAACATATTATAACTTGTGAACAAACAATTTACTCTTTATTAATCGTTGATTGAATTGACTGATCTTTTATTTGCATCCTGTAATGTTTATCAAATAGGTAATCTTCCACTTCTTCTGTATCTGCCCTACATTGTATATGAATGAAAACTTTATTATCATGTTTTGCGCCATTTTGCGCCCAGCCCATGTGGGCTTATAAGACACCGTATACGTTACATTAATTGCATAAAGAAACGATCAGGAGTACAGATATGTTCATAAATGACTAAAAGCAGAATATGCACAGGGTGGAATAAATGAATAGATATATAACATACAAAAGGTGGATGAACATAAGTATTAAATCAGGTTGGATAATCATAAATGCAAATAAACAGGAGCATATGTAAATAAATGTGTAAATGAAATAAATAGAATATAACAGAAAAAAGCACAAACATTAACATACTGTGGTTGATTCCAATTACTATGAATATATGTTACACTGTAAGAAAAGGTAAACTAAGCCGCCATATGTTATTTATAGGCAAGATGGCAGCTTATTAACTAAACAACACAATTTTCATATCATCTTATTTTGTACCAAACGCCAAACCTGGCTGAAACTATCTAGTAGAGAGTATTCTACTATATTTGTTGATGGTGAGTGTCGATACACATTGTGTGCAATAAATGGTAAGACGCATCACCCAACTAAAACACCTTATACATCAAATCAACTACTGCTCCTGTCTGTTTGCTGCAGCAAACTTACCTGTGAGACATCCTGGTGTCAGGGTGACATCGTCTATCGCTATTGAGCCTGAGGAAGATCTGTGGAGGAGCCCTTCAAAGGATACCTTTAACAAAATATAATGTACATTATATACATTACTGTTTTTGCTATGACCAATTTGCGACATCTAAGAACTTGTTTATGATACAGCAGTGTATTTGTAGATGCTTCATATGAAGGAAAATTGCAACGGGTACCTATAACCACTATCTGAATTATTCTAATTGTTCTAATTAACTTCTAATAAAGTTTTCATTTGTTTGCTGTTCGGGTAAACGATGTTGAAATGCTCTCCCCTTATCTGTCATTGTGCTGTCGATAAGTAAGTGGAAACAACAAACAGTTGGAAATGGACTTTGGTTTGAGTAGGTTTGGTCCGGCATGTTTTTATCTGCAAGCATCCTACGTTAAAATAATCCTAGATTTGATTAGCGTCAGGAAACTCACAAACCTGGAACAGTGAATCCTCTTCTAAAGCCACTATCTGTCTTTGCCAAATTTGTCCCTTTGACACGTTTTGGTTCCACACAGCCTTTCTGTCAGCCTTTGTTTCAACATGAATGGTTAGGCTGGCATTGTTCATGTCCATGAAGTAGTAGAACAGCAGCTAGAAAGTTGCAAAGTAAAAAAAAAACACAAAAACAATTGAGATATATCAAAACACATTTTTACATGGATGTCATGCAATTAAGATAAAGAACTTGATTTTCAAAATTTACTTCGGTTGAAGCAACATTCAATTATAGATAATCGTTGATATTGCAAAGAACTGTTATAATGTAGAATTACCTCAACTACAATATGTTTAAGGAACTATTCAACTGGTGGATGAATAGTGGTAGGTACCCTGGCTATTTTGAATGTCTTGTTTAGCTATCTAAATTGCATCCATTGCGTGCTCTTGAACGTTATTTTGAACGTACTAACCTATGCATATTCTAACACTAGACATTTCTGTCAATGTAAACTACATCCGTTAGGGGTGAATAAATAATTTCGGTCTCTATATTTATTTTGGTATTTGGAAATTGCGGTTTATACTTTTTTAAAGTTCTGAATTTTAGATTTAGACTGTAATAAATAAAAATGGCCGAGACAACCTCTATTCTATTATATGAGATTAAAAACAGAGCCTACCGAACAGTTAGATCCACTTGAGGCGAAATAGGTAGGAAGTTCCAACAATGCATGTGTCTGAGCGCTACCCAAGATGTACATGAATAAGCCATCTGTAATAAAGAAAACAAAATGATTTTATATGCATGAATGAACAATGAAAAATATACATGGGTTCGGTATGTGGCTTTTATCTTGAAACATCAGATTGTTAACAAGGTTATCCACATACTTCATTGCATAACAACAAAAGTCTAATTCATCAATCTATTATCTGTCATATTGAACAAGGATAGCCAAACTCAGTTTAGTGATTAGTGTTTTACAGTGGGGGTCTCTATAGGACGCTACAAGCCATCGATGCATTTGTAATATCAAAATTTACCTGTATTTCCGTTATGGTCTGCAGGAGGAACCCCTGTCTCTGACCCAGCCCGTCCTCGTGTCCAGTCTGAACCATCGTCCTTCTGTTGGACCCAGTTACACAAGCCGGCCTGGAAGTCACATCTCTCTGGGAAGCTTCCTGTATTATAGATGGTGACATATTAACATTTGTTTATGTATTTTTGTCAAACGACTATTGGTGCCCAACACACAACATGTAGAATTGAAATGTTTTCTGTTCTGGCAAAAAACTGCAAGATATTTGACATTATGAATGATCCAACACTTGAAATACATGTATACTATACTTTAAAGCAACACTTAATTCTTAAGCTTCAAACTGCCTATATCAAGATAATAATATACAATTGACAAGATGGATTTATATGAGGACTTTCCACCAAACAGTACACACAGCGATCGTTTTCTACTCACCACAATCACTCTCGTCACTACCATCTCCGCAATCATCAGAGAAGTCACACTGCGCACTGCTCGGTAGACATGCCTCATTACTGCAAACAAATGCACTGTGTCTGCACCGATGCCAGTCACCTGATCAAAATAAGATAACAGTTTTGTCAGTCTCCCTCTGCAATTTTGATCATTGATGGACAGATGTAGGGGGTCATATTGTTTACGGCACATTGTAAACAGAGAAGAAAAAAAATACTGACCCGCACATCTCACAGACACATCTCTGGCATGGTTACAAAGTGGACTCCAGTTTTCCCAGGGCTTCGTGCGACATTCTGTGATTTTGGACTTGTTGTTGGAGTCACAGGTGACGTCATCCAGTAAGATAGGTGTTGCGTCTGGTGCAGGATATCTGTTGCAGCAGATATCGATCAGTATATCGCGATGACTTGCTCTCTTTTTATTAGTCTTCAACAATGACTATTTTTTAACATAGTTGTACGTACATGAAACAACAATCGTCGGATTTCTTTTAGTGTCAAATGTATCACAAAATTATACCTATTGTCTGTCCAGACAGACGTCCTGTACCCCAGTTGAGCACACACCACATCAGCGCTAGTCTGGGTCCAGCCGATGTTACAGATGGTTCCCCAGCGGTGGTTGTAGTAGATCTCCACACGGCCTTCATCGAACCTCGCACCGTCAACTAGTCGGACACTTCCGTCAACTGAAAATTTAGCGAAACATATGTTTGTTTGCTGTGTTACTTTGGGTAATTTTAGGCTCTACAGTATACGTATTAAGATAAAGACAAGTTTTCCTAGCCTTAATAAAATGTTTTACTACTTGTACCATGCACAATGTATTCACATCAGTTTCCAAATCTTCTAGACATCTTTGTAAAAATATTGAACGTTGTATTTGCTGTCTTACCTTCACGCACACAGTCCCAAGAGAACGAGACGTCATCGATAGCAAGTACAGCGTCTTCTCCATGCCCAACTACACCCTGTATGATAACCTGACAGAGAACGTACAGAAGTATAATAGAGCTGTGATGACTGCTTACTTCATATGAATTATATCTAGCGAATCAATGATTGGGTTTGTTCATTGGTTGGACTCCAAAGCAGGGAGAACAGAGAACGAACCTTACATTTCAAATGAAGATATTGATCGGTAGATGGATTTGGAAGCCTCTATCAAAGTGCAACATGCCGCGGTCAAGAAGAAGCGAATTTCGTCCGGAAAGCTGTTCAATGTTCATCAAAGATTGTAAAGCTAGAGGCACATGTCACACAAAAAGAAAAAAAAAAGTCAAATGACGAATAATTATTCAACAAACCAATGTAAAGACAGCACTGAAAAGGACATTTAAAAAATTCTATACACTACATATTATTAATCTGTACCTCAAATGCTTCTCGTTCCATGAAGACAACTGCAGCTTTCTCCCAATTAACTGTTGTTTCATTTGAATACCATGCGGTTCTTTCCACCCCGGTGTTATATAGGCGGGTGAACACGTTAAGGCTGCCTGCATCTTGTTTGGATAAGTAGTAGTGAAGCGTCATCTGAAATACATTTGGAAGAGTTATCCTATATCGTTAAAGATAAGGTTGGCAAAGTTTGGCTAAATAGATCAAGAAAGCTAAGGTGAGTAAGCTTGTGTATTTGTGTGTGTGTGTGTGTTTGCGCGCGCGCGCGCGTGTGTGTTTGTGTGTGTGTTTGTTTGTGTGTGTGTGTGTGTGTGTGTGTGTGTGTGTGCATGTGTATGTGTATGTGTGTGTGTGTGTGTGTGTGTGTGCATGTGTATGTGTGTGTGTGTGTGCATGTGTGCACTGTTGCTAACACCATCAATGCAAAGTTCGCTTCAGTATCCCAGGCCCTCCCTGCACTTGACAACTGCCAGTTACCGTCTTTCCTCCCGGCATTACAGCAGCTACCCACACTCCATGTCTGGGATGTGTACCAGAGACTGCTGGCGGTGAAGGCGAATAAGGCGCCCGGCCCGGACGGCATCCCCCCTAAGGTTATACGTGAGTTTGCATGTGAACTCAGTACTCCGTTTTGTCACGTCCTGACCTACTCATATGCAGAAGGTACAGTTCCCTGCCAATGGAAACAGACAGTGGTTGTTCCAGTCCCCAAGTCCCAGCCAGCCAACCTCGACCAGTTGAGACCCATCTCCCTGACATCACATTTTGCGAAGGTCGCCGAGTATTTTGTCACCAAATGGATCCACGACAACATCACTTTCGATGACAGACAGTTTGGCAGCCTGAAAGGACGATCGACTGTCCACGCCCTTGTGAATTTGGTCGACAAGCTGTTCAAGGGAGCTGAAAACCCGTCGACTATTAGCACAGTTGTAGCCACGGACTTCTCTGAGGCTTTCGACAGGGTTCATCATAACACTGTTATCAATAAGCTGCTGACCAAGGGATTAAGACCGGAGTTGGTTCCGTGGGTTTGCAGTTTTATCTCCGGTAGGAGACAACGTGTGCGGTACCGTCAGTCCCTCTCCGACTGGGAAACTTTGTCGTGTGGAGTTGCGCAGGGAACTCTCCTTGGTCCTATTCTCTTCTTAGCTCTCATCGACGACGCTGCAGACGATGTCATCTGTCCTGTATGGAAGTATGTCGACGACATGAACTTACTTGAGACGAGAACACTTCGCCAGTCTCCCATCCTACAGGATGCGCTCGACGACCTCTGCCTTTGGACACAAAGAAAATACATGCTCTTAAACGCTGGTAAATGTTTAACCATGCACGTGACCTTCGCCAGGAACCCACCTCTCCCACCCCCTCTCCGAATCAACGATTCAGAACTGGCTGTTGTCCCGAGCCTCAAAGTGCTTGGTCTCCACATACAGAGTGACCTCCACTGGGATAAACAGGTTAACGGCATGGCAGCAAAAGCGGGCAGAAAACTCTTCCTTCTTAAGAGGTTCAAGAAGTTTAACCTGCCCCAAGGTGATCTGGTAGCAATCTATATTGGCTACGTCAGGCCAATATTAGAGTACGCCGTCCCCGTCTGGAACTCCGGCCTGACCAAACACCAGTCTGACCAACTAGAACGGTTGCAGAAAAGGGCGTGTCGCACCATCATGGGCAGCAGTTACAACGGATATTCACATGCGCTGGAACACCTCGGCCTGTCAACACTTGCTACCAGACGTGAACAACTGTGTCTGAAGTTCGCCAGATCCCTGTTGGACTCCGAGTTCAGGGACTGGCTGCCACCACCCAGGACTCAGATCACTGGCAGAGTGACTCGAAACAGCCATAAGCTGAACTGCCCAAAAGCCAGAACGAACCGGTACTTGAACTTTAGCATACCGTACCTGACCCGGCTTATCAACCAATATGATCAATAATTGTCGTCTGTAAATATATAATCAAAATGTCGAGTTTATCCTTTGTCTGTCCTACGAATTGAAATGACGGTTGAAGTCATACTTGATGTTTACGTACGTATATGGCACCGGCTGTATTATATACGATTTTAATCATTGTGCATTGGTTTTAATTCAGTGCTATGCACTGCGACTGCCAATAAAATCATCTTGTATCTTGTATCTTGTATCTTGTGTGTGTGTGTGTGTGTGTGTGTGTGCATGTGTATGTGTGTGTGTGTGTGTGTATGTGTGTGTGTGTGTGTGTGTGTATGTGTGTGTGTGTGTGTGTGTGCATGTGTATGTGTATGTGTGTGTTATTATTTTCATCTCGTCTGTAGAACTTACATTGCAGGATCCCAATACGGATGGGACGATCACTGGGCTGACGATTCTGGCTGTGTCAAAAGGCTGTAGTCTGGCGTCACTACCAACTGATAGAAAATGGCCTCCATCTAAACAATACCAATTTCCGAACAACATTATTGCTTCAATATCTTAAATTGATGTGATGCTTGCTGTTTGTACTTTTGTCAGCTTAGATTTTTTTTTGTGAAGTGCAAACAAATTATTTTGAACCTCCTTAAAATTGAGATGATACAGGATGATTTTGTTTTTATCTGGCCAAATGTACAGTCAATTAAAATCAAGGGATAATAGAAATAGCAAACAAGATTGGCAACATAAAAAGATGTTGCCATGGCGACGGTGGTCTCTGTTAACGTTTTCGTTTTTAGCCCACATGCAAATAAGGACCTCGCATAAATCATATCAGTCGATCACCTTCTCTACCAAAATAACACAAGTTGTCTAATGTATGAAAATCTTGTTTTCACAAAAGAAGATATCGTACCATTTCCTCATAAATTATGTAAATGAGGCCCTCTATGCAAGATTTGTGTCTAATAGTGGCCACATTTATTTAACTTCCGAATGGTGCAAAAATGAAATCCCCATCATTTACCACTATGGATTTATAGTATTTTGTCATTAATTATGCAAATTAAGTATCAATTTGCATAATTGATATCTATCGATATTCATCTCTTTCTCAGTTACATATGTCATGTGTTTGAGAGTCTTATAATAGAATTCAGCTGATTTATTAACTGTCCTCATTAATTATGCAAATCATATATTGATTTGCATAATTGGCGTATGATTATGTAAATCATCACTTAAGCTATCTACACACAAAAAATTATGATGATCCGTCATCCCCTTCTTGCGTTATTCTCTTTCAAAGTTTGAGTCAAAATCAGCTCCTGCAGTTCCAAAAAAAGCCGCTAGGGGGTCCAAATCTACAGGACATGTTTTCCTAACAAAGGGCTATCCACCACTTAAAAATCATGACTAAAGCATGTTCAGAAGACGAGATTTGAAAAGTGAAAGTTCTCCTGCAGTACCATAGAAAGTCGCTAGGGGGCCCAAAATCCAATCATTACAATGTCTCCCACAGACCTACCCACCTACAAAATATGAAGACAATACATCCAGGCTTTCTTGAGTTATCGTCCCATGGACTTTCACATTCCTGTACAATTCCTAGAATTCTTGCAATCTGCACACAATATAGTAAAAATTTGGCTCGCCCCTGAGGCGTCGCCAAAAACAACAGGGTCTAAGGAGAAAATTAAGATAAAGGTCATTTGGAAGGAAATTCAGAAAATTGCTTGGGGTTTGATATGACTTGCTCAATTTACCTCATTATATAAAATTTGCTTAATTCCCTTCACAATATAAAATTGTAGTATCAATATAGATACTCACGGATCCCTAAGGTACTGTCGACTGGAGGCAGATTAGGTGCTTTAGACTCGCCAGCTGTCTGTGTTGTCCAGTCGATGTCATCGGTTGTCAGCTGACGCCATTCGCAGGTTCCTATCGCTTCGAAGTTACAAGGTGCTGGGTGTCGGGTCTCTAATGCGGGGAGGGGGGGATTGGGGCAGAGTTGTTATATGTTACGTTTAAAAGACTTTCTGTTCGACCAAACATTTATATCAAACGACTTAGATAAAAAAATCTAAATGTGTAAGTAAAAATAGATTGAGGAAAATAAAAACTGTGAATGTTTTATATGGATCACTTTGCTTACCCGATAATGATAATCTGTACCTTCCTACGAAAGCAAACTAGAAGAGGCCAAACATGACCCTAGCTAGGTCACTCTGGAAAACACTGAATGATATGATGAGTAAAGGCTGAAATCACCCAACTTGTGCAGTCGAATAGGATGGTGTTTACCTGACCAAATCATAGCGGAGTATTTCAATAACTTCTTCACTCAAAAATTGGGAACACTGCGAATTGGGCTAAACTCACAGATGAGCGCCAACTTACTTACCTTCAAGTTGATACAGAGAAAAATCATGGAAAACAAAGACTGAAACTTCACAAATGATTTGCCACTTGTCACAACAGAAGCTACCTCAGTTATGTTCGCTGATGACACATCTGGCTACAAATGTGCACCGTCTGTCTCAGCGATCACATCCACCCTGCAGAAGGAGCTGGATCACATAAGTGACTGGGTTCTCATGAACAGGTTATTCCTCAACACATCCCAAACAAAGTCAATGGCAGTTGGAAGTAAACCCAGAATAAAAAAAGAATCCAGTACTCACCTTATACTCGAATGGCCAAGCTATCCAGGAAGTTAAAGCAACAAGACTCCTGGGCAGTACCCTTGATGAGTGCCTGACTTGGGACAGCCATACAAACGTAACGGTAAGGAAAATGGCCTGCTGACTGGGAAAGATTAAGAAATGTGCCACCTACCTAGGGTCTTCACTGCTTGAGCTCCTAAAAGAATCCCCCACACTGTCACAAATTGATTACTGCTCACCGGTTTGGTCCGTCACTTCACAGAAGAACATTGAACTACTACAAGTCATGCAAAACAAAGCGGCACGCCTGGTGCTACATCGTGATTACAGGACCTCAGTACAACACCTCCGAGCTCCATGCATCGCTTTCATGTCAGCCAGTTAAACAAAGGCTTATAGTTAACACTGTCTCCCCGGTAGAGCGAATCCTTTCAACACACCAACCAGAAGTTATCTACAAATAATTGTGTCCTGTATCCCACAACCACAGCTACAATACCTGCCACGCCAGCTACAATGCACGCTACGTACCGTCTGATGAAGCCCAAAACAAATGCACTGAAGAAGACTTTGTATATAGATCTATATCAATGTGGAATAGCTTACCAGAGTGGATTAAAACGACAGCAAAAAGTAAATTCAGACAAGAATATGTAGAGCACATGTGTAGACAGAAGTGGATAAGGCACATGTGGTAATATAATAGACAATTTTCATCAAGAGTTGTTAAACACATGCGGTAATATACAGGAGTGGTAAGGCACATGTGTCAATGTAATATGTGTTGATGTAAGTTGTAAATACTTTTATCAATATCAATGTCGTTCGTTATATGTACGTTTGTTTTAATACTCCAGGAAGATGATGGAGTGAATAAAGTATCCAAGTATCCACGTTTATCTTCGTATAATTATAAAATGTTTCTATCCGACTGCACACGGTTTCACACGTCTCCAAAAAGTAACTAACCATTTTTCTTTTCTACATTGCCTTAAAAGTACTTGACATTTGTGTTGTTGCACCTATACTTGATACCCAATGCATTTGATGAACCATGATTGAAGTTGGAATCATACCTTAGACATGATTGATCATAAAACAAAGCACAACGTATCATGTTGGTGATGTGCATAGACTATAGCTCAGTGTACTTAATATTAAGTTCTCACCTCGGCATGTGTCATCGTTTTGATCGTACACCTCGCCATCTGGGCAAAGTGGAAGCGTCCCTAAGAAACACGCATGTTACAACATTAAGGACGTTTTTGTATGTATGAATTTATAACAAGGTTAGCCCTTAACCAATTGGTCACAGGGACGAACAAATGAAGTTTTTACATCATCCTATAGTATGTGACGTGTTATAGAAGGTACGAACAATACATCCCATAGAAACTATTCTACAGGCATGAGCTAAGTAATACATGTAACGGGAGGGGCCCTACAAAGAGATGCTCCCTAACAAGACGGATTTTTAATGATCTCATTATGCATGTTTGTTGCCACTGACTATGCGGATTAGAAAGGTAAATAAACCAAGTTTATACATACAGATGTTATTTGTATTTAAACTTTTACATATTATTTTCTTGTTTGTTGAAGAAATAGAATTTTAACAATAATAATGATGGTAGCGCCGCGGCCGAATCACTACGGTATCGGGTAAGGGTGTAGCCACGACTAGTCAGCTGCAATATATATCCTGTACCAAGCAGACAATCACACAACAATTATAAGAAAAAAATGTTTAAAAAACACTGAAAATTCGGGTCTTCAAATATGTGTTGAGTAAAAAATCGTCTATTTAAAAACAACATAATCCTCGCTGTCGTCGTTATTTTCCCGCTGGAGTGCGGCCGTGAAAATGGCAACTCGAGAAAAACCGCTGTGAGGTCCGAAGATTTGTTGCACTCTAATATATGATTCGTAACGACTGTTAAAATGAAATTGCATGGAGAGATGTCGAAGATGTTTTTCGATAAGTAGACGGAGTTTTGCTGATGTTAGCGATGTCAATTTTTCGAAATGATTCAGTTAGTCGGCTGCCTCATTCAGTGCATTCAGCCCATTTCCTGTTGAAACATGTCATGAGATGGTTTCGCTAGATACAGCCATTTTCACATGAGGTGAGAAGTGCACAAAATCACAATTTTAATGTCAAAGAAAGTTAGCGCTCATTCCAAGTCACCACAAGGGTTTTTAAATGATATTTGTAATTAGTTTGAATTGATTTAAATAAAAGAATATCTAAGTTACGATAGTTCTTAATTTTTCACAAAAATTGAATATAAAAGTTTGAATTTATTTGAATCCAATTAGATGTTTTAGAAACATTTTGAAAGGAACTGCACACAAAAATCTTTATTGACAATAATTTGCAAATATCTATGAGATTCTTCTGAATTTCGAAATATAGAGAAATGTTTACAAGACGTTCTAGATAGTGGATTTGGGTAATTGCCCCATAAAAAGTAGCTGCTAATCCAGCCCTATTGTCTGCCTCTGTAGATTTTTAGATTTCACTGCTAGATCCTTTGTGGCAAGCCATCTATGCATGGTGCCCATGAATAATTCGCAAAGATGTGTGAATTGCTTTCTTCACAGCCCACTTACCCATTTACAAAATGTTACAAATAATTGTAAAAATGGTAGAAAATGGTAGAATGCTGTAACCAGTATTTAGAAACTATATTAGAAATACCATAGCCCACATAATTAATATTTCCAAAGTTTTTACACACCCGGCCAAATGATTATCAAGTTGAAATGACTTTCACAATATTTCCAAAGTATGAAATCTTCTGGACAAATAATTACAAAGAATTAAAAACAGTTGTAAATGATGACAATGACAACCCTTTTGGTGACTTTGAGTGGACTCTAGAATATCATAGAATCCAATTCCTATTTCTGTTTTCTGAAATTTACCACTAACTTCAGAAGAGAGCAAAATTTCATAGGCGACTTAAGTTATTGTACCTTGCGTCGCGTAGCACAAAATCTGAAAACGAATTCATCTGAAAACGAATTCACGAGAACGTCTTGGAGGATTTCCTGGTTGTAAAGTGTGACAGGTTCATATCATGAACCGTATGAATGCGTTACTTCCCCAAACTTGTTCTCAAAATTGATGTGTTTAAATTATTTCTATCAATACCTGACCACTTTCTGGCAAGTAGCAATGGGGTGTCGTGAGTTCGAACCCATTAATAAACGTTTTATTATTGGTATATAAAATGTATATTATTTCCACCTCACCTGCACAGTAGGCCTGGGAACAGCTAGTCGGTGGCACCAACTCGTACACGTAGAAAAGCCCTTGTGTATCCACACACCGTTTGACCTGGATGTTCCACGGGAAAGGACAACAGTTCCCCGGTACACCGTAATTAGGACAAACCGTTCGGTTGACTACAGTACTGTCTGTCGGTAGGGTTCCGTTCATCCATATAGGAACCTGGGTCCCACAGTGGTACGGTTCCACACAGGTTGTAGGGATCTCACCGCCAACATAACTGATAAACCGGTACCAGCCTTTTGATAACGTGTTGTCACAAAGGAGGTTACCTCCCGACCCAACCTCGGCCGCAGCACTTCGGCGAGCCTGGTTAAGCTCTTGGTAGCTCGTACATGGGTCGGAAGACGCCGGATGGTAAACGAACACTAGAAACAAAGCATGCCATTCAGTATCCAACCTGAAATACTAACTAAAAGACGTGCAGATACAGACAAACAGCAGGAACATTAATGGCAAAATGTGACAAGCAAGAACAGTCGGAACAGACATCGATAAATATGTCTGTACCCTGAGTCAGTATTTACTGTTTAAAATTTGTATCCTAGCCCCAAACCACCCCCACCCCCCCTTCAACACACGTTTTAGCAATGCCTACTAGATAGTAGCTAACGTTACGGCAGCTAGCCTTTCAAACTTCGCGAACTAACCATTGAAACAGGCAGAAACGTCTTTTAAAATCGTACATGCCCCCCTCCCATAGATAATCGCCCGACGTCATCGTAATTACGTTAATAAGTCAGCAATTGCAACTCACCTGCTTTCAACAGGAACAGGGACACCAGTGAATGACATCGCAACAGGTATCTCATTGCGCCCTGTTCTTCAGGTTACATTTATTCACGAAATTTTTAACAATGCAACGATTTTTGTTGACAACGTTTCTGGCGCGAGAAGGTCATAACCTGCCGTTCCCAGGCAGCCGGTGCATGTTTCTGTAAACATTGGCAGTCTATATTAGATCGTTTCGTTGTCAAATATTTGGGTCACGTGTCTGCACTAAGCTGGGTAATGTAGTTATTTACACATGAAAGGCTCAGGTCCTATCTAGATCAAATAATGACATAATGGGAATAACCGACATAAATCCTGATCATGAACAACGGAGCATACAATCACATCAGCATAAGAAAAATTCATGATCCTAAACAGGAATCCTGCCGTTCTCTTTCGTCTTTCAATCGTGACTAATATATTTGTTTAACGTCAAAACTACTGACTTGATAACCAATAAAAAACGTAGTATATTGAGTCTTTTTTGTTGTTATTGTAACCTGATTTATCTATATTCTAGCTTCTATTACCCCTATCCAGAAATGTACTTGTAGCAGGCGCTAGCGCTATCAGTGATGTCATATAAACATTAACGCCTTTGCCAGGTGTCCATGGCATGTTTACGGCTATTTTTCATCACTCTGGTCAACACCATTTGTATGTCAAACAAGGAAAAGAGATCTCATACTGCGATAACGTGTCAAGTGACATAAAAGGTCAAGGCAAAACAAGAACATGTTTTTCACTTTTTTTTAATCTCAACGTACAATTTTCCCGCCTTACTTGGGCATTGATTTAGTTTCTTTTGCGATACAAGTTGACAGAAATATTACTCTTTGTTCGTTATTTAATGTCATCAGAGATGCATTTAGATGCCGTAAGATGGATGATGAATAAGTTCTGAGCCTCACTAAGAAATACAATGTACATGTCAAATTATTACATTGTATGAAATCTATCATCAGTATTTACTAGGTATCAAAGTACTGTTTTCGCTACTTTCAAGTTGACATCCTTTAAAAGTGAGTAGGTGACTAGAAAAAACAGGGTGAACCGTGATCAGACAGTCGCAGAGGTGACGGCGCGCATGGCGCTCGCTGTTCGCTTCCTTCACGCTCCCATGGTGACGTTGGCGCTCTCTCGGCGCTCACACCACACTCCAATTTGAGGTCGCAGAGAGAGCGCGACCAGAAGGCTCCCATTCCACTTGACGGCGATGACGCTGTGCGCTCGCTGTGCCCTACATTGAATCTGTATAACGATTGATTTTATAACTGTAATACCATCCATCATATACAAGCAACGGGGCAACCGAAAAGGCAACAAAACACGAAAAGCGGAAAATATATATATATTTTTTTTAAATCTATAAAATTCTTTGAGCATTTAGTCAAATTGTAAGTTGGGTGAACATGTGGCGATCACAGCGAGGTCGCCGGCCTAGTGGAATGGTGTAAATGACAGCACAGGGATATTATGACCTCAGTGCGGTACACTAAACCTTAAACTGTCACATAAATTTTATCGTGCGTGACAACGCTATCAGGAAAATAGCTCGGGTACTTTGCTTGGGGTCTATACCTGTCTGCAGGTAACAATAAGTTTATTGACATCTGCATTAATCAATGTCGTGGTGCCAGTTTAGAAATATATCTTGCGGCAGCTACTTGTTAGTGTACAAAGCATATCCAAATCCAATTACCAAAGTGCAGAGTCTTTGGAACCTTGTACGTAAACTCGTTGTAAAAGATCGTAATCTTAAACAAGCAAAGCCTTTCAATTTATAGCCTACGCAAGTGGTTTAAAGAAGTACTTGTGTTGAGGGAAGGCCGTTCGGTGTTATTGAAGTCATAATAGTTGCCAAGAACCAAGACTCGTGTTTTGCCCAGAAAAAAAAAAAACGAATTCAGTGGTCTTGGGATCGAATCATATGTCACCGGTGTTGTGCCCTTGGGAATGGAACTTTACATGATTCACACGCCATCCAGAGGTAAAGGCGTTGAAAAGAGAGTGCTTGGCTCCACCTTCCAATACCGCCCTCAAAAAGATTATGAGGTTACATTCATCTTTTATTACCAATGTAATTTTCTGTAACGATAACATAGATGTAGTGATATATCAGTCTTAATGTATATGAACATATCAGCGGTCGGACATTTGACAACAGGGACCAAGATTTTATCCAGTTGGTCAAACTTAACAGACGAACATCGCAGCATTTCAATTAAGAATGGAAGGTCGCAGAAAAGTAACCCCAAACACGTCCTGCCATAAAATAGACCTTAAGCACCCTGGTGAAATATGCGTTGCATTTGTATACTAGGCAAAATCAAATCACATTGTAAAATGCCATAAGAGAAATGAATATAGATATAATCAATGTCGTCTCTAGAATGTCTATAACACCTGGATATCTAATGTGTGCATTCCTATAGGAGATTAACAATGCACTTATTAATGTATATCTTTGTCAAAAATAGCAGACTCTCAAATATCGACAATGCTACCTGAGAGTCGATGTTATGGCCTGTAACATTTGCGAATAAAAAAAAATGGATATGAATGTATTCGGTGATGTCATAAAACACCAACCTCTCTGCCTCAGTGTTAAGGAAAAATGATCAACCCGATTTGTATGGATAACAGAAAAAAAAATCCGATACTGCGATTAAGTGTCAGGTGTATTTTATTGATATTACTCAACACTGCAAAAGTGTAAACAAAGAAAATCGATTCTGTAATTTTATGTTTATATTTTAAGTTTTTTTTTCTTGCATTTCACAAAATGAACAACACATAATACAAAGCAAGGGGAAAACAAAGTACAGAAATATAACATAAGCCACCGATCCAAAACAATAAGTAAAGGTGGAACAGAAATGAGCTATAATCAATATCCATGAAAATAATGATAACAGTATCATTGGCAAATAAATATAACAAAAATAATATGAACCAAAGATTACAGAACATTGAAATCGAACAGAACTTACGATGACAAATGAAATATAAAAAGTCCATATCAACAAAACTATCAGAACATGTAACAAAAAAACAATAGTGACTGATCAGTGGCAAATGAATATGGCCGAAAACGATATCAACTAAGAATAAAAGTTATTACATTTGATAAAAATTTCAAAAAAAAATATTAACATGCAAAAACATATTGTTAGCATAGCGTCAATACAGAGGAAAAAAAACGAAATCTTAATTAGATGCGTGTATCATTTTCCCCCATTTGTTGTTATGTGTTTTTTTTTATAAAATCGGACTACAGAACATTAGTGCTGTTTATCTTGCATGCTGTATATCAGACGAAAAGTTGGTTCTTAGTCATGCTTACTTACTGTCTACAATCTCTAGAAAAGGCAAACAATATTCTACCTGTAGCATTGGCATGGTCTGAATTTTCAACATGTATGCGATATGTGACATATATATTTGATGAGGAATTGAAATAAGAAACATGATACCAGAATGCTTTATAGCATACTTGTACTAATGTGAATGATATATTTGACGTTTAGTTGGTTGTAACGTTTTGACAAGTTTAGCTGTTCATGTTTCGCTGTTGAGTCACTTAATCTTCTAACAGTCAACAATTCTCAGCTGGGTAAATATAATTTAATACTCAGTCATACCTAAGTTATACTACCACACGTAAGCCCAAATAGAAGATCGCTATCTGAGATAAATGACGGCGGTAAAAGACGCGATTGATTCTTTATACAGTATGTTTGACCCGAATGTCTTTTGCCGCCTTTGGCATCCTGATAAGCGACATCGTTGTCTATCTTAGGACGTTTTAAAATGATTTAATTGAAATTGTATACAAGAAGAAAACAGTTATCAAAATCGCAAGATTATAATCATCAAATTGTTTTTAAATACAACAAATACCAGTAAGATATCAAATGAATGCATTTTACAGTGTATACACAGTACTCTTTTGTGAAAGCCACTAATGTCTGCCTCCTAATGGCCTTCTCACATTTTTGTAACCTTCCGAGTGACGTAGCAGTGTTTACTCATCTAGAATAGGCTTAGTGACTTTTAAAAGAATAGTACCTAAGGACGTTAGCAGCAGCTAACATTTAACAATGCTAACGTTCTGTATACATCTAGCAGTCCACATCTGTCATGGGAGTGGCACATCTGGATGAGTCTGACTGAGCAGAGCCCGGTCTTACATCCTGGCTAGGGTGTCTGTTGTTTGCCCTTTTCTGTCGCCTTTTGCGAAAGCTGTCGATCTCCTCGCGTAGATCTTCTACTGGCTGAAGTTCAAGTCCGTGAACCTTCATGTTTGGTGTACAGCCGTTCCGTTCATACCAAGCCGTTATGGCTGACCTGTCATAGATATAACTATCGTTTGCACGCACAGGGTCCTTCATCACACTGTTGCTTATTGGGCAGATATACTTTCTAGGAACAAGTTCATTGGACCTAGCATTCTCGGAGGTCCCCTCGCTACGGAGGGCTGTCAGAATGGCATGTGCTTTAGCTAAAGGTATTCCAAAGTTAATCAGGTCTACCTCTTTACAGGACTGAAGGTTTTCATACGTGAAGTGATTTTCCGTCATGATGTTTATGTAGTCATCGAAGCCGTTTATCTTCAGAAAGTTCCGAAGTCGGTCATCTAAAAGCAAAAAAATGCAAACATTTAAAAGAATATTGTAGTTATAATATGGTATAACAGAAAACCATGACAGTCTAGGTTTGGAAACAAGTGATAGATATATCACAATTTTTAGTGTTAACATATAAATATACAAAGCCAACAAAGCCAGTTAAACCACTATATACATAATATAATAGTGGGTCCCGGGATTTAATCCCAGGTGCGCCCAGAGACATGTCCGAACTTGCGCCCCGACGTTGTGCACTTGGGAAAGGCACTTAACACGGCTATCCTCACTTCACTCAGGTGTAAATGAGTACCTAGCTCTTCTAGGGTTAGGGACGTCCCTCGGATAGGACGTTAAATGGAGGTCCCGTGTTTGGGGAGAGCCACACCCCGCGCACGTAAAAGAACCCACCACACCTTTCGAAAAAGAGTAGGGGCATGCCATGGTCCAAATCCCTTTATCTGGAGTTGGTGATTCACTACAAATCACCCGGATGGAGGCCTGGCGAACCTCCGTCTCGTATTAGCCACACGGTGATTTACATCATTCACCCGGGTGGGAGATCTGGCGCATCACTGTCAACGAAAGGGTATGTCACCCCGTAAAGGGGCGGTATAACCCTACGCAAGGGGCCAGTTCTGGCCTGTGCACGTACTACTACTACTACATGATATATGAATCCTATATCTTTCTCGTACATGTAGTATCAAGTTTAAAAGAAACAATGTGCTCAAGAATGTCGCGACTCCTTGTGACAATGTGACAAGGTTGCAAATATGTCCTTTTCTCACATAGAATATATTATTTTTTCTAATAAGCAAGAAAGGATGAGACGAATTTCTTTTGAGTAACGCCTGGATTTGTAAGTGATACCAACTTTTGGCTTATTTCGTCCCAATCAATACTTACCGACTAGTATTGTGTAGTTATTATCGTTCCCGCACGTCACGTTGGACTTCCCATCCGTTGCCATGCCAACAGTGTTCTTCACCAGTGACGCCTGGCTACTGCTGTCTACTGAGAACAGGTCTTTAGATGACGCGTATGCAGGAATGGCGTAGGCTCCATCAGGTTCAATTTGTTCAACCTATAGGTGTAAAAACAACATGTATTCACCAATTTATGTTTCGTGTTAAGTGCGACAAAAAAAAATTGCTACAACAGTTTTCACCGGTACCCATTTGTTCCCAAATGATTTACTTGTCTCTTTCAGATTCGTTTCTTTAATGTCTGATGTTTAGTTGTCATTGTTGCTGTAAAATGATAAAATTGATCTACTTGCCTGTCCCTTCCTTTCCCCTAGTGTGACAGACCACTCTTCAACTCGCCTTCCTGCGCCAGCCAAGGACTCATAGTTGTCTGGTGAATATATAATACATAAGATATAATTGCATTGAGGGAATGATATATCATTACAACATGTTAACTCCTTCTGGATTCCAGGTTACCCCAAAGTAAGGAATTTTGATTCCATTGTTGGTAGTTAATGTGTGTTTCATTACTAAGCCTGATGTTTAGATAGGCTGAATCTTACTTGTATTGCTCCTTCGTAAGTCTTCGTAGGTTCTGACATAACCATCTTCGCGTTACTCCTTCAGGATTCCAAATTTTCAAACTAGGAAATTTTTATTTCGAGAATTTCTGTGATTTCTTTCATTTCAACACTTAGCTTGATGTTTGGATGGGATGAATCTTACTTGTATTGCTCCTTCGTAAGTCTTCGTAGGTTCTGACGTTACCATCTTCACGTTGTGGTGGTGCTGGTAAATGTCTGAGTTGTTGACTGTTGTTCTGGTTGTTGTTGTGGTATCTGGGCAGGGACACGATATAACCTAAGTTGAGTTGCTTTTAGGTCACATTTGATTCCTTACCAACGATATAGAACTCTACCCTTATGGAGCAGCTTTCATGTAACTAAGAAATAGATGACTCTTCGATATAGTATAAAAGATAACAAATGGATTTTTCATTGAAAGTGCTAAGATTTTGAAGCAAAATATGTTATCACAAAAGTATAATGCATCTCACATTTGTTATCATTGCTCACCTTTTTTTCTTTATCTTCTTACGTCTGCAATAGACAATGAAGGTAGCAACACCGATGCCTACAAGAACTACTGTCACGCTGGACACAGCAATGAGTATGACTGTTGTGGACGACAATCCATCTTGGTCACCTAGGAGTTATTAGCACACTAAATTAGAAAATAAGGCGATATTGTTTTTGTTTTTGATTCAAATCATCAAGGGTATAATGTTTTTTAATGACTGAAATGCAATAAGTTATGTAAATAACAGTATGACAGCGTGTCATCCGAGAGAATTACCTTCCGTGTGTAGAGCACAATATGTCGCGAAAGACACATCGTCCACAGCTATGTCACCTTGGTCTCCAGTCCCAACTACAGCCTCAAGGTAAACCTACATATACGAATACACACAGCTTATAAGTTAATTGAAACCATAGTTGGATTAATAGGACAAGGGATGTTTCATGAAACGCCAATTAGGAAGGGTAAAATGATTAATTCTGGTCGGATCCTAACATATTGCCCGGTCATAAAAATACACATTGGCTTTATCCAAACAAAATAATACAAATTATATCTAACTTTCTAATTTTCGAAAAACCAATGTAAGTAAATATACTAGTATGCGATTTTTGAGTCAAAGTCATCCAAGCATCCCAGAGTTATGTTTTAAGTACCTGATATTTTCTGTAGTGGGATGTGATGCCGACCGAACCGAAAAGCCACCCTCTTCCCTGCTGGCCCTGCCGTCGCCACACTTCCTCCGTTGACTCATTATCCGCCCCCTTTACCAGCACGTGCAGACTGCCGATGTCACGGCCTTGCATGTGGTAGAAGAAGCGAAACTAGACGGGAGAAGAAAGCAGCAACAACATGAATACAAAACGTAAACCTGTCCGCAATGGGGAACAGATATTTACAGCTCAATTGGTTCCATATTTCTTGCTTTTGTTCTTATAAACATTAGGTATTCTCTAAATCATCAAATCTCAAAGCATTAACATACATACCTGGCATGGTGAGTCATCTGTTAACACGGGGCTGATGAGTTGTGCCTTCTGTCCTTCTTCGCTGTCTGAAGAATCAATGAATATGTAGAAACCTGGATGGGAGGTAGAATAACAAATCAAACGTTAGTTTCCTGTAATATTGAATTCTCACAATTCCATTTCTATTTATCTTGCCATTTTTCAATTGATGTGAATGATTATATTATACAAATAAACGTGTAGATATAATTCAAAGTCACTATGAAGGTACAAAGGCAACAGTAGTATTACTTTGCTGATTGAATGTACCTAATGGATTTTGATGAGTGTGGTCCACCTGTGGCCCAGTACCACTTGTGCTTGTTGATTCTCTGCCCCGTTGGAATTCGATGTCACCTGAACCAGCTGACCAAGAGCACAAGTCTTCTTCAAAATCACATCTTCCTGGGTCTGCGCATTCAAGAGACATATGTCACCAAACATGCATTTCCCAAAGGCTATACATGTAGTATACATATATGTTTATCTTACACATATATCTTATTTGTGTAGAACGTATGCGACTAAACAGTGTTAGATACCTTTATTACAGTCCCTTTCATCGCTCCCATCCACACAGTTCTCTTGAAAATCGCACACGTAGTTCAATGAGATGCACTCGCCACTGCCGCATTTAAAGGTAGATGATGTCTCAGTACAGCCATCGTTATCTGAAGAAGGAAAATCAGCCCGATTTAAAAAAAAGCAAGGCAAAGAAGTTCCACGGTTTACCTACAATTGTTTAATTTGCATTGAATAATATGTCATGTCATAAGCATATTTACCCTATTTGCATAAAACATGAAAACTAGACAAAATCGTACCAATGATGCAGCCTGGCGTTAACGTTATGTCATCAATCGCTATCGACCTTGCCGACGGTGTTGTAATAGACCCTTGGAATGAGACCTAGAACAAAGCAAAATCAGAGGTGTGAAGGATACATAAAATAAGTATCAACAAAGGATTCAAGACTAGCTGCACAAAGCGTATATGTTCTTATGGTCTTATACACGAACATTGCCTGACCTGAAACGGTGTTGTGTCCGATATTGGCACTTCTTGCTTGAGCCAGTTCGGGCCTTGTGAAACACTTTGCTGCCATTCTAGCCTCGCATTCGTTCTTGATGCGACACGAACGGACAGACTTGCATCGCCAATGTGCAGGTAGTAGTGAAACAGCAGCTGGAGAAAAGCATATAAGTATGGATATTATGCATGAACAATACGTTAAAGGGACATTCAAAATTTCCTTAACTTGATTCGATGGACTGAATTAAAGGTGAAACTATAAACCTTTACGCCCTCTATCAACGCGAAAGTCATTCTTATCATTTTTCAGTATGCGATTCTTTTCTATCTGTGAGTTCTGGTATTGAAGGTCTACGATTTGCATTCTATCTGCCATAAGTTTAATGTTTGACACAAAGCATGAATAACACATGGTGAACGCAAAACGTTTGGTAAGCACAAGTACACTTACCGAACAGTTGACACCGTTGGAAATGAAGTACGTCGGAAGTAACAAGTAGGCGGTTGTTTCCATGGAGCCAGTTACGTACAGGAAATATCCATCTATAGTAAAGAGGCAGTATAATTTATTCCTATCCCAGCATATATGGGTACAATTGCAATGCTATTGTAGATTCCAATCATACCTCTAATGCTGCACCTACAGTAGACTGTAAAATGTCTAATGCTTACACACAAAATACAATGTACATACAACTATCAGACAGACGTATATAACTTCTACCAAACTTTAAATCTTATCCTATCTATATTGCTGAGCAACACCCGGTATGGGTATCGTCCAGGGTGCACGCCTAAGGCGGCCGGTGGTGGTGCTCCACAACAAAAATGCAAAAATTAAGATAAATAACGGTTATAAAAGAAAAAACAACATGAACAATATAAAAATCAAAAGTGATGTGATGGCCGCCTTAGCTATTGTATGGAACTACTGGGGGTGGGGAGGCCCATGTCCTGGGCCAGTAGTAGTAGTTAACTGTTTATGCTGCTGCAGGAGTAGAAACACCCTGCAGCCGCAATCAGTCTCCCTTTAATCTTTTCCACTTAGTCCGGGGCCAATCCCACCGTGAATTGATTGACTGATCTTTATATCACTAAGCTTGATGCTCTACAGCCGGAAGTCGTTACAATTTTTCCATTAAGTTGGTAATGCAATTGTCACTAACCTGTTTGACCTTCATGATCAACCAATGGAACGCCTGCCTCAGACCCGCCGAATCCTCGGGTCCAGTCGGTAGTGTCGCTTTTCAATTGGACCCAGTTACACAAGTCGTTCTGAAAGTCACATCTTCCTGGGTAGCTTCCTATTCAAGACAAATTGGTTTGACTAGGAATGTATTGGCTGACAATATTAGAAATTAATACAATACGAAAAATCAATTGGCATTTCTCCAAAATACGTTAGCAGTTTCTGATTTTGCTAGCCAACAAAAATGAAATTGATCACTTACCACAATCAGTTTCATCACTGCGATCACTACAGTCGTCTGTGAAGTCACACTGGGTGGTGGGAGGGAGGCAGACAGCGTTGTCGCAGACAAACTGGTCTGGTGTGCACTGATGCCACTGACCTTGAATTTGATAACGGATGTATGTCAACATTGCATTGTTAGCGTGTCAAGACTAACATATCTAACCGAATTATGAGAACCTGTATCAGTTTTGAACATTGCGCAAAATGACTGCTGATACATAAAAAGTGTTGTTCGTAATGCCAGTAAGAAGAAAAAATTGCAAATATCATCAATGAATGAATGAAGACCTATATTGTACATGTTTGCCCCACTGGGCCAAGCACAGGTCACATGTTAACAATTATATACATATTAACGAGTATTACTGTACATAAACATCTAGCATACTCTAGTATTTTCGACTTCCTATCGCTTCTTGGTAATTGTATAAATGGAGGAGGCTGTGTGATTAGTTAGAGTTGGTCTATCAAAGGCTGCAAGAAATATAAATTTCTCTATCAATTTCAGGTATCTTAAGTGGGGAATTTACGTTAATTATTAAGTGAGTATTTTTTCTGCCTTATGAAATCATGGAAGAAGAGATCTGATCACCAAAAAATACTTACCCGCACATCTCACAGACACATCTCTAACATGGTTACAAAGTGGACTCCAGTTTTCCCAGGACTTCGTGCGACACTCCGTGATTCTAGACCTGTTTCTTGAGTCGCAGGTGACGTCATCTAGTAGGATGGGTGTCGAGTCAGGTGCAGGATACCTTTTTGGATGGAAGTACGGAAATAATACGATAAATATAATTTCATAGATATCGGGAGAGAATTGCCTACAAGCACTATGTAAAGCAACAGCCAAGATGTCTTTTTTTTATCATCACAAGATAGATACCTCGAATCTGTCCAGACAGACATCCTGTACCCCAGTTGAGCACACACCACATCAGCGCTAGTCTGGGTCCAGCCGATGTTACAGATGGTTCCCCAGCGGTGGTTGTAGTAGATTTCCACACGGCCTTCATCGAACCTGGCACCGTCTACTAGACGGACGCTTCCGTCAACTAGATAAATAAACAAACGCCATGTTGATTAAGTAATTTCACAAAAAATCGGAAAGATTCATAAAGCCTTCGTTACATCACCAATATCTTCTACAAATCTTAGACAACCATATGTTGTAGATAACAGTTCATACCTTCTCGGACACAGTCCCATGAGAAAGAAATGTCGTCAATACCGATTCTGGCATCTCGCCCGTACCCGATTACACCTTGAATAATTACCTGTGAAGGAAATGTTAAAATAATAAGATAAACATGGATCACATATAGTAATTCCCACGATAATTTTATATGTTTGTTGGGGGCACAATTATACACAGTTGCTACTACAATGTCACTTAAAAATGTAGCTTTATATATTTTTTTATTGTTTGTGCTTATCCCAACACGAAGCAAATTTGTTATGGTGCAACTACAACTGCTAAGTAAAGGGTTTATATTTAAATTTCTAAATTACTAACTTGAAATGGTTCTTGCTCCTGAAATGACACGGTGACTTGTGACCACGTCCTTGTTGTCCCCGCTGATTCCTGCCATGCCGGTCTCTGTACTCCTGTGTAGTACTGACGGGTAATAACATCCAGGTCTCCGGCATCCGGTCCGGAGAAGTAATAACTTAATGTCATCTGCAGAGAAGCAAGTTCAAATTTATCAGAATAGAATTATGAAAAAAATTAAAGAGTTGAAATTGTTATCATACCAAAAACTTGCCAGGTGCTTCTACCCGATATACTTTTAATCAATGATGTGACAAACGGCTAACGTTATAGGAAACCACTATGTATACGTAGAATGTATGTGTTCCTTAAACCATTTCTTACACAGGACTAAAGGAGAACACTTACATTACACGGCCGAACCACAGACGGCACAATAACGGGACCAATGATTCTGGCTGTATCCGAAGGCTGCGGAATGGCGTCATTCCCAACATACAGGAAATGTCCATCGGCTAAACATAAAAAAACAAAGTTCTCAAGTCCTTTTAGGATGCTAAACAATCTTCTATGATTAGGAACAGGTAATAATAATTGTACAAAATACTTGCAATAATATTGAATGTGATTTGATGTGACCTGTGCAGAAAAAATGTCATTAACCCATATCTCTATTGTAATATCTTATCATAGAAATCCGCGAAGAGAAAATAGTTCCTTGCATAAATCTATTCTGAAAGAAATGTAGGAAAACATTAAAGAAACAAACTGTCCTCCTATTCTATGCTATCCTGTAGGTCCCAAGAAACAGTTTTAATAATATCTTACCTGCTGGCAGATTTGCTCCTTCTATGGTTGTTTGTTTGATCCAGTCAAAATCGTCATTCGCCTGTTGGTGCCACTCACATGTTCCTATAGCCTCAAAGTCACAGGGCACTGGATGTCGGGTTTCTGTAAAAAGTGCGGGCCGGTGAAGTTTAAGAACTACAATTGTATAAACTATTCTGAGATTTGACAAAGGCAGGGAATGAATTACACCTTTAGTATGACATTGACATCAATAAAATATTGTGTCTGACAAAAAGGAAACGTGCTACACTCCGCCAGTTATTTATGAAAAGGGTTAAGTTTACTTCCCCAGTCCACAGCAGGCTGTGACCTCTGAGGGACCGAACAATCTTTTAATTCTGTGAATGAAAAACGAATCGTTCTCGTTCTGTATAGTGCTTTTAAATCGTGTACTATATTTCACTTATGAGATAAAGGTTTATACAACATCAATTCCAGTCGGTGTAGCGTAATTGTGAGAGCATTAGGCTGCCAAACAAAGATAGATACAAGATACAAGATACAAGATGTGTTTTATTGGTTTATCGCAGTTCACATACACTGAATTAAAAAACCAATGTACAGTAAGTTCCACTGCTGTCGACGTACATAAAATCTCATGCGCATATAAAATCTTATACATAATACACATAGTAGACAATATTGTGTCTTCAAAGAATCGGCAAATATGGCGCAGAAAAAGATACTAGTTACTGAACAGAGCATTCCCAAGGCAAACACACTGAGATTCAGCAACCATACTGGTTAAGCAATTTCGTGATGTACGGAATCGGCGAGTTACTGAATCTCAGCGTATTTGCCCTAGGAATGTTCAGTTTGTTCCCATTACGAGTGCGTCTACCCGAGATTTCAGATCTTCTGCAAGGCAACCAGTGTTCGAATTCGGAACCTAGCAGGGATCTGCCAAACTTCAAACACAGTCCCTCGCGCCTTTCAGACAGGGTGGTGAGACCCAGCTGGGCCAGTGCCTCCGCATATCCAGGGTAGTCTCTGCCGAGGATGATGCGGCAGGCTCTTCTCTGAATTCTCTCCAGCTGGTCCCTTTGGCGATGTGTAAGTCCGGGGTTCCAAATGGGGACAGCGTATTCGAGGAGGGGTCTGATGTACCCTATATAGATGGTAAGTAGTTCTTTAGGTGAGAGGTTGAACTTTCTGAGTCGCTTGAAAATGAAAAGTTTTCTTGCGGCTTGCGCTGACATGTAACTGACTTGCTCATTCCAACGTAGGTCTTTCTGAATGCGGAGACCAAGTATTTTTAAACAAGGTACAGCAGACAGGGTTGAGGAATCAATTTGCAATGTAGGGAACGGTGGCGGGTTCCTGCAGAACGTAATGTGCATTGCTAGACACTTGGTACCATTCAAAAGCATGTGGTTTTTCCTTGTCCAAGAGTTTAGCTCGTCTAGGTCATTTTGCAGACAGGAGGGGACATGGAGCGTTCTTGTTTCCAGGAAGTTCATATCATCTACATATTTTAAAGCAAAACTGAGTGCACCAGTTGCAGCGTCATCAATCAGAACCAGGAAGAGGATTGGGCCAAGTAGAGTGCCTTGAGCAACTCCACATGTGAGCGTCTGCCAGTTGGAGAGTGATCCTCTGTACCTAACACGCTGTTTCCTTGCAGTAATGAAGTCGCAGACCCACGGTACTAGCTCTGGTCTCAGTCCCTTGTCTAGCAGCTTGGCTATCACAGTATTGTGATGGACTCGGTCAAAGGCCTTCGAGAAGTCCGTGGCCACGATGGTACTGACGGTTCCAGGGTTGTCCGCGCCCCGGCATAGTCTGTCAACCAGACTTACGAGCGCGTGGACGGTAGAACGGCCTTTAAGGCTGCCGAATTGCCTTGTGTCGAAATGAATGTCTTTCGAGATCCACTCGCAAGCAATGCTTGCTGGCTGAGATTTTGGAACGGGCACAACAATTGCCTCTTTCCACTGGTTGGGGACTGTGCCAGTGGCAAAGGAGGCATTGAGGATATGACAAAAAGGCGTACTGAGCTCACAGGCGAACTCCTTTAACAGCTTGAGAGGGATGTTATCAGGGCCAGGGGCTTTGTTGACCTTGACAGCCCGGAGACGTTGGTATACCTCCCAGACCTGGAGTGTGGGTAGCTGTTGAGGAGAAGGTAGGAAGGACGGCAGCAAGGAAGTATCTAGCCGAGGGAGGGCATTGGACACCCCGGAAAACTTGTTGTTGATTGAATTAGCAGTACTAGTGTCGTCTGCTTCCATCCCAGGGATCACTATGGAACAGTTAGTTTTCCTCATATTTGCCATGTTCATTACTTCTTAGTGCCAGTGACGCGGATTTGCGGTCTTTAGTCTGCTAACCCGGTCTGCATAGTAGCTTTTCCTTGCGGTGGCCAGTGTTCGTTGAGTTAAGTTCCGGTAGAACTTCCAAACAAGTGGGCGTTGGCTGTGGAATGCCCTCTGCCTTAAGCTGATCAGGTGCTTTATGTGAGAGGTAATCCACGGTTTGTCAGTCTGGTGGGTTTTGAAGACTTTGGGCGGAAAGAAGGTGTCTACAGCGCTTTCCAGCATCGCGTGGAATGCATTCGCCTTTGCAGGTACTCCTTCTGCTTCATACACCTCGGACCAGTCATGGGACGTAATCCATTTACCAAACTCATGCATTTCAGATTCACCCATCCGTCGAACAATCTTCTTCGTGGGCTTGTTGTCAGCGGATTTCACAACGGGGGTCCAAAGGACTGACGAGTGATCGCTGAGACCCACTGGCGGGAGGATAGTTGGGCGCTCGTAGATGTCTTTCATGTTTGTTATAATCAAGTCCAATACTGCATCCCCTCTTGTTTTGTTCTTGACTACTTGTGCCAGGAGACCTCTGCTGCAGAGCTCCGAAATGTCCGTTCTGTTGAAGTCTCCAAGGAGAGCAAGGCCAATATCGGGGTATTTGGCACGAAGGTCATCACAAACCGTTACCAGGTGGTCGATCAACAAGTCCTGGTGGGGTGAGTTAGGGGGTGAGTATATTCCACAGACAACGATGGCTGACAAAGGTCTTGGAAGACGGTGAGGTCTTGCCCAAACCCATACAACTTCAACATTGTCAGGTACTGGGTATTCCGTCAACTGCCTCGAAGGTATCTGATCTTTGACATACACAGCTACCCCTCCTCCTCTTCTGTCTGTTCTGTGTCTTGAGTACAAGTTGAAGCCATCCAGTCCGATAGCGCGCGACGGGAGGGAGTTTGACAGCCAAGTTTCTGAGACAACACCGATGTCGACAGAGTGGTGTGACAGTGTGACTTGAAACTCGTCGAGTTTGTTCACTAATGATCGGTGGTTACATAAAAACATACGGGGAACGAGGACGTTCTTCCTTTCAGGACGAGTAAGGCGTTTACACTGTAATTGGCGGAGTATCCTCGGCCTTTCAGGAATGTGTCGGTACACCGGCTTGTTAAGCACATTAACCACGGATTTGCATATCAAGGGAATAGTTTGAGAGTAACACGCTGGCCTAATATTAGTTACAGTTTCAATTAGGCGAATACGGTTTCTACCTGCTTTACAGCCTCTGGGTCTGTTGGATCTCCTGAGTATTCTCATGTCCTTCAGCAGGTGCCTTTCCTGTGGTAAGAGGGGCTTTGTTGCAGATCGACACGCTCGTAGGAATTCCTGGGTGTATTTCAGCAGGGTCGCCATTACTGAGGAGTCGGTCACCACATTATGAAGAAACGGCTTGCGACAGTTCCACGGGGACTCAACAGTCAAAGTAGACAGTCCGTAGTAATCCCAGTATGTTATGCACCATATTAGACGAATATAACACCAGAAGCGACATCAAAACACGTTAAAATCTACTTAAAAAACGCACAGCATCAGGGACAAGTAAAATCCGTGGCCGCCCCTAAAAGCGCCACCTACCAAAAAAAAAGGTGCCCGAGTTGGATTCCAGGATGTCCCCAGACATGTCTGGACATGCGCCCTCGTTGTTGTGCCCTTGGGAAAGGCACTTAACACAAATTTCCTTACTTCACTGAGTAAATGAGTGCATAGCTTTGTCTAGGGACGTCTCTCAGATAAAACGTTAAAAGGAGGTCCCGTGTTTTAGGAGAGTGACACCTTGAGCACGTAAAGGGACCAATCATATCTTTCGAAAGAGAGTTGGGGCATGATGTGAGTGACTCAAAACGTCCCGGTCTTAATGGGGTAGGGAATGTCCCGAGCAGCCTTCGTAACCCCTGCTTCTCCTGGTGGGTCTGACCTAGGGTGAAGAGATGCTGCTACAGTAACATTTAGTTCAGTGCTTCGATGAGTAGCCCCATACGGCCTTGCACTGAGCAAGTTCGTTTTAACACGTCCGCTCAGCGATCCCCCTCCAGTGGAAAGGGTCGTATAATAAATGTAGTAGCAGTACTACTAGATGCCACGAACTTTCTACTTTTTGTCAATGGTTTACTTATCGACAAACACATTCGGGTTAATTACACAGTGTCCAGGCAAACTACTGTAAACTCAGTTATGTTCGCGGTAATAATGTTATTGTAATGCGGTGAAAATCAGAAGCATTAAACAACAGTGGTCGGGGGGGGGCATATTCGTGCGGAGATGTGTTCCCACAGAGAGATAACATTGAAACTAAATCTAGAGACACCTCAAAAATGTCAATATAAATGGTATATCATCAAATCCTTTTTTAGAACAACTTTTTGCTATTGGTATCTATGCAATATATGGGCAGTAAAAAAAAATTAACATATACATGATAATCTATTTATAGAAATAGTGGACTCAGCCCGTCAACACATTAGAAAACATAAGCTCTAACCTGGTACCCATATATTATGTACTAACTGACAGATGAATAAATTGAGAAATTTTCATGTCATATAAATTGAGGAACTTTCATATCGGACAAATTGAGGAACTTTCATGACATTAATGCTTTTACAACAAAATGGTTCCCGTTTGCTCTAACACAATTCTACTTCCTCAATAAGGTCAGCAATTTTGCCCTGAAAACCGAGCTTTGTATTTTTTGTGGATCGTGATAGGCCTGCATTGGCCTTCCGAATGCATGCTACTTATAAGTCTTTCTATAAATTTCAATATTTATCCCAATTTGACAATATACACGTTTTATGCCATTAAGAAAAGGAAACAAAAACCATTTACAGTGAGTGGTCAACAGATTAAGCAAATAAAAGATGTACCTTCATCAATGTCCAACAAAATATAGTTTCACATTAATAAGTGAGACACAATTCGACACCAGAGGTACAAAATGATGATGCAAATATGTGAAAAAGAAGCTGTACATGTATTTGCCATTTACTTGAAGTTTTGAAGAATGTTGGCTGTTGAAGGCAAGATAAGCAAACGTGTGATTTTTTTTCAGAAGCTACGGTTATTTTAATGAATATAATATATTCAATGTTTGTTTTTTTAACACATCTCTCAGTTTAATATTTGAATACATGGCACAAAGTTTTCCTTGTACTGCTTTTTTGTACACCAAAAATAACTTTCTTGCCTTTCTAGCTTTTCTCGTTTTTCTTCATTTAACTTGTGGACGAATTTTCTTATATTTAGAATTTGAAGAAAGAAAACATGAAGAATTAGTCTGATTTTTTCCTTGGAAATTCTCACAACAAGGAACAGTATATATCTCAATAAGATTCTAACCCTCAAGAATTTCTAAGATTTCAAGTCTAAATTTCTTGTTTTTATTGACCCCAAGATTATTTTTCTTGTTATGTTCAAGAAAATGATAGAATATTTCTCTCCCCTTTCTTAAATAATCTTACTTCAAGATAAACTTTCTAATGAAAAAAAATCTTAACTCGTGGATATGATGTATTTCTTAAAATCAGAAAGTGTACTTCTTTGAATAAATTATGAATAAGAAGAAACAAGAAAAATGTATTTTTGGTAGTGTAAGAGATCTTCACATATTCTACCATTTCGGAACCCATTTCGAAGCATTGGTAACAGCTAATGAGTTGACTGTAGCTTGCGTCAAATATCTGAAGGGTATATTATTACTTTTAGACGTCAATATATGAGCATATACGGTTTTACGTTTTCTAAAATAAGGCCATATATATTGATTTGCTTATATGAATGACATCCCCGTGCGCATCAATTTCGTCCGTTTCCAAAAACAAATGTTTGACCATATTGTAAACCATACAGGAGCTGCTTCAAAATGAAGAAAAAAATATAAGCTGTAAATTGCAGAAAAAATATTTCGAAAAATGGATGCTTGTAGAATGTCCAAGTAAATTCGAAGGTCAAAGAAGAAGTTTTGAAGGAACAAAATTAAAGAATGTATATTAGCGTGTACTAAAAACTCAGTTTCTTTAGTTTTGTTCATCCTAGATGTCAAAATGAAGGCAATTCTTTTTTCCGATCATTTTTTTTTAATTCGCGCTCTCTAATCAGGTTTGGGGTCCATAGAGGATGTTATCCATATAATCAAATCAACATGGCCTAAGCAAAAAAACAAAACAAAAAAAGCATGTACTTACCCAGGCAGACGTTGTTGTATTGGTCATAGACCTCCCCCTCTGGACATATTGGGAGTGTTCCTGTAGAGAAGATGATTGTGTTTACATGAAATGCTTTCTTTGGAAAAAAATACATTTTTTAAATAAATTTTCAGCCATACTGTGACAAAAACATAGTATATGTAAGGCATTAACAGTTTTTCTTGGTCTATTACACAAACGAAGAAATATCAAGTTCCATTTCATTTAAGAATATAATACAGTACCCAAACATACGTACCTGCACAATATGCTTGATTACAGCTTGTCGGTGGCACCAACTCGTACACGTAGAAAACCCCATTTGTATCCACACACCGTTTGACCTGGATGTTCCACGGGAAAGGACAACAGTTCCCCGGTACACCGTAATTAGGACAAACCGTTCGGTTGACTACAGTACTGTCTGTCGGTAGGGTTCCGTTCATCCATATAGGAACCTGGGTCCCACAGTGGTACGGCTCCACACAGGTTGTAGGGATCTCACCGCCAACATAACTGATGAACCGGTACCAGCCTTTTGATAAAGTGTTGTCACATAGGAGAGAGTGTCCTGCCTCCACCTCGGCTGCTGCACTCCGTCTGACTTGGTTTATCTCGTGGTAGTCTGTACAGGGGTCGGTACTGACGGCCTCGGTCATTAACACTAAAACAAGCCAAGAAAAAAGTCATATTGTTAATATTCTTAATGCCGACAGGTGTGCATGTAGATCATTTAAGGATGTTGCAGACTCTTTAAAACTAATCTTCATATGTTTGGAGTTTGTCTTAATAGCAAAACTGGACACCGTCTGCACGTAAAAGTATATTCCTAATAAGGTAAAGCTTCTATTTTGTTCAAATTGAAGACTTGGCTAAATTCAAAAGTTCAAATCACCCCATGTAATAAAGCAACGCTTTACGCACTGCTATGTCTGTATTTCGTGTTAATGCGTTGTTTATATTTTGTATCTGTATTGCAAGTATAACGACCCTTTGAATAACACACCAGCTTCGCTCAAAATTTGTATTAATCGCCTCCCGTAACTCATTGTGTAGGATAATCGATATTAGAGTTCCCACAAAGTGACAAAGTTTTAGATATTCATCGACAGAAATGACCACTTTCACCAATCCAGTGTACCATTTCACTCAAATAACAACAACGACAAAGTGTACTCACTTATAACAGCTAGGAAACCTAATACGGCTGACTTCCATTCAGCACTGGACTTCATGGTGGCTTTGAGTAAACGCGCCTACCGCATAATTAACGTTTACCACAGTTGTCTATCCCGTATCACGGGCACAGAAACACAAGGAAGTCTTCCTTGTCAAAAATTGTCACAAAACGTACGACGTCCCAGCCAACATGCACTGTTATCGCCACCGATGAAAGGGGTTTACTTAACAAATATTTGCCGTGTATGGCGGCAGCTGTTAAAGGTGATAGACCCTAACTCATTGTAAAGGACGCAGAGATTAGCATAGCAGTAAAAGATTACTCAGCTGCTACTCTGTCAGAGGCATGGCGTATTTAGGTATTGGGGCCTTTCTACATGTGACACTTGATACGAACGACGCTGTAAACTTGAAGTGGTTTAATATATTGACACAAAGGTGCCCGACCCTCCTGAATAAGTTTGGAATATCTGATAAATAGACGGGTTTTGAGCGATTGTGTTAACAACACCAAAATTCAATTCGTTGGCTTCGTCTATTAATGGTGTTTGCGCTACAGAATTGCATTAGACTTGTTTACTTCCCAACGGGGAGAAACGAGTTCGTCGTAAACAACTTTGATTGACAGGCTATTTGGACAGACTTTGCTGACAATTTGTCTTGTGCAAATTTCCTGCTGGCTGGATTATGGGGGAGGACCAGGAGGGCTAGACAAGTCAAAACTTTACAGAACTACAAACTTGGTCTTATTTTCTTACCGCGGGCTGGGGAAGAGCGCAACCATGAAGCTTTCTCCCGCCGTGGTGGCGATGCTTCTCACTGTCTTTATGACAGGTAAGATATTTTTAAAAATAGTACCGAGTAATCTAAACCGCCTTATGTTAGACAGTATAACTAACCTGATCGAAAAATGGCGAAAAATGAACACAAGGCTCCCGATCTCGTAGACGGCAATCGCGCATCGAACTCGCTACGACCAAGAATGGATTTTTGTCATTTTTGATGATTTTAATGTTGGAATGTAATGTAAAATGTAAAAAGTATGATTGGAAAGACAAGACAGTAAGTTCACTGCCAAATTGGGATGGAGTTAATTGACTAATACCCCTATTCCACTAGAACCGCGCTCTCGCCTCGCGCTCTCTCTGCGACCTCAAATTTGCTGGAGCGCGGAGCGAGCACCGAGAGCGCGCCAACGTCGCCCTGTGAGCGTGAAGGGAGAGCACGGAGAGCGCCATGCATACCGTCACCTCGGCGACTGTTTTTAACATGTTGTCGTTCCAACAATGAGCGCAGAGAGAGCGCCGTAAGAGCGCCCAATGATGGATCAAAGGGACGCAGCGGGCACATAAGGAGCGTGCAAGGGTCGCAGCGAGTGCTCTACGAGGGTTTAGGGCCCTGTCACACTTGTGCGTATTTTCAAGGGCGCGTGTTACTTTTTGTTTGGTTTTAGTAAATTTTGCGGGGAGGAAGTTGTCTTCTACTTTGACCCACAGTTATTAAACCAAAGAATTACTTCTTCGGCTGCAAACTTAACCTAAACCAAAAACATGTTATACAGTGGTACGCAACTCATGCAAGCTTGTATATACGCAAAACTGTTACAGGGGCTTTAGTTGTCTCAACTGTAGTTCACACAAATTTCTTTCTTAGAGTGGTTTATTTCTATGAAATTTCGCTGTCAAATCACTTTTCCGTAAAGGATAATTTTCTAATTCAAATCATGGGTAATTGAAATTGATGAATAACAGCAAAATTAAATTGATTTCTAGTGAATCATATAGAATCACTTAGATGCATAGTTTCTTCTTTGTTTAGAATATCTTAAGTCACTTTAAAATCTTTCCTATAAGTTCAAATAGATTCAAAGTTGTAGTTTCAAGTGTTTGAAAATTTAGAAATATTTAAACCTTAGGTATTATTTCATCTGAAATAGTTCAAACCTGTAACAGATATTGTCAAAAACCTTAAGGTGACTCAGAACTGACAAATCACTTTGTAAAATCATAGTTTGTACTTTGCTTATGATCAGTAGAAGATGTTAAGTTTTTGCGTAAAAATGTAGTAGATGGACAATATTACTTTCTCCAGAAATTAAAATGCATCATTGTGTTAAGTTAAACGGCTTTCCTCAAGTTAAGCTTCTGAATATCATATTTACTAGACTTTCTGAGAGTAAGACGTAAAAGTATCCCGGACACTCCTACCCTACTCGACCGAAACCTCTGCTTGGAGAATAGGCTAGTTGGGCGCTGGGCGCGTGTCATCGAAGTGCAATGACGTATCTGTCGTCTAAAGTCACTAATGAAGGTTGCTAGGGTAGTCCGTATTAATAAGGAAGGTTGCATGACGTAATATTTACATACAAGCAGCCATCCCACCAACATGTCAAGAAGGTTAACACTAGACTAGCGCGTTAGAATAAGCACGAACATCCTGTGTATTTCATTATTTTGTTTCACTGAGTCTTTAATTTTCTCCAATCGTGATTTTTCTCCGAGTTATGAATCTTTAAAGGTTAACTCTCGGGACATGCCAGGTCACTGTAACTGTTTTCACAAGCAATGCAAATAGGAAATCTCTTTGAAAATGGCATGGATAACAAACTCTGAAGCAATTTGGAGACAAACGGCTATCAAGTTGCTGAATCAACACACAGGCAGCGCAGACATTTGTAATAATGATGCTAAAGTGTTGGTTTATCAAATTGCTAAGCTGTGTTCATCTAGTGTTTTTCTTCACCAAGCATTTCCCACACTGCTCCAGATCCAGCTATGATATTTGATGGAAAATATTTCTTTGCCTCTGAAGGATGACTTATCTTAGCATCTATTATATTGCCTGCTGACTTACTCTCGAACATTAGCCGCTCGCACCGAACACCAGCCGACCACAGCCAAACTAGCTCCCGAACAATCCTAATCATGGTCGGGGAAAAGTCGAGAGGCCATGTTCGGCTATGTGTAACCGGGGTTTACGGGTGTGACGGTTCGGGGGAAAGGGGTGCACTTGTGTTAGGAGTACTAGTGGACGCTCTGCTGTATTAGATTTTGAGAGTGGACCCCTGTCGCCTGGACAGTTGGCTGGTTTGGCGCGTGATATTTAAATGCGACGACGTATCCGTCGTTCAAAAACAAATAAGGAAGGTTACTAGGGTATTATTAATCAACAAGGAAGGTTGCTATGCATGTTCAATGACGTCTTGTTTACACATAAGCAGCCATGCCACAAACATGTCAATAAATTAATTCCAGACTAGTCCGTTAAGAATAATAAGTTTATTGCACAACAATTGAACAAGGTACAAAGTATGGCATTCACTGGTACATAGATAACATTCTATCAGGCTAACCAATCTATCTTATACAATATGGTGTAGTAGTAGTAGTAGTAAATTGTTTATTGATAAAAAACACATGAGAAAAAACGGCATTGCAGTATAGAGACTGAATTGCGCCGCAGCTTACAATCACGTACACAGTAAAGTCGACACAATCAGAGTACTATGTACAACAGACGATAACAGTTCATATGTCCAAATGATCGTTGACTAATACAATTAAAAGCTAGATTTCAGTTCGACATTACTACTAAAAGCAAGGTTAATGTCCAGCCGGAATAACAGATCAGAGTTTTTGTCCGCCAAGGAGTTGCGCCAGCGCAGGTTTGGCACTCGTGGTGTATCGTTTAGTACCCCTGGCTTGAGAGTACTGGAGTGAGTTCCTCAACAGTCTGCCGTGCTGTTCTCCTCGAGTCGGAGGTAGCCAGGAACAGAAACGTGGCGATTGTCTCACTTTGTTTGCAAAGTTCACGCAGAGGTCGTGTCTGCGGTCAGAAAGAGTTTGCAGATTTAATCCTCTCAGTGTGTCCGTATACGAGTTATACTGGCGACCCAATATGATCTTACAGGCATGTTTCTGAACGCGTTCCAGTCTGTTGATTTGACTGTTGTTGAGGGCGGCGTTCCAAACTGGGGCTGCATACTCGAGGAGCGGTCGAACATACCCGCAATAGATGGCCGTCAGGTCCTCTGTCGGAAGGCCAGCTCGGCGCAATCGGCACAGCAGAAAGAGGCGCTTGCTCCCCTTTGATACCATACTGTCCACTTGTGAGTCCCATCCCAGGTCGGACTGGATCTGAAGTCCAAGAAGTCTGGCTTGTGTTACTACCCTGAGTACTTGGCCTCCCAATGTAAGGACTGGGGGAGGTGGGGGTCGTTGCATAAAGCAAATCTGTAGAACTTTGCACTTCGTGGGATTCAGCAGCATATGGTTTCTCTCTGACCAGTCGTCTAACTCGTGTAAGTTGTTCTGCATGGTTGAAGGTGAGTAGACCGGTCGGATTTCCCCCAGGTTTAGATCATCGACATACTTCCAGTAGTCGCTGTTTAGTGTCCCAGCATCGTTGATCATGGCCAAGAAGATTAAAGGCCCTAGCAAAGTTCCCTGAGCCACCCCACAGGTGAGTGACTCCCAATGTGATAGTCCATGTTGGTAACGTACCCGCTGTCTACGGCCCGACACAAAACTGCATACCCAGGGCAGAAGGGAAGACCGCGCCCCCATTTGTACGAGTTTTGTGATAGCTGTCGTGTGACAGACTCTGTCAAATGCCTTGCTGAAATCTGTCAGTACAAGGTTACCGACAGATTGCTTCCTCTCTGCGCCTTTGAAGAAAAAGTCAAGGATGTCTACCAAGCAGTGGGTTGTGGAAATTCCTCTGAGGTTCCCGAACTGTCTGGGGTCCACAGTAGGTAAGATGTCGCGGAGGAGCCACGTGAGGACGAAACCCTCCACTACTTTGGCGAACTGTGATGTTAGCGACACTGGTCTGATCTTGTCCAGGTCTGCTGGTTGTTTTTTCGGGACGGGGATGACGATCGCGTCCCGCCACTCCGGTGGTACTCTGCCCTGTCGTAGGGATGCATTTGTGATGTCGGTAAGTGGGGTGGCGAGCTCGCAGGCGAACTCTTCGATGAGAGTAGGCGGGATGGCATCAGGACCTGGAGCCTTGGTCACCTTTACCCTTTGCAGGCGATGGTACATCTGCCATGGGTCAATCTGCGGCGGTGGAGTGGTCGGTAAGAATGCTGGTAGCATGGCTGTGTCCAGAGAAGGCAGAGCCTGGCAAATGGTAGCTAGGTGGGTGTTGATGGCTCCAGCGATGGCGGTCATGTCTGTTGAGTCCACACTAGGCACGTGGACAGTGGGAGTAGATTTGGAGAGGTTTGCCAAGCGTCGCACCTGTTTGTGCCACTCAGACGGGTCTGTTCTCTTCAACCTCTCGACATGATCACTGTAGAAGTCTTTCTTTGCACGTTTGCATCCGCGGTCAACCTTGTTCCTCAGGAAACGGTAAAGTACCATGTGGCCTGTTGTCTCCTGTGGATCAAGTCTTTAAGCAAGGCTGACATCCATGATTTGTCCTTGTGATGTAGAGAGCATTTCCTTGGGGGGAAGTGCTTCTCTATGGCAGAGTTCAAGGTGCGGTAGAAAGCAGCGGTTTTCTCCTCCACTGTGTCACTTTCCAGTACTTCACTCCAGTTGTGCGAGGTGATCCATTGGCCAAACGCCCGTATGCTGGAGTCTGGTAGAGGACGAACGACGACCTGCTTTGTTTTGTTTGGCATCTGTGACCGGACTCTTGGCTGCCACCAGACAGCTTTGTGGTCACTAGTTCCTATCGGGTTTGTGACCACAGGGGTTAGGTAGAAGGACTTGAGGTTGGTGACTATGACGTCCAACGTGGCGTCCCCAGGGGTAGGGGCGCTGACCACCTGTTCCAGTCGGTGTGACAGGACGAGGGGCCTGTAGTCGAGACGATTGTAGTCGCCGGCAAGTATTAGACCAACGTCTGGATTGTGTGTTTTCAGAAGGTCGGCTGTGTTGACAAGATGTTCAATGAGGAGTTGTTGAGGCTTAGAGTTGGGCGGGATGTAGGTAGCACACACTGCAATAGCTGGCACCTGACGTGGGAGTCGCTTGGGACGGACCCACACCCACACACACTCAAGTTCTGTAGGTACTTGGACTTGAGAGATCGGTCTTGCCTGTACATTCTCGTGGATGTAGATAGCAACTCCACCTCCTCGTCGCTCCGTTCTGCTTGTAGAAAAGAGCGTGTAATTGTCAATGTTCAGGAACTCACTAGGCATTGCGGTGGAAAACCAGGTCTCCGTCACGATGGCAATGTCGGCCTTGTACTGATGTACTTTAAGTTCAAACTCGTCTAGTTTGTTCATCAGCGAGCGAGCGTTGCACATGTAGACAGACGGAAGACCTGTAGTGGTCCTTTGTTTCGGTGGCTGTAGAGGTACGCTAACTAGGTTACTGGCACCTGCATTCCTGCATGTCTGTTGTTGTTGACGAAATTGCTGGGAATATTTGCATATGAAGGAACCAGAGGGAGGGCGATGGCCGACTATGGTAGAGATCTTGCGAGCCCTACCTCTTCCAGCTTTTCTCCCTCGAGGTCTGCATCTCCGCAGCAATCCATTGAGTTGGAGTCTACCCTTGATAGTCTTGCTTGCCCATGGATCCACAGGGGGCATAGAACGTCGCAAGCTTCTAAGGAAATCCAGGGAGTATCGGAGGACGCCAGAGGCCGCCATTATCCTAGCTTGGCACAGACCGCGTCGGGGATCCTCGGTTACACGTCAATAATCCAGTGGGAAACGTCAGGTTTCGCTTCTAGACAGTCCTTGCACGTTCACGTAACACATAAAAACATCTATATTGCACAATCCCATAAAAAAAAACGTTGGTTGAAGACACCAAAAGCACTCCTGTAGGGGAGAGGTACAAAACCGCGGCTGCCCGCTACAGGAGCGCCACCTACGTAGTAGTATGGGATGACAATGGGATTTTACAATCGTTGGAGGAGTTTCTTACGTCTAGACATTCTTTGATATATTTACCTTCGCCGAGAAGGTTATGCAGAGGGTAGTGTTTGTATGTATGTATGTATGTATGTTTGTAAAGACCAGCATAACTCAAGATGGCTTGGATGGATTGTCTTGATATTTGGTAGGTGGGTAGGTCTTGATGAGACTAGGAAATGATTAGATTTTGGAACCCCTAGGGGCTTGTTACGGTACTGCAGCGGAACTTCCTGTTTCGATATCTCGTGTTCTGGACAAGCTATGGAACTGATTTTTGAGTGGTAGATAGCTCTTTGGACAGAGAGTAAGTGGTATAGGTTTTGGCCCCCTAGCGGCTTTTTTGAAACTGCAGGATCAGGTTTTGGTTCAGACTGTGAAAGGGAATAACTCAAGAAGGGATTGCTGGATGGTTATGATTTTTGGTAAGTAGATAGCTTGAGTGATGATGTACATGATTAGATACTTATTATGCAAATCAGTATCTAATTTGCATAATTAATGAGGAAAGTTTATACATCCGCCAAGTTCCACGAAAGGACTCTGAAACATGTGGCATATGTAACTGAAGAAGAGAGAAATATTACTACATATCAATTATGCAAATGAAGACATCATTTGCATAATTAATGAGAAAATACTATAACTCAAGATGGGCTTGATGGATGGTAATGATTTTTGGTATGTAGTTAGCTAACGTGATGCTTTGTGTGATTGGACGATAATTATGCAAATCAGATTCTAATTTGCATAATTGATGAGACAATTTTAAAAAAACCCGCTGCGTTCCATGATATGACTATTGACATATGTGAAATTTGTTACTGAGGAATTTTGATGGATAAAAAATATGCAAATGTTGGCCTAATTTGCATAATTAATGACAAACTACTAAAATTCCATACATGTAAAGGATGGCAATTTCATACTTCTGTCATTTGGAAGTTATGTGAATGTGAACATCGTTGAATCAAATTATGCTGATAAGGACTCCATTTGCATAATTCATGATAAATGTTACTTTGTTAGCATAACCTTCTTTGTTAAGCTCATACTTTTGTTTTTTGGGTGAAGAAGATCAACTGGTATGATTTATAATTGATGACAAACACCCCTGATACGTCAGTCATAAAGGTTAAAATCATTTGGCGAAGGTATGAGGTCGTGGAACTCTAGTTCCCAATGTATACCATGCATGGGTTGTCACATGTCATTATGTACTTAACTTTGCTGTTCAAGTCCATGGAGATAAATCCTGGTAAATCCGACGATAGCATGTAGTATAGTGAATTACGTATATCAAAATATTAGGGACATACATTCAAAAAGTGATATTCGTCTTCAACTACCTCTGGACAAAATGGCCAAACCATCTGGTCGATAAGAAATAAGCACGACCGTACTGTGCATGTTATCATTTTGAAGTGTCACAAGTGTCACCGAATCTTTTCTTCAATCGCCCCCGAAACCAATCCTAATCATGGTTGAGACCATGCTTGGCTATGTGTAACAGGCCCGGGGGCTTAAGGGTGCGCCTTAGGTAGCTGTTATTATAAACAGGGGGCGTGCGAGTGTAAGGGGTGGACGTCCTGCAGTAGGTGTTTAAAATGTTTGAGAGTGCCCCCCTCTCACCCGGACAGTTGGCTGATTGGGCACGTGACATCTAAATACGATGGCGTACCTGCCGTCTGAAAATATTAAGGAAGGTTGCTACGGTAGTCCTTATAAACAAGGAAGGTTGCTATGCATGTCCGATGACGTCATGTTTACACACAAGCAGCCGTGCCACAAACATGTCAATAAATTAACTCCAGACTAGCCTGTTGAAATAACACGACCATGCTGTGCATGTTATTATTTTGGAGCGTCATTGAGTCTTTTCTCCAATCATATTACATTGTCAATATAGTAACTCGCATTGAAAATGACATTAGTAACAAATACTGAAGCAATTTGGATACAAAGGGCTATTCATGCAATTCGACAGTGTGTCAGCACACAAGCAGCGCATACATTTCGCAATAATGATGCAAAAGTGTTGGTTTGATGAAATTGCTAAGCTCTGTACATCTAGTGTTTTACTTCACCAACCATTTTTCCATACTGTTCCAGCTCCAGCTATGATCTATAACGGAAACAATTTCTTTGCCTCTGAGGGATGGCTTATCTTATTCAAACAGATCAACTGTACACCGGCAACATGCAATAAGAACTATTATGTAAATAGACGATCGTTGAAGTCGGTCATACCAAAGCAGATTTGCATCATTTATATCGTATAACAGGCCATTCACTGTTTCACGCCTGGAGTCTTCAGTAAAGCACGGCATTCAACATGATTATTTTCGCAATAGTGCTAATTTCCAAGACGCTGAAAACGGAAAAAGATCAGGGAAGGTTGCTAGGGTAGTCATAATAAACAATGAGATTTCGATGCAGGTCATATGATGCCATGTTGAAACAAAAACATGCCGAAAACTTATGTCAAAATTGTTAACAAATACTATAGTCGTTACAATTGTTACGTTGATGCTGTAGTGTTGTTATGAGTTATATGCATGTTTTTATTAAATGCAAACATAACGGTGCTGGTCTTCTGTCATTTGGAAACTATTCCATCACATTGGAGGGATAAAGTCGTGTCTTATCCAAATTGCTTTAACCAGCCAACAGGATATTTCAAATGATACTAGATTGATTCGGTAAGACCCCCATTCCACTTGGACGGCGCTCTCACCGCGCTCTCACGACGACCTAAAATGGTCCAGAGCGCCGTGAGAGCGCCGAACTCCTGGAAAACGTGCTCAAGTGGAATCTCTACGGCGACCCTTGCGCGCTCTCAGCGTGACCAAAATGTCAAATGTCAGCAGCCTTTTAAAGATTTCACAGATCACTCAACGAATTCCAAAGATAAAGAAGGAATTTTTGTTACGTTTTATGTGCTTTGTATGTTGTCTTCTCAGTCATACCTTTACCTCTTGCATCATATTTGAATGATAAAATCAAGGGAAAACAGATAAATTTTAGTCGCTGCACGGTCGCTCAGTGTGTGTCTTAAGAAATATGTGTATGTTAAACTTGTTTTTTCTGTGTTGTCGGTCATGTAAACTTTTTGCAATAAATATATTTTATCATTTTACGTTATATTAGAAACGTAAATAACAGAATTTTGAAACACATTTTGAATCACTGACAATAAAACTTGGAGGGAATGAAATTTGTTTGAACTACAATTAAGACCATTCAATCCTCATAGAGCGCTCGCTGCGATCCTTGAGCGATCGCTGCGGCCCTTTGATCCCACCTTGGGCGCTCTCACGGCGCTCTCATGGCGCTCTCACGGCGCTCACCGCGCTCGCTCCGCGCTCTCTCTGCGCTCTCTCGGCGCTCGTTTTTTGATCGCCATCCTCGGCGCTCTCACGGCGAAGGTTTTGAGCATGTTTAAAACCATGGTGAGGCTAAGTTGACGGCGCGCATGGCATTCTCGCCGCGCTGTCGGCGCTCTCAATGGCGCTTAAGCCGCGCTATCGGCGCTCTTACGGCGACCTCATTTTGGCCAGATCACCGTGAGAGCGCGGCGAGAGCGCCGTTGGAGCACGGATGGAGCGTCGTCCAAGTGGAATGGGGGTATAAAGCACAATGTTAAAAACAATTGTCAATATCACGGTGCTTCTTTACAAGGCGGCCAAGCGCCGAGATTCCAAGGCACTGAAAACTTATATTAACTACGGAACAAGTATAAGGAAGGTTGATAGGGAAATCAATCTAAACAAGGAACGGTTGCTAGCTATTTGCTTTGCAAGAAACATGGCGTCATGTTTGCCCACATTCAGACAAGCCTTAAATTTGATGTGAAGGAGGTAAACTCGAGATTGGCCGTTGAAGTGAATAAGATGATACCATGCATATATCTTTGTTTTTCCTAATTGTGAAAATATGGTATTCTGTAATTTTCTGCCATTAAACTGAGGCTTTTATTCCAATCGTTCTCAAGAACAATATCGAATTAGGGATTCAGCTTGAGATGTTCGGCATCTTTTGCAATTTCTGTAGGTCCTTTTTTTCGTTCAGGGGCATAGTAATATCCGATTGCTCATAATTCCTACGCATATACTGATGAACTGTGAGCTTTGAAATTAGACAAAGATGATATTTGGTAAAGACGGTAAATAGTTTGTACAAAACGTTATTAGGGAAGGTTGCTATTAATATTATAAAAATGTTATCAAACGATCAGGAAAGTTGCGATGCATGTTGTCCAAAGTGATCTTTACACATAGGCAGTGCCGTCATCTTTAAATGATGGTGCCATTATTGTATCTTATTATTTGTATGGTTAAACTGCATTTTAAAAGTGTTGGTCTGATACCATTTTAAAACTGCGTACTTGAAGCATTTCTTGTTGATTACTCATGTCCCGTCGATATTGTGGTGATAATCACCTTCGCATTTTAGTACTAAGGTTGTAATATTGTGTAACTCCACTAGAACTTGATAATTCTCACATCTTATCGCAGATGGTCGTCTTTTTCCTTAAAGCTAATTCATAAGGTGGAATCTATCTGAATTAATGCAAACAAAACGAATCAAAATGGACATAATCAGCGAATTTCAGAAGAGGCTAGGGTTCACTTAAATTTCTAATTAAAATGATCCATTCTTCTATGATGTTAACATCACTGAAAGATCAAGCTCGGATGACATTTAGCTTCCATATAGCTTTTTGGTTCTGTAGGTTGAAAACTAGTTGGGGGTAAGTCAGCAGTGGTGATGGCATGGTTAAGGTTTAAATTTGACCACTGACATACATCGAAACACCAAACATCGGCGCCGATCATAACCCTTTAATTCATTCCAGACCTCCCGTCCACAGCCGAATGTTTTGAAGATTTTGAAACATTCAGCTGGCGCAGCAAAACACAAGCCGACCGCGCCAAACTAGTGACCGAACCAATTGTAGTCATGATCGGGGAAAGGCCAGTGTAAGGGTTGCACGTCCTGCAGTAGGTGTTTGAAATGTTTAAGAGTGTCCCCTCTCGCCCGGACAGTTGGCTGGTTGAGCGCATGCCATCTAATACGATGACGTATCTGTCGTTTAACCCTATCCAGACTGGGCTTTTTTGGTATATCTGGGACTGGGGGGGGGGTGCTCATTCGCCCCCCCCCCCTCATAACTTATGAACGGTATGATGTATCCTTCCCAAATTTCTAGGGAGTCATGTTCATGTAAAGTTTTATAATTCCTAGAATTTTGGTGACGTTGTGGCGTAATATGACGTAATTATGACGTCATTGATGTGATTTTATTGGCTAAATAGGGAATTCCCGTAATATCTAAAGTTATTAAACAAAATAGTATGTATTTTTGATTTTAAGGTATACCAGGACATATTACGTAAATCGTGACTAGGTTGACGTCAAAATGACGTCATTAAATGACGTCACGTGTTGTTAGCGACCCCTTGGGATCCGCCATCTTGGATCGGCCATTTTGAAATTTTCACAAATACTTTTTTTCCACCTATGACTTATGATCGCGTTAGAATAAGCACGACCACACCGTGTATTTTATTGTTTTGTAGTGTCACTTAGTTTTTTCTCCAATCATTTTCACAAGTAATGCCAATAGGTATTCTCTTCGAAAATTGCATGATAGGCAACTCTGAAGCAGTTTGTCACTGTTTATCAAGCCTTTGATGAAATTGCTCAGCTATATAAATCTATTATTTTTCTTCACCAACCATATCCCCACACTGTTCTAGCCCGAGCTATAATCTATAATGGAAATTATTTTCAGCCTCCAAATGACCTAGCTCAACATCTATTATGTACCAACTGTACACTGGCAACAGGCAATAGAATATATCATTCAAATAGACAATAGGTAAGAGCGGTGATGCCCAAAGGAAATTTGCATCGTGTAACAAGCCATTCACATTTTTCCGCCTGGAGTCTGCAGTGAAAATCAGTGTTTAACAATTTTTTTTTTTTGCAAGAGGGCCAAGTTCCAAGACGCTGAAAAAGAGAAACAAAAATAAGGGAAGGTTGCTAGCGTAGTCCTCGTAAACATGGAGGTTTCCATGCATGTCACATGATGCCGTGTTTAAACAACAGCAGTTATGTCGAAATCTTATGTCAAAACACAAGACTAGTCGTTACAGTTAGCACGGTGATACGGCGGTGTTGATATGAGCTGTATGGATATTTTTATTAAATGCAAACATAATGGTGCTTTCCTTGTTTTATGATAGTCAAATCTCAAAACAAAGCTTCAACTGTGACCTTTGGAAATTAGTCATTCACCTTCGAGGAATAAAGAAGTATATTGTCAAAATTGCTTTTAATAGATTACTTGTATCCAGCCAACAGGTAATAGTATATTTTAAATGATTAGATTAAGTAAGTAAAGCACATTGTTAAACTAAATTTTCTTAAATCACGGTGCTTCTTGACAAGGTGGTCAAGCGTCGAGCTAGATTCAAGGGCACTAAAAACTTAAGGACTAAGGATAAGGAAGGTTGCTGGGGAAATCTATCTAAACAAGGAAGGTTCCCAGCTACTTGCTTTGCAAGTCACATGACGTCATGTTTGCCCACATTCAGTCAGGCCGTAAATTTGATGTGAAGGAGGTAAACTCGAGATTAGCCATTGAAGTTAAAACGATGATATAGGTCATGCATATATCTTTGCTTTTCTGAATTGTATAAATCTTCCATTGTGTAGTCAGGTTTCTGCCATGACATTGAGTCTTTTTTTCTAATCGTTCCTAAGATCAATGTCGAATAAGGGATTCAGCTTGAGATATTCGGCATTGATTGCAAATTTTGTGGGTCCTTTTTTCGTTGAGGGGCATAGTAATATCTGATTGCTCATAATTCCTAAGCAGCCAGGTAATGATGAACTGTGAGCTTTGCAATTAGACATAGGTGATATTTGGTAAGGACGGCAAATAGTTTGTACAAATCGCAATTAAGATAGTTTGCTGTCAATATCATAAAAATGAGGCAATCAGGAAAGTTACTGTGCATGTTGTCAGAAGTGATATCTAAACATAGGCAGTGCTTTGAATAATGATTCTATCATTGTAACTTTTTATTTGGCATATTTTAACGGCGTTTGTTTCATACCATTTTAAATCTTTGTTTTGAAGTATCTCTTGTCAATTACTTTTTCCCCGTCGTTATCATGGTGATAATGGCCTTCGCATTTTAGTACTAAGCTTTTAACATGATAGTTTTAGTCGAATAGAACTTGATAATTCTTATCGTAGATGGTCTTCTTTTTCCTTCAAGAAAATATACCCATTTGGTGAAATCCATCTGAATTAATTCAAAACAAGATAATCAAAATGGACATACAAATCAGCGAATTTCAAAGAAAGGGTTAATTCTTTAAAATGATCCATTCTTCCATGTTTTTTTACACCATCGAGGGATCAAACTCGGATCATGGTTAGCTTAAATATAGCTTTAAGGTTGTGTAGGCTGGAACCAAGTTGGGAGTCAACCGTGGTTATGGTATGGTTATTTAAATTTGACTACTGACTTACTCCGAAACACCAGACGACGCGCCAAACACAACCCGGCAACCCATTCCAGACTTTCCACCCACAGCTGGATGTTTTGAAGATATTCAGCTGGCGCGGCAAAACACAAGACGACCACGCCAAACACCTGTCGGCCTAAGCCAATTTAGCTCCCGAACCAATCCTAATCATGGTAGCGAAGCCATGTTCGGCTATGTGAAACAGGCCCGGGGGGCTTAAGGGTGCGCCCCAGGTACCTGTACCCAGGGACATGCTAGTGCAAGGGGGGGACGTCCTGCAGTAGGTGTTTGAAATGTTTGAGAGTGCCCTCCTGTCATCCGGACAGTTGGATGATTGGGCGCGTGACATCTAAATACGATGGCGTACCTGCCGTCTGAAAATATTAAGGAAGGTTGCTAGGGTAGTTCTTATAAACAAGGAAGGTTGCTATGCATGTCCGATGACGTCATGTTTACACACAAGCGGCCATGCCACAAACATGTCAAGAAAGTAACTCCAGACTAGCCTGTTGAAATAACACGACCATGCTGTGCATGTTATCATTTTGAAGTGTCACAAGTGTCACCTAGTCTTTTCTCCTATCGTTTTATTACGAATGACTATATCAGATGAACTTCAGTTAGATATGGACCTTGGGGCGAGGCAATGGGGAATTTTATGTAACGAGAGGAAGGATGGTGGTGGTGGTGATAATGATGACGCAACGAAAAATAGGCAATGGAGTCTCCAGTGTGCTCTATTCTTTCAAGGCCAAAAACACAGTACACTAAAACACAGAAAGGAAGAAAATTAAATTAAGTTGTTAGGGTAGTCGATAATTATTACAAGTAAGGTTTTTATGCATGTCACGTCACGTTAAAAAACAAGCAGTCGTGCCGCAGAATTTATCTCTATTTTGGCGATTAAGTTATTTAGCACCGGACACTGCATGCTTTTATTGGGTGGTTATACCAATGACCAGACCTTATGACACCATATATACCTCGGGGTTGGCTCTAGGCAGAAATAGCAAAACCGACTGGCTGTTATGGCCCAGAAAAATTGTATGAAAATTATTTAATGCTTTCTTATCAACACAAATTAATAACTGCAACAAATTTTACTTGTTCTTACAGAAAAATACCGCATTAGGTTCATGTTTTATATGCCTTCATATTCTAGTTGGTCTAACAACAGTATCAAGTTGCGGAGATATTCTGAGATTTCCTTCGACAATCACCGTGCACGACTATGTACGACTCCAAAGTACGCTGTCAGCCCCTCTGACTGCAGTGACGGCTTGTGTCCGCATGAGAACAGACGAAGCTCACAGCGGCACATTGTTCAGCTACGCCACCCAGCGATATCAGAATGAATTTCTCTTCTTCGGTGATACGTCTCACACTACATTTTCAGTAGGTTCCGTTGTATTTTCTTATACCAAAAACGGTATTAAAGTTGTGAATAAAAATTCGCCTGGTTGCATTTATTCTTTCGGAATTTGCAGTTTATGATTTTAAAATGTTGTTAACGTTAAGACACACCAAAAAGTAATTTTTTATCCCCAAGGTTTCAATTCAATTCTCTGGCACTGGCTCCGTGGATCTACAAGTCTTGGATGGCATGTGGCACTTGGTTTGCTTCACATGGAAGAGTTCCAGCGGCGATTGGAAGATGTACACAGACGGGCGTGTTGTAGGTTCAGGTACTGGCTATGCTGTCGGAAGGTCAGTCAATCCAGGTGGTGTTTGGGTCCTCGGCCAGGAGCAAGATTCTCCCGGAGGATCGTTCCAAATTAACCAAGCCTTTAGAGGAGACATTTCAAGCTTCAACGTCTGGGACGATGCCATGACTGACTCACAAATATTACAACTACTTATAAACGTCACCGCTTACCGTGGAAGCGTGCTAGACTGGGAAACTGTTGGGAAACTAGTGTATGGCGAAGCGCAGTTGTATCGGGTGGAATGTGGTATGTGTTTCATTACATTTGCCAAAAAGATTGCGTTTGTCTTTATGACTGTTTGTTTTATCTGTGTGTTTGTTTGCTTGTTTGTTTGTTTGTTTGTTTAAACAGCTTACAGTAACTTGTTTGACCATTATGATAGTCAAGTGAGGGTCAGGAAAACGAAGATCAAATTGAACAATTTAAACTACCGAATATACTATTTTGTATTCTCGACTTCGGTTGGCCTTGATTTTCTGTTTGGGCTCCCTATCTGTTGACCTAGGAGTCGACGGATCGTTGTCATTTTTTTGCATATTTCTTAAGTAGAAAAGTACACAATTTGATAATATTGTACATATAACATCAGGACCAATTTCAATAAGTTGTGATATGTCACTAAAACATTTGACATAAGGAGGGGGATGACGATTGTTTCCAGAATTGTTTTCAAAAAATGGATAACTTAATTAAATTGATTGACTGGAAATTCATTTTTGTGGCACTTTAGAAATTGACATGAAAATCATCAAATCATCAAGTGTGAAAGTTTTCTGGTCCAGCTAACTTGTTAGGATTCAATGCTTCAAGTGTATTCCTCGTCTCCTCTGTGACCTCTCTGTCCCTTTAGTAACGGTACGGACGGTCTGACCTTTATCCTAGAGAAAGATTACAAGTCCAATGTTGTAAGAACGGTGGCAAACAAAATTGCTGATATATTCGCATACTCCTGATCTGTCTGGGCAATAGACCCATCTAACCTGACTGAGCTTCCAGCCTTTTGCCTAGCGTGTAGTCGTACGCGTGTGTTCACATATTTCCAGAATGATTCTTGATGCCCTTAACCAGTCTGTGCTCAAAGTCACTGCACTTTCGTGTAAGACTCCGAAGGGAGTTCCTTTCAATTGCGTAAGGTATATAGTCAGCCGGTGATTTAGCTTGCTTCCATTTTCCACATACATGCCTTTCTCTTCGTCTTCTTTGCCCTCATGACTAGGATATTCATGTATAGCTTGTCTGTCTAAACGAGAGCTGATTATCTGCCAGTGGCATGGTCTAGGATGTGCAATCATTAACTTTACACACCATAGTTATTCCGCGACCAAGATCCGTGTTAGTGCGCTACAAGAAATAGACGAAAAGGTTTCGAGCGCCTAGGTTAAGTTCACATTTCTCATAAGGTGCTGCTGACTGATATTAGATTCTAACCTGGCTAAAAGCGCATTGGATTGGTGTTTTCTTGGTGAAAATTGAGTTTGGGCCCGAACCCTACTTCCTGATATTCATCCGCGTTAATAGGAACGAGACCCTTTTGCCCGAGATTGATCTTTGTGGCATTCTTTGTCTGATGTTGCTTTGCCTTAGGACTATAAAAATAAAAAAAACTTTAAAAAATCTAGAATTTTCCTTATGATTGGTTCGATTAAACGTGGATTTGAAGAAACAAATCTCAATTGGTCATGCAGCGGAAGGGATATGTTTTCATCCCATACACAGTCACTTTGCTTCAGAATGATTCCCTGGGAGATCAAGAGAAGGTATCTAGACTCGGGGGCGTGAAGCCCTCAATTGAAACCTAAAATATTAAAAGTAAATTGGGGCGTGCCCCCTTAACAAAGAAATCAAAATGTGTGGACTTTATTGCCTCAAACTAGAAGGACACGCGTTGATGGATATTATGCATGCCACCAATGATACTAACCTATTTGTATGCAGTATGTTTATGATCAGATCTAGACCAGATAATGACTGACCGTAACGCCTGGAGGAGGAGAGCAAGCTTAGTCCGGCCAAGTCGCCCAATATGATGATGATGATGATGTTTGTGATTATTATAAAATATATGGTAATATATCCATATTTCCAATGGTTTTCCAGAAATTTCACTCGGGCAAGATCGTTGCAACATCACTGACGATGAAATATGTAACACAGCCTACAACAACACGATAACAGAGCCTCACCGAAGTTCTGAGTTCGTCCCTGGGGCAGGTGACTCCCTTATATGTGACAACGGCTTGGCAGAAGGATGGTACCGGTTTGAGGCTCACAGTCAAAGCGTACAAATCCCGGAAGGTTGCGTGCCGGAGTACCATTGTGGAACACAAGTTCCCTTATGGCTTGACGGCACCCATCCCATTAGCAGCCAAGTAGCGGTCAAAGAAGTATGTGCCAACTATGGTGTTTCCGGTAACTGCTGTAGTCATAGGACTCAAATAAGAATTAAAAGATGCACTGCAGATGGAGGGAACGTGTTTTATGCGTATTGCCTGTCGCCTACATCTGGGTGCAGCCAAGCCTATTGTGCTGGTAAGTTACTTAATTCAACACTGCACGAAATGGCCTCGTATCCCGGCGTATACGTACAGGGATTCCTCCGGAAATATTCCATATCCCGGTGCGGATTTAGTGTATCCGATATAATTAACGGATACGCTAAATCCGCACCGGGATATGGAATATTTCCGGAGGAATCCCTGTACGTATACGCCGGGATACGAGGCCATTTCGTGCAGTGTAAGGTGTAGGGGAGTCATTACAGTTATTATAAATAGACAACAAAGAGTATTTCAGCATCTATCGGCATTAACTCAATTTAAAGATATTGGAGTCATTATAATTAATGAATTGATGAACGAGGCCTTCACAGGTTGTTGCAATGTTTCATTTGCAAGTTCTTGCCCGATGGCTAATTGCAACATGAAACAATTCAAAGAGAGGTTATACTCTGCAGATAGTGCGAGTTACATAGTTTTACCTATCATTGTCATGGCATCACTTGGATATACACAACCGAAATTTCTTTCATCTCGAAACGACGAATATTTGTCAATGGATGATGCTGGTTCAAACTTGAGATTTCGCCATATTTTCATAAACGTGAAAGAATGCATAGTGTCAGTTCTAAAAAAACTAGTAAATGTGTAAAATGTTTCAACCTCTTCTATTCTTATCAATTGTACACACAATACATGTATCCGCCACACCCTTAATTCAGTCGACCGATATTGATTCCTTATTCAGGACTCCATGTTTCAAGCTTTCCTTATTTTTTCTACATTGCAGGAAACCAATTGCCATGTCCTGCTGGTCACGTCTGGGGTAACGAGTATGGAAAATGCGTCAGTGAGTTGTTTTTTTCGATTATTTATAGCACTAATAACATATTCTACAATGAATGTTCTTTAATATCAATCATACTATCATGGGTTATTAGTCATCTCTTATTGTGGGAAAGCGTGGACTGTATATGAAAGTAATTTACATTTAGAATTTAACATATCTAACTCAATCCCCGGTCATTGCATTTACATACTATCGACGTTGCACCAATTTTACCCCGTTTCAGTTTTTGGTAACCATATTTTTAAAATCCTTAAGTGCACACATACGCCCAAAGCCACACGCTTAGTCCTATAATATTCCTTTTCGTCCCATCCACTACCCAACCACCCCAGTTTCACCTATATTTTCAGGCTAATGGTATTCTTCGTCTGTTGCATCTCCTTCTAATTCTGAGGGTAGTTTTGACCTATGACCTTATGATACTTGTGCTATTTCGTTATTATCCATAGCGATTTTTGGTAAGATTCAATTAACACTAATCATGAAAGCTAGCGAACCAGAATCTTTTTCTGTTACACGTCGACATCAGAGATTACCTTGCACGTGTCAGTAAAAAAAATGCAAAATATAAGACTGCTTAAATAAGGTAACATGTAGTTCCTCAAAATTTCTTGTCCACGACATTGTAGACGCTTTTGATCGAACCCTTGTATATTATCGTCGGTAGCCACTATGGTAACAAGACCATTTAAATTGCGACACAAGTAGCATGCAGTATTATACATTCAAGTGTAATACTTGAAAGGTAGTTGTCAAATGCAGCTAAATAATCAAGTGGTGGTAACACTGATAATGTGGTCATCTGGGTAAATATCCAATGTGTAACTACACTAAAATTTCAGGTCCTTTGGTTTACATGCTAAGGCACTGGAGGCCAAAATATTCGTTTTGGGGACAGAAAACCTCAATAAAATCGTTTTAAAGGCAATGTGAAAATGAAACCGTCCCAAACGGCCGAACGCCGTCTGTGACAGGCGTCCACTGAAATTCAATGCGTCTTGAATTATGGCGACAGACGGCCTTGGACGGGTTGTAAAACTCTTGATGACACGTCTTGGACGGTCTCAACGGCCTGAAAAATGCCGGACGCGTCTAGATTGGCTCATTTGACGGCGTTGTTGACGCCGTAGAAAACGTGCCAGACGTCTTGGACGGCGTCCGCGCGGGCCCCCCGCCGGGTTGCAGACGCCGCCCGGGGGCCGATAGGGACGGGCGCCGAACGACGCCAGGGACGGGCGCAAATGGCGTTTCTGACGCGGACGCGTCTAGATTGGCTCATTTGACGGCGTCGTTGACACCGTAGAAAACGTCCCAGACGTCTTGGATGGCGTCCGTGCTTCCCCCCGCCGGGTTGCAGACGCCACCCGGGGGCCGCTAGGGACGGGCGCCGAACGACGCCAGGGACGGGCGCAAATGGCGTTTCTGACGCGGACGCGTCTAGATTGGCTCATTTGACGGCGTCGTTGACACCGTAGAAAACGTCCCAGACGTCTTGGATGGCGTCCGTGCTTCCCCCCGCCGGGTTGCAGACGCCGCCCGGGTGCGCTAGGGACGGGCGCCGAACGACGCCAGGGACGGCGTCCGGGCATGGTTATGATTTTTATGGCCGCTTGGGGCAACACAATATGCAGCCAGACTGGTGTAGAAGACCACCCACGGCCACCTTGGCCTCAAACTGGAAGCTAAATTAAACGAAGTTCTTCTCAACGTGTATATCTTATAACATTGCTCCACGGTTGAAAAACGTTAATAATGTCCTTGGTTTAACACAGCGGCGCAGCTTTGTGAAATTCAATCCTGCCTTTGAAGTTTGACTGCGTGCTCCGGCAAAGTGGACGGGCGCATACAAGTCATCAAGGGTGGGTGCAAATTTAAAAAAAAAATGTTTTGATCTTCCCTATTGTCTCATAAATTAAGACAGGAGATATTCTTAGTATGTATTCTACAGTATCCTTATGTTATTTTTATTTTGTGGGGTCCAAACAACATCCTCAGTTTGATAATTGCTACCCCGTAACCGGAGTCGGAAGGGCGGCAAGTATGCCAGACGTGCCGCAAGTTGGTGGGTTGAAATCATTTTCTGTTGTCTAAATATACATTTTCACAGCATCGTCATCGTTTATTAAACCAACAGATATAGTATACAGGTATTCTACGATGTTCTTATGTGCCTTTTTATTCTTTGGTATTTAATAACAACATCCTATTTCATCATTTCTTTCGTAAGTGGGGAGGGCACCGTGAGAAGTCGACGGTAACTCTATTAAAGATCTGCTTTAAATTGTATTATTGTAACCAAACATCAACATAAAATACTTGTTCACTTACCAGTCTCCGCTAAAATAAACTCAGCCAGCTTGATAAAACTCAGCTTCTTTGGTGATATCCCTTTTTTCTGCCGACGGAAGTTTGTTGACTTTCGATCCAAGATCGCAGCGGCGGGCCCGCCACGCCAAATAATGTTCGTATCATGATTCTTCTAACTTTCGAGGTCTTGTTTGGCGATATAAACTCATTCACTGGAATAAAACCGAACCCCGGATGCTGTAGAAAGATACAGCTGCTTGTAGAAGTAAATTCCATCCTCCAAGACTGCGAGAAATCCAAGAAATGGGCAAAAAATACAGCAAAACGTGTACTGACTGAACAAATGGTCTGTTACAGTTAACGGTCAAATCAAAACTACCGCTCAAATTTGCGCATGTGCAGAAGCTAAAAACGTGCTTTTCGCACGTTGTAAATGACGACAGACGGAAGCGTCGGGTGAATAATTATTTTATAGCCCCGTTCGACGCTGTTTCTGACGTTTCCAGCGGCCAGGGAAGCCACCCAGGCGTCCAACTAACAAACGGACCGGACGGCTTGGACGCGCGCGACGTGTCCGCCGCCGTTTCTGACAGGACAGACGGCCTGGGACGGGCTCCGACGCATAAAGACGCACTCAGACGGCGTCCAAACATTTTGAGACGGTTTCTTTTTCACAGAGGATTTATCTGAAAAAAAAAATGAAAAAAAAACCTCTGGGGTTTTGCACTCCCTCTACCTGCATACCAAATTTCAGCCCATTTGGCCCAGGGACGACAGAGATTTGAAGATCTGACAGGAGAAGGAGGAGGAGAAAGAAACATTACAAACACAATATGTACCGCCCATACCTATAGCTTGGGCGATACATACATATTTGAATACTACAAGACGAACTTTCTCTACTGACCATAAATACATTCAGTCAATATATACACTTAAAATCAACAATCGAATTCGGCTTGCAAATTGAGAGGTCAGATATAGCAAATCAAAATACACTTAAAATATAGTGGAAATCGGAGCAGCATTGTCCAAGTACAGATTGATGTCGATTGCGCGATCAGCTGCAGTGATTTATCATACATGTCATATAGGGGACAGCACTATTCCTGTTCCGTTCTGTTCTGTTCTACAGTACAACAAGTCTAGGTTATTTGAGGAGCGAGTCTGTTTGCCACTGATACTCTATCTGTTAGGCGGCAGGAGGTGACGGTATTGACTCGATGTTAAAAGAGAGTTAGCAAACTTCAAAGTCAGGTTCTCACGCCGCAGGTGGAAAGAAGATAAAGCGATTATCAGACCACCAAGACGGCAAAGATATCTAATAATGAAAGAAAACCGTTCCCAAAACAAAACAAACAAACAGAACACGTATAACTCTGAAAACTAACGCCAGCGCAATGATGACATGGTTTATTATTCAATATTTTACAGTAAAACAAACAAACAAACAAACAAACAGCCTTGCAGGTAACCATTGGTAACCTGAATTGCGCTGGAGGTTACAGTTAAATATAATTTATACATTGAACGAGAGAGATTACAGTCCGATAGTTTAAAATCGCAATTTCTATTGTATAAATAATTACATCTGTTCGTTTACAGACTGAATTATTATTTTCGACCAAGATTGCATAATTCATTCGATACAAACGGTAGTAATATATCGATAAACTACATACATAAAATCAATTCCTACATTCCGTTCATTTCTAAAAAGGACACATTAAAACAATGACATGGTAATGCATTTCGTCTGCACCAAAAAAAAACACAAGAAAATCAAACATCTCGCAACTAATGACAGAACGCCCTCCAAATGTGTTTAAGACTGTCCCAAATGCACATGAAGTCAAAGTCTAAACCTTTGACCGTCAACCTTGACTATAACGTTGGGTAACATAAATTCGGGATTTTTCCGATAATGGTTGACTGAAATCAATCTAGCAGAACAATAAATCATCCTTTTTTCTATTATTCTGTCAGTATCATGTACTATCTTTGCACTAATCATATATATGGTAGATTTTGTCTCTAGTCGTGCTGACACCATAATATTTCAACTTGAAACTACCGTCCGCCGCACGCACAATGACGGTGCTGTTGGACAGGGGTGAACATTAATTCGGGAGAGAAGATTCGTCTTGAATATCTTACCGCTAATGACATTTTATACAGCAGCTATTCGTTCCATCCTTGGCTTGAGGAGAGTGCTATGGTTAAAGACGTGTCCAAGTAAAAAAAAAAAAAAAATACACGAAAAAACGGCCGTACCGCACACATCAGGCCTCCGGGAACAACCCGTGTGTTGAGTCGGTAGAACGTCACTCAAAGTCAACCCCCACCGTCATGGAAATTTGTACATTATTTATCGGGGCGTCAGCTGGATGCCGTAGAAATGGTAATACTACTATGTCCATGTGTTTCTGCTTGTGCTAAGAGCAAACTTTGAGGAAAATATCGCAATCAGTCCACCATCACACACAACACTTAGACAAAAAAGTGTTCCTCGCAAACGTTTGTCGTCTGCCGAATAGCAGGATTCTGGGTAACGAATATGGTGGCGGGAAAATTCACCGTAGTGCCGTAGCCATTGGTTGTAGCAACAAAGAGGAGTTTTGATGATTAATCACACTTAGAGTCCAGTTGTAGGTTAGCAAAAGAAATTCTAATAAGTTGTATTGTAAATAATTGTGTTGAGCAGGAAGCGGATGTGACATTTATAAACCAGCGAACAACTATGCAGTATAATTCTCCCACGAAGCCCTCAGACTGTGACAATAAGGACAGAGAGTTTTTGACGTAGCCAACTTCTAATGCATGGTTATCGAAGCTTTTCAGACAGTGTTCTGAATACGTTGGTCTGTCAAGTTTGCATTTCTAGCGGTATTACTGCTGTTGCATCTAGCACATATCCCTAAATACCCCGTTTTCGAAAAATCGCGAATTTAAGTACCCCGCGAATTTATGTTACCAAACGTTAAGACTTATTAGAAAAAAAAATATATATGCCGGCTTAGTGCGTTTCGGAAAGGCGCCAGAGGTAAATACAGTGGCAGCGAAAAAAAGCTTGAGTGGAGTTATTTGTTAGCATAACGAACTTTATTTCACTAGCTTTTCTTATGAACTATAGTTCAACTACCTCATACATAAGCGAAATGATGTTAACCTTTTCAAGTGATATATCAAAACGTTTCTCATTGACTACGGTGTACGTTGCTCATTTGCATGAATCCTATTAATTGATCATCTTCGCTAGCCCAATAACACAAGTTTTGATTGAATTATCTTCGCAATTATTCTTATAAACTATGTGAATAAAGCCCTCGTTTGCCGTAATATTCACATTTACTTAGCTTCCAAATACTGCAATAATAAAATCCCCACCATTCAACCCGATTACCGTCCAATTCATTAAAAGCGTATCTATCTTCAAACCACGCAGACAGAGCCAAGTGTTTAACACATGAAATGCATATGGACTTCACTGGAGTCAACGAGGAAGAAAGGAGTGTGCGCTGATTACATCAACCCAGGAGAAATAAACAATGAATCCAGGATCACAAGGCCAAACAAAATAAACAAACAAAAAATACAGGATAGAAACAAATGAGACACAAATTAATAAAAGCTCTCACACAAAACATCTACTATGCCCAATGTTGAAGAAACCTTGTCTCTGTGTCCTTCCTTTATCCTTTATGTGTTAGCTATAGTCTTCAGAGAGCATCTAAAAGAACCTATATAAGTCACATGTTCAAAAATAAAATCCTTTATTGTAGGCGTCAAAAGATTTATTCGGAACTTATTCGAAAATCAAGCTTTATTATTTCAATTTATTCCTAGTTGAATCTTATCAGTAAAAGAGGGATGTAGATACTGTTCTCTCTTGTTAGAAACAGAAAATCAAATAATGATAGCCAGTTTCTGTGCCTTAAGTAGCAAGTTTGCCAAAATGGTATTTTTCACATACAAATCAACAAAGGCCTCCCCTGACCTTCTATAAATCACAAAGCCGACGGCTACATCAAAACCAAATCCCTAGGGAATGCATTCGTGCAATTCCTGAAATTCTTTTAAAGTGATCGTAATACTGTTATAAATGCCTCAGCCCTTGAGGCGTCGCCAGAAACATGATGGTGCACGCGGTGTCGAATTGCATATGAAATACGTCATGCATGACGCTTCCATGCAACTTGCTGTTACTGATTCAGGAGTCTATCCTGTTCTGTCGCTGGACAAAAACCTTTTTATTGTTTTGTATAAAGAAGGGTTATGACTAAATAAAGATCATATTATGAGGTTCGTTATTGCTCATGAGAACTATATTTGGCAAAATACACCTCGACATGTGGACTGTTAATGCACAATAAAAGGTATTGTTACGTTGTCAATATCAATATTTCTTTTTTACTCAGTTACACATGTCAAGTTTTTGATAGTCCAAGAAATGCAGCGGATTTTCTTTAAGAAATAGTTATTGAGTATGCGACTTAGATTTAAAAAAAAACATATGATCATTTAAATCATCCCTCAAGTTATCTACATACCAAAAGCCATGAAGATACGACAACCCCTTTTTTACTTATTTCATTTCAAAGCTTGAAGCAAAATTTGCTCCCTGAAGGAGACCAATCATACACAACTTACTCTCCCTCTAAAGAGCTATATAACACTAAAAAATATGGTTATAGGGCACGTTCAGAACACGAGATATCAAAATCGGATATTCAGCTGCAATACCTTAGCAAGTCGCTAGGGGGTGTCCAAATCTAATCATCTTAATGTCTTATCAAAACTTGCCTACCTAAAAAACATGTTGACAATTCATCCAGACATTCTCGATTTATAGTGTCGACATACTGAGACACAACCACACACACAAACGCTGTCTGAAACATAACCTTCTAGGCAGAGATAATAATTGTGTTCAACTTGAAGCGGGTGTAAAAAATATTTCGAAAATGCAGCGAACAAGAGTGGAGAACAAATCCCTTAAGGTGCTGTCAGATGTTCCAATATGAGATGTGAAAGATTCTAATGTCTTCGAATGAAAAGTTTTAAAGCTTTTCAGACAATGACCTGCAAACTTGAGTCTAACAGTTGTGCAGTTCCGTCGATATCAGTAGTTGCCTTTAGCATATATCGATAAATGTCCCATCTTTCTCATAAAGCGGACATACTTTATGCAGAAGATAAAGGTTAACTAGCGCTCAGAAGAGGAAATTTGCAACGTTGCCAAAATATGGTGCCACCTATGAGGCTTGATAGTTTTCTCAGAAATTTTGAGATTTTGGTATGTTGATTGGTATTGCAAATGAGGTAATGGAAATTGATAAAAGACTGTTTTGAAATTAATAGCTATGGGAAAATGTGTGGCATTGGCACCGACATCTACATGCCCCCCCCTTTTTCCTAATCATTGAGTGAATAGACAGTGGTTCAAGGTCAAGGGGTCAACGTTCGACTTCTTCGCCCCACCTTGTATGGCATTCAATTTTGGAACGCTATCTCAACGGAAGTAACGTACTGTTGTACCACATAAAATATAGCTTTTCGTATGATATTAACCCTATCTAGACCGAGGGGGGCTAAAAGTGCCCGCGCCAATTTTGACATCGTATAACTGTCCAACGACGTATGGTAGGACAATCAAACTTGGTGACTTTTCCTAAAATTTAGTTGGCAACAATATTATGATAAAATTATAAGTTTATCATTTCTCATGTTGCCATGGCAACGGGTTTCTGAAGAGGCATTTTATGCAAATTTCACTAATTTCGATTTAAACATGGTTGTTTCCAATGTTTTCTTGCTCAACCACACTTGTTTCCTACATGAATAACATCATATGTGATTTAATGTAACTGTCATGATTAAGTATTCATAAATAATGCTAATTTGATGACGTCATCGCTCAAAATCCAAGATTGCGGACAAGATCATCATTTTTGGTATAAACAGGCTTTTTTGCCTTTAAATTCGTCACAACCTGGAATTTTCTTAGCCAGAAACATTTAGATTAGTGTTTTAAGTCTATTTTGATAGTTATTTGGGGTCATACATGGAAAAAATGTATTTAAAAAAATTTCAAAATGGCCGATCCAAGATGGCGGATCCCAGGGGGTTGCTTACAATACATGACCTCATTCTTCGACGTCAATTTTACGTCAACTTAGTCACCAAATGTCTTTGCATACCTTTAAATCAATAATATGCACTATTTTGTCTAATACTTTTAGATATTATGGGAATTCCCTATTTAGCCAATAAAATCACATCGATGACGTCATAATAACGTCAGATTACGTCATAACGTCACCAAAATTACAGGAATTATGAAACTTCACGTGAACATCACTCCCTGCAAATTTGGTGATGATAGAGTATACGGTTCGGAAGTTATGAAGGGGGGGTCGAAAGAGTCCCCCCCGGTCCAAGAAGTCTCAAAAAAGCCCGGTCTAGATAGGGTTTAAATATATTCATGTCAGCTTTCATGGCACTGACCTATTCTTTTCAAATTACAGATGAAACTCCATCAATCACCGAGAATCCTGTCCTACACCCACCTGTCATCAACCTTACTACATGGAAAGTGACCTTTACATGTGAGGTCAAATACGACAAGGACTTCGACGATGGTGCACGGTTTGCGGTCAAGTTCTTATTCGACCATGTTGAATATCCGGAGGTCAACGATGCTACAGAGTCCCCACTAGATCCAACCAAGAAAACAGTCGAGCTTGATGCAAAGTATTTGGGTGAATTTGTCTTATTTGGCACCCACAAATGGCATTCAAAAATGGGGAAAACGGTGAGTGAATTTTTTTTGGGTGGCTGAATTTTTTCTACAGCGGGTATCCTTAAATTATAAAAAGAATGTTGATTGATTTCCTGATGGAATCTACATCTTTGTTTCTCGTTTCTGAAGTTTTTTGTAAAAACAATTTGGTACTGCAGCGAAATGTGGGGGCTTGGCTTAAAACGGTATATTCGAATGAAAATATTTTCTAATGCTAGTTCCCAGCTTGCACTTTACGGCCAATTCATTGTGCACATCATGCGATTGATGTATGTGTTATTGTGTAACATTTAGCACGGTTATTGATGTATTATTACAGTAAGCATATAATAAGCCCATCGCTACTTTCCCTCGGTCGGTTTGAAGTTCCCATATCCACATAGTTAGGGGCTCCACCCATGTTGGGTATATTTAAAGCTTAAAGTTATCTAGCAGTTCTTACCAAAGTAAAAACCATTGGTAAGATTAACGCACGTTATTAGTGGCGTGTGGATGATGAAATAATGTTCTTTCTTTTTCTTTTCTTGCTATTGTCATTTACTATAAACGTGACATTTATGCCGTTTGTTTATTACTGTCATGTTTACATGTTCTACACATCTGTTGTCTGCCTTCCAGGTCTCTTGTCTTGTGCACGCCTACTGGAAAGACTTTAAACATAAGAAGAGTCGTGATCTCCACAGTAATGGATACTATGCTGGCATCAAGGTCATTATGTCTTCTTAATTTTCCACACTTACCAAATGATTCGGTAAAATTGCTACGACACTATACTATTAGGTAAATATGCCATACACATTTTGGTAAACATAATATATGGTCAAACTGCAAATTATCGAAAATTGTATTTTGTAGTAAAGCATGACAAAAATCCGAACTAGATTCTCTTTACATTTGCTCTATGTACCATAGAAAAAATTCAGATCATTTAGTCCGAAATAAGCAGTTTTGCCCTGAAAATGGCCAAAAAACTGCATAAAATCATGCATTTTCAATGTCTTTATAAAGTTGTGAAAAAACGCGGGTATTTCTCCACTCTACCACTGTGTGTGTTTTAATGTTTGAGACCAGTATGAAGTAGAGAAAAAGAAGAAACATAATGGATAACAATATAACGTTGGGTAAATTAAATTCGGGATTTTTCCGATAATGGTTGACTGAAATCAATCTAGCAGAACAATAAACCATCCTTTTTTTCTATTATTCTGTCAGTATCATGTACTAAATTTGCACTAATCATATATATGGTAGATTTTGTCTCTAGTCGTGCTGACACCATAATATTTTAACTTAAAACTACCGTCCGCCGCACGCACAATGACGGTGCTGTCGGACAGGGGTGCACATTAATTCGGGAGAGAAGATTCGTCTTGAATATCTTACCGCTAATCACATTTTATACAGCAGCTATTCGTTCCATCCTTGGCTTGAGGAGAGTGCTATGGATATAGATGTGTCCAAGTAAAAAAAAAATACACGGAAAAACGGCCGCACCGCACACATCAGGCCTTTGCTAACATCCCGTTTGTTGAGTCGGTAGAACGTCACTCAAAGTCGATCCCTACCGTCATGGCAACGTGTACATTATTCATGGCAAGTTAGCTGGATGCCGTAGCAATGGTTTTACTACTATGTCCATGTGTTCCTTGTTGTGTTAGGAGCAAACTTTGAAGAAAATATCGTCTTCAGTCCACTATCACACGCAACATTTAGACAAAAAAGTGTTCCTCACAAACCTTTTGTCGTCTGCTTGACGACAGGATTCTGGGTAACAATATGGCGGCGGGAAAATACACGTGCCGTAGGTTGTAGCAAAAAAGAGGAGTTTTGATGATTGATCACACTTAGAATCCAGTTGCAGGTTAGCAAAAGAGATTGTAATAAGTTGTCTTGTAAATAATTGTGTTTAGCAGGCAGGAGATGTGACATTTGTCTTATAAACCAGCGAACAACCGTGCAGTGTGAGTCTCCCACGAAGCCTCCAGACTCTGTAAATAAGCGACGGAGAGTTTTTGACGTCGCCAACTTCTTATGCATGGTTATCAAAGCTTTTCAGACAGTGTTCTGAATGCGTTAGTCTGTCAAGTTTGCATTTCTAGCGGTATTACTGATGTTGCATCTAGTACATATCCCTAAATACCCCGTTTTCGAAAAATCCCGAATTTAAGTACCCCACGAATTTATGTTACCCAACGTTACTCATAGTGTGATATTCATAGTGTGGCCTATCGTATTTTATTCTAAAATGCTATTAGTTGTCATTTGATAGTACGTTATTTGTCAAGACCATACCATTATGTAACAAGCGTATTTGTAAATTACCCTGGATTCCCGTAGTAATGTGCAAGACACTTTAAACACTTTTAACGCCTTTTTTTTAGTTCACTTAAATACTTGATAGATTCGTTTGTCGTCTATCATGGCTTGTTTATGATTTCGGTAAAAAAAAACGTATCTTCTCTTTAGATAAAATCTGCCCGACCAAACATTGGCGTATAGATTGTGTTTTCATCCTAAAACAAATGTGTGCATTGCCCTTTAAATAATGTCAAAGGCCAACGTTTATTGAAGTGCTGTTATTGTAAGACTGTCTCCCAGAAAAGACACTCAGTATACCTAAGGGTTTGCAGCTTCAGGTTGAGACCCTAGACTGCAGTGTGTTATATCTTTTTCCAGTTGTAGATGGATCATGCACCCCAGAAAGTAATACAGTTGCTTGGCTTGTTGGGGATATGCATTTTTTTTCATGAGCTGTATAGACTTTAACATTTTAAGAAATTGATAAATGAGCGCATATGTCAAACGTCAGGTTTATATGTTATATAATGTAAATTTGTAAACTTTGCTTAAAATATCATAAATTATGTTATTCCAGGCTGACAAAACGCACTTGGAGATACCAGAAGGAAAATCTGACACTATAAAGCTTCACAGCACAGTACCGTTCCTGTGTGATGATAAGTTGTGGTTTCATGAAAACAACTGTGTCATTGATATTGGGATAGAAGTAAGCGATGACGTCACCCCCGAGATTGACTGTGCATTTCAAATAAGAGCCACAAATTGGAACCCAACAACTCTTCGAGCTGAGTCGGAGGAAAAGACCATATATGCTACACAAGACCCGATAGATGGTGATCGCGTGAACGCGCTGGTTTTCAAAATATTTCCAAATGCACATTTTCATCATGACATCGAGGGCGATTTTGTCCCAAGTACATACAGTGGCTACACTCCAGATGACATTCATGTAAGTGATGTCAAAATATCTTGACACATTGATATTTTAAAAGATTTTAAGAGATAAAAACAAAAATTAGAATCTGAGAAATTGTACCCACTTTTTGTATCCAAGGGTATACTGAAAATAAGTATTAGTATATAATATTAAATATATACAGAATTTACTTAAATGTTATTTTCTAGACTACTAATCTAATTTGCAAAATCGTTCTAGTTCATTCATATGTATTGAAATTGACTCATTTATGTTAAACTTTATGTTATGTTAAACTATCTAAGTATAACATCATTCTGATATTTCCCTGCAAGTTTTAATCCTTTTTTGTCATCCAAAAACAATGTCTAAGGATATCACGAGTGATATATTGTTTTTACGGATAACGGAGTAACAACATATATTATGCAGGCTAGGCAAACTGATAACTTTATTATCAGCCTGGGGTTAAAAATATATTTTAGAAGCGCTTTTTAGATAGGAAGACAGCTTTGATTTTGGTGTGTTTTTTTTGTTCTAATAAAGGTTGAGGTGAAAACCATAGATGGGGGACAACCTGGCCATTGCAAGGGTGTCACCGACCCACACTACACTACCTTTGACGGCAAGTAAGTATACGAAAGACTACATATAATATTATTTCTCCATTCAATATATTCGTCACTAGTAGATATTTCCAAGCAAATCCATCATAATTTATATCGAATAAGTAAACTGAATTAAATTTATATGGCATGATTTCGATGCAAAAGAACTTTTTTTATTTCCCTATTCCTTAGATGTCGCACCCTTTCGCATGTTGTTAATGTCCACCCCCTTGAAATAGATAAAGTGCGGTACAAGAACTTCCCTGTGTGCAAAATAACTTGTAAGTTGTGCATGTCAAACACATTTGAAGACGAAATACATTTTATTTCAAATTTTAATCTGCCCCTTCTTTGATCACGAATGAAGCGACTTGTTCAAAGAAGCCAGCAAATTCCATCATTTCTGAAAGTTAACAAAAAAGATAACGCTATTATCTTCCTAAAATCACAAATTCCACACATTACAGACAAGTGGAATCATTCGTCTTCCATTGTCTTGAAAAAAAGTCGAACCAAATAAGTTAGAATTTCGAATTTTTTTGTGGAGGCACAAGCTTACAAAATTGTTTTCGGTCTGTGATCACCGTTTGTCATAGCAAGGTTATTTTTTTTAAAAGACGGATGTTCGCCTGGTGAAGGCCTTAGTCTCGTGATTCTTTCAAGTTAACAGTTACACCAGTTAAGTAGGTCATCGATCTGCAATCGACCTGCGTGCCGACATGCTAGACCGTGCTAACGGGATATAGAGCGACTGGCGGTCATAAACAGATTTACACGGACGCATTGCAGAAACTCTTGTGAAATTTTGGAAAGCTTGCAAATCGGGCGTAAAATACACTTTCAAGCTTCTCGGTGAAGCTTCCACAAAAAACAAACAGGCAGCACGCAGAGAAACAACACTGCTTTTAATGTTAAGGGAAGTAAATGATAATAGACTTACTTGACTACCTTGACGCCCCCTTGTCGTCCGATCTAAATTAGGCAGTTAGCCTCGGTCAGCAGCCTAAAATAATAGATTAACATAAAACTATATTATCAGACTAAAAATATGATTAAATGTGAACTTATACTGAGTAGAGCAGGCACGATTTTACTTTTCATTATTAAACATGACATTGTTGTTTCTGCTTTCCATCCTTTGCAGATATTACACGATTTTGTTCTTGGGCGAATTCCTATTTTATAAAAGCCAAGAAAGAAACTTTGAGGTGAGTTCGTATTCTATTTGCGCGGTATAAACACCCCTCGAAGAAAACAGAACAGCTTCGGAGACACACAACGGCAGTCTGTATTACATCGAACGTTTGGTCTCATTAAACATTTGCAAAAAACTCAAAGACTCATGATTGTTGTTTCAGTGCAAACATTGGCATTTATCTGTTGGAACCTCTACCAGTTGTATTTAACGCTCAATTGTACGCTTTCCAGGTCCAAGTACGTACTTGGTACTGTGGTGACCGAGGAGCTACCTGCCATTGTGCTGTCGCTGTCCGTGAAGGAAATGACATCGTGATCATAGACCTTTGCCACGTGGGTTGGGGTAACCATCACTACGCCTATCCAAAAATCACAGAAAAAACAGCAGGTAAAGAGGAAGGTATCCTGTCACCGGGGGTAGCAGTCTACAGGGATGCAACAAACAAAAGATTTGAAGTACGCATTTCTATCTCCTTTAAAACAGGTATTGTAATTTAGTAGAAATATTGACTGAGGAACTCCCTGGTTAGTAATAGAATGTAATTAGGCAAATCAGATTCTAATTTGCCTCGTTAATGATTTTTTTAAACCAACTGCATTCCATGATAGCTGTCGACTTTGCCACATTTCTACCATTATTGTTCATCTGCGCAGAATAATGACTCCGCCAGGAAGAAAAAAACAGCAATTTGTAGAGTTTGAAAATGAATTTCTAATCCAGATATGACGTTTTGACTTAGAACTGACTGAAGTAAACGATGTAATTTTTTTTTCGAAATCAGACAAAAATCAATTTGTGCGTTGATGTCATTCATAATGCTAATTTGCTGTGTTCTTAGTGAGATATCTCTATAAAGGCCTAACACAATCACCTTTCCGATCGTTCCAAGCGTAAAGTTTTCTGGCTAATATATAGCATTAGTACAAAGCAAATACAAGTCACCAACAAGATGGAACGAAATGGTTAAATGACGAAAGGTAAAATCCGGAAAGTATCCCTAAATTAACCAATATCAAGTAAGCGTTATGCTCTATTTTGTTTAGCAGGATCAGTCTATTATGTTTATTAAAAAATGCGGTATTTTTTTCTAGATCTTTATGCCCTCTGCTACCTCTGTGGTGGCCGAAATAAACAAGTGGGGTATCGATGTCCATGCATATGCACCTGCTACTGATCTGGGAAATACCTTAGGGTTATGTGGAACATGGGATGGGGACAGCGGAAATGACTTTACCCAACGTTCCGGCATCGTTACAGGTGACGAAAATGAATTTGGCAACAGCTGGAGGTAAGAAACACTTTGAAATAATTTACTGGAACTGCGCTGAAATTAAAACAAAAAAACATGAAACTGCTATCTAAGTAATTTCCATACCTAATAAACGACAACTACATGGAAAAGAGATATTAAATGTACATAATCAGCAATCTGTAACTCCCTTAGGTAACATACATTTTTACTTGCGTAATGTGTTTTACTACTACTGTAATTATTACTGAGTTCTATCTGTATTGTGAGAGGCACTAGATATTTAAAAGAGATATTAAATGTACATAATCAGCAATCTGTAACTCCCTTAGGTAACATACATTTTTACTTGCGTAATGTGTTTTACTACTACTGTAATTATTACTGAGTTCTATCTGTATTGTGAGAGGCACTAGATATTTAAAAGAGATATTAAATGTACATAATCAGCAATCTGTAACTCCCTTAGGTAACATACATTTTTACTTGCGTAATGTGTTTTACTACTACTGTAATTATTACTGAGTTCTATCTGTATTGTGAGAGGCACTAGATATTTAAAAGAGATATTAAATGTACATAATCAGCAATCTGTAACTCCCTTAGGTAACATACATTTTTTACTTGCGTAATGTGTTTTTACTACTACTGTAATTATTACTGAGTTCTATCTGTATTGTGAGAGGCACTAGATATTTAAAGACAAACATTTATTCGTTATTTGCTTGAAGTCATATTCAAATCTAAAGATTTGTATATATCGTAACTAAAAAAAGTTGAGAGCGATAGTTTGAAGCAATTGCTCAAGAGTTAAACAGAAAATTCAAATGCATCTTTAAGCTCAAAATTCATGATTAAGGTGGACATCTCTTTACTACTTCTAATCCATGTTCAACAATTTACTTGATTTGATGATTTCTTAGGCTCCCTTTTGGCAATATAATATCAGCTGATAGTTTCATTGTATCTTATGTTAGTATTAACATGATCAGACATACAAGTAAGTCATACCAAACTATTTGCTTCATCTTCTAGAGTCCCTCGTGGAACAAGCTTATTCGATGTCGCATGCCCGGAGATAGATCCAAACGCCACTGAAACGGTTCGGTCATGCAATTGTGAAGATGGCGGTAATATCCGCTGCCGATATGACGAAAATGCAAAACGGAATACTCTTCGCGGTATCAATAACGAAGCAATTCCGCAGAAGGACTCCGCCAATCTTCAATGTGGGGGTACAGCACGACGTTCTAGAAGATCAACCCATGACGTCACCTTCTACTCAGATGACATTGATGAAAGTGAAGGGTACGTCTTTGACTACGGAAACAACCAGCCCCCACCTCCTGTCGCTCAATGGCCAACTCCTACTCTCCAACTCACAGAGGCAGATGCCGTGAGACACTGTAGAGAGGCTATCACGAACTCATCTATATCAGCTGTATGTGCCAACCTAGGCGTGGATATATTTGCTCCTGTTGAAGCGTGTGTCGAGGATATAAAGGTGAAAATGTAATGTGTGTTACCTTTACATTCTGTTTCCTACATATTTCGAAAGCGTTTGAAAATACCTTACAGTAATCTGAAGCGCACTCAGTTGATATTTCTATAACGGTAAACTTACTTTTGCACACTCTAATCTAGTTAATCAAATGGGCATATAATCAATTTTGTCCAATTCTATATCTTTTTTCAGTTTACTGAAGATTTAGGCATAGCAGCAGCTCATGTGGACACCATGAAGGCATCTTGTACAGACATCGCCTATCAGAATGTCAGTCTGTACGATGTTGGCGACGATGGAGTTGCAGTTCCTCCCATGGCATTACGAGACAACCTGTGTCCAGCAGACTGTAGCCAGCACGGTGACTGTGTGAACGGGAATTGTGTGTGTTTTGAGCCTTATACATCAGCTGACTGTTCCCTTGTAAAAGGCAGTCCGCCTGTGGCCATGTTCATACCCAATCACGGCCTGTGTGACATCCGCAGGCGGCCATGCAGGAAGACGTCAATCATTGCAGATGGGCTGATTGAATCCGAGAATCTCACGTGCAGAATTAGGGATGTCAAGGTGAATAAAAAATGTAGTGTGATACATAAGACAAAATTGAGCATAATTCTTACTATCAATTTATAGTTCTAATTAACTAATTACTTAACACTTTCCCCTGATTTTCAGATAGAAAATGGGCTCCAGACCATCGTCCCAGGAAGCGACCAGCTGACAAACGCAACTATTCGCAGTTTCAAAGAGGTTTCGTGCGCCCTGCCTCGCTCTCCTCTACTTCTGGGCACACCAGATGATACAGAGGGAACTATCATCTATGGATACCGGATCTCTGTCAGTAATGATGGAGAAAACTTCAGTGACGAGCTTCTATTCACCATCTACGACTCTGTGTGCCAGAACTGTACATCGGGACCTCAGTGCTTCTGGAAGGTAGGTATTGATTATTAATCCTCCTTAATCTTAGAACACCTGGCAATGGAATGAGGTGAATAAAAATCCAAATATAAAGTACATCAACTATATAAAGAGCATTGTGCAATCAACATTTATATAAATTAATAATTTTGAAATTCTCTTTCCAGTTAAACACCTGCAAGATAAGAAATTTCTGTTTTGGTGATGGAGATCCGAACCCAAACAACTGGTGTCAGCAATGTCTTCCACAACTGTCCAACCAGACGTTCAGTGAAAGACCCCGTAAGACTACGTCATTAAAAGATTATTCTTTTTGTTTGGTTCTGTTACATTTTTGGCTATATCAAATACATGTTTATTAAGGATTAAGTCAATTTTTTTCTATCTTGTTCTTACAGTAAACCTACCACCAGTCATTGTGTCGCCAACTGACATCACCAAAGTAAACGGGGAAAATCTAACGTTTATAGTCGTTGCCAATGACCCAGAAAGCAGGCCAGTCAGTGTCGCCGTCACATCTGCTAACACTCATGCCATCCCAGTAAATGGGGATCAGGTTCAGTGGAAGACAGATCACCCAGTAGGCAGTTTTGTTGAAACGATCAAAGCGAGTGATGAATGTGGAGCTTCTGACGCTCAGAACTTCACATTCATCACCATGGACTGTCCCTGTCAGAATAACGGAAGGTGTGTACCAGATCCCAACATGCCTCGCGGGCAGGGTCACTATGTCTGTGAATGTCCCGGATATTCAGGTCAATGGTGTGAACAGGAGATTGACGAGTGTCAGTCAAACCCCTGTCACAACGGCACGTGTGTTGACTTAATTAATGGCTTCAACTGCACCTGTGATGCCGACCATCTTGGTGAGTTCTGTCACATTGACGTGGACGACAAGTGTGGTCTCCAGCCGTGTTTCCCCGGTGTTCTCTGTATAAACGTCGCCGGCGGCTTCGAGTGTGGGGACTGCCCTGAAGGGTTTACAGGAAACGGCATTATTTGCGAAGGTTAGTTGCGTCAGTCTTGGAAAATAAAGCAAGTTAGTAACATAACATGTATAACCATATTTCAGCGAAACACGCACGCTTTACAGCCTCTTGTACTTTTTTCTTGTATCTAACAGGTACATGAACAAAATTGAAGTCTAATGCAAGTATACTATATCATATAAATGTATATTCTATATTGTACTTGTAAAAGCTGACGACATCATACTTTTTTTTTCAAACCCAGACGTAGATGAATGTGCCCTGGACACCACCAATGACTGCAACTACGTTTGTGAGAACAGCCCGGGCTCATATCGTTGCACCTGTTCGGCTGGATTTGTCCTCATCAACGACCAGTGCTTTGGTAAATACTAAACCCACTACAAAACTCAAATTGATTATACAGGCGAATATGGGAACAACATTGCATTGATAAACTTTTTTTCTTTTTTTTTGCGTTTCACCCTTGCTTGCTTTGTGCTCAAGCCATTTTAAAGAAAGTGTTCATAAGTACAATGGAAATGCAAACCTTTAAAGCAACAAGATTAACAATGCAATGTGTCTAATTTGTCTTAAATCTTAACTTGCACCATTTACGTTTATGTATATCATATATGTTATTGTTTCCATAGATATTGACGAGTGTGCTTACGGGCTGTCAGAGTGTTCTCATCTGTGCGTTAACAATGATGGCAGCTACACGTGTGACTGTCCGGCTGGGTATCTTCTGGGACCTGACAACAAGCAATGCACAGGTACATTTCTTTTCTAAATTTAATTGGGGATTATTCACAGTCAGGATATTCACATCATATGGTCGTTTTCCTATACGACATGACTGGTAGAAACACAATACATAAAACAAGAGACAACTTACATTTTATTTTCTTTTTCAGAACTAGATGAATGTGACAGCACCCCGTGTCAAAATGGAGGCAGTTGTCATGATGGCATAAACCAGTTCTCGTGCTCATGTCCACTGGGATGGCTTGGAACTCTTTGTGAAAGAGGTCGGCGATATAAGTTTTATTTTTTCTTTGAAATTCATCAAGACATTTTTTCATCCCTATCAAAAAGAAAAGCTGTGTCAACAAACATATCGGGAACTATAACTATTCATGGCTTTAAGTATCAATCTGAGAGTTAATGCCTCCTAGGTGTTCAATCCACGTATTTTCCTAGAACTATCGTAGGGTGGAACCCATAATCACCTCAGTAGGGGTATCTTTGCTAAAAAGCTTCACGTGCGCGTGCAGCTAGCTTTAACAGAGTTAGGTGTGACAGGTCATTCGGTGTAAAATAACCTGGTGTGTTTCGCAAGGTTTATCATTGCATTTTATATAGACGTTAGTAACAAACCCTAACTGTGAAGACAAATGTTTAGGTACGCTTTGGTAAATTGTGGTGAACAACTATGACATTAAACATGACTGTGATGTTATAATTGAGACTGACACTGTTTTATGTTTAGACATTGACGAGTGTCTGGTGACTAACCATGGCTGTGAAAATGATTGCGAGAACACACCTGGCAGTTACACCTGCAGCTGTCCGGAAGGGTTTGAGCTGAAAGATGACAGAAGGACATGTCAAGGTAAATAAGAACGACTTATCAACCTTTACTATTAAAAGCTAGTGTTATTATGATAATACTATATTGCTTGGTCAGCCAGTTTGCATTTGGTCAAACACAATATTAATATCAAGATTTAAGAAAAGCACAATAGAATTGCACAGTTACAATATAAGGGCATTGAATAGAATACACCAGCAATATTCTTCTTGTCATTCACATGTAAAGAATTCACAGAAGGAATAAGAAAGAAAAATTGAATAAGGTTTAAAACTATTTCGCAACAAGATTATCACTGTCAATAAATTCTTAGGAATTTAAGTCTTATTGTCTTCTTTTCTTGGCTAGCAATACCATTTTTGTCATTTTCATTAAGAAAAAAATCACTTGAGAAACAAATTTTAACTCGTTGACAAAATGTGTTCTTAAACACAGAAGGTTTTATTTCTTTATTGTGTATAAGAATAGACAGGAAAAAAAATTAGGTCTAGCAAGAAAATCAACAGTTTGTGTAATGGAAACCATGTGTTGTTTAATTTTGTTTACTGAAAGTTCCTGTTGAGACCAATTTTATACTTTTCAGATACCAATGAGTGTGAAACCAGCTACCCGTGTACTCACATCTGCATCAACACGGACGGAAGTTACATCTGCAGCTGTCCGTCTGATCTAGTCCTTCAACCAGATGGCATTACATGCGGTAATTGCACACATTTGACTATATACCTGCTATTGCAGTATCTGACGGTACGTGACATGCCAAAATGTTTATAAATATATACTTTATCCTTGTTTAGCTGTTTTTCTAGAGTATGGCAATGAATAGCATAATTTAGAACTTTTCCTGGAAATCAATACAAATATATCGGCATGATAGTCTTTTGAATTGGTCATGAGGTCATGAGGGAAGAGGACAATGGTCAGATAAAATATAACAGAAATGCAAATTGCATGTACATCATGATACAAATATGAATTGTATTCACGGTTTCTTTCCAGTGCATTTGATGATTTATCACCTATCTAATTATATTTTTCGTTATCGATACGATTTTGATAGCTCAATAAATAAACGCAATTTGTATCTGGAACTAAGATGGGTTTAAAGATTTTTACAAAACAACCAATTCGTCATCTCACAAGACGTCTTCAACTAATGATACTTTTATGTATTGCCTTTTTAACACTATTTTCCAATGTAGTGGTACCCGCTTCGGCCGTTGCACCACAAGAAAGTACTCAGGCACAAGGTGCGGTTATTCTTAGGCTAATTTAATAATGCTCATCATAACAGTAGCATTGTGTATTTGTCGGTTTAACATCCAAATCGATCAAGAGTATTCTGTATTCTGTGGTTTACGATTGATGTTGCTTTATACATGTTAACAGAAACAACACTACGACCCAGTGCAAGTGCCACGTTAGGGACAAACACGGAAACTCCACAAGGTAGATAAATCGTTTATGTATTCAGGATGCTGTAACGCTATTAATAAATTAGACACTTTGCCGTCAAAAGTTCCAATGGTGTCTTTCAATTTCCATACAATGCCGCTTAAATCCGCATGGGGATGCGACGGAACAAAGCAAGCAATTTAAGTTCAATATCTTTCTCTAACGGTTCTGTTTAAATTCGTTCGGTTATGTCATACGTTCAACTTTAAATCGACATAGTACATATTCTTTTCTTCGAATTTTTGATCCCAATCCCTATGTATTTTTGATAACAACTCTACAGACTGTAGGAAGTCCGACTGCCCTGACAAACAATTGCAAGAGTGCGTCGAGGTCGGTGGAAACTATGTTTGTCAGTGCGTCGAAGGATACTACCTAGCTGAAGGCGGAACGATGTGCAAAGGTAGTCGAATCTTAACTCTTGATATAAAATCTATCTAACACATTCATTTGTCTATACCAATTCAATAAATCTCTTAACTGTTGGAACAAATTTAAAATGTCTCTCAACCGTCAAACAAAATTTGATGTATACTTAAGAACTCTTATGATATATATCAATATGCTACGATATGTGTGTGTGTCTAAGGAACATTTAACTAATGACTTCTGGATTCTTATCTTTAAGCGTCAATGCTGATCTACATACCTATAGTCTTAACGATGAACGGTACTTCTTATTCAGAATCAACTGTGTACGACGCCACGATCACCCTGGCAATGATAAATGGCAACGAAGCAGTGTTCACTGAAGATGGCTTGGGCACCCCTGGTTCGCCAGAATTTCTCGACCTAGTATTATTGATGGAGGAAGTGGTGAGTTGCGACTTTATACCGACACAAATGACATCTGGTAGGATATTGCTTAAAGATCATTTGGATCTGTTGTTGAAACAACAAATTAGAATGTATTATGTCATTTCTAATTATATGGATTTGACAGGTTTGGCTATAAATATCGATTCTTTTTTTAACAGATCAATGCCGCCTATGAAAGCAGTGACCTTGAAGACCAGTACCGGGACTGTAAGGTCAACGCTTTCCGACAGGGAAGTGTCATTGTGAACTTCGACCTCTTCTTCGTGGAAGATGCTGATTTGTCTTCCTCAGAAGTCATGGATGCCATCTTCAACAGCCTGGCGAACAACACTCTTAGTGGAGGGAACGGAATGATAGTTGCCATTCCATCATCTTTGCAAGTGTCTTCACAAGGTAAAGTTAAATTATTTCTATCATATTTGCTTATCATCATCTTCATTAATTGCATATATCCTTTACAAGCTTGCCTAATTATTTGCCACTGTAGAATTGAGTCGAATCATGGTCATCATTTGTAAGACTAATAACAAGGTTGTGGTGTAAAAAGGACAACGTGCATCATCACGGGCAACCTAGCAGACGATCATGCGTTCTAGCTGCGAACGTGCAAACAACATCATTCTTAATACTCCATCAGTAGGTTACCCTCCTTTCCAGAGTAATAAGAGTGTGTTTATTTGTATCTTGCTGCCATTCGTACATTGGCAACATGACACATTGCTAATACCTCATCCATTTTTGCTCTCATTAGCTACTACCGCTACCGAACAGATGTGGTACAACAACCCCCTGTACCTCAGCCTGCTGTGTGTCGGCTGTGCTGTTGTGGTCACCATCCTGATAGTGGGAGCTGTCTGCCTGCTGACCAGTCCCAACCGCCGCCGTAAGATGGTCATTAGTGACAGCACGGTGGCCATGAACATGGCGGACATGAATGGAAAGGCCGAAGGTATTGACGGCCCTGCTGCCGAAGATGACAAATACTAGTAAAATTAGTTTCTTTGTCATTTTCACAGAACGTCACTGGCTTAACAAACTGAGGTTGAAACTCTGTGAACAATGCACCTTAAAGTACAAAATTGCGAGAATTTCGATAGCTTTATCTTAGTTATATGTATCAAATCGTCATTCCAGTTTGCTACTTGGTTCGATATATGCCGCCTCTTCAGACGTATAGCATGGCTAGTGTGGGAACAGGTTGGTTTTTCGACAAACTTTGCAACTTAAAGATTTGTAGAGAGTAGTTCTAAAAGTTTATGATACTTCTGATGCTATTCAGAAAAAGATTATCACTATCCAAGAATGTTGTTGTAAAATAGACAGAACATTTTGCTAAAATTGGAAAACAATTACAGCTTTCTATAGTTAATTATGTTTGCTGTTCTTGATTTTTTTATTATAACACACAGGTGTATTGAAATGTGTATGATTATCAAGCTGTAGTGCCTTGTACAATGTACGTTCTTAGTTGTTGTAATAGAATAGTGTGATAATCTATATTAGAAAGCATGATATTTCTGATGTGTTGATTTCATATTTACAACTTTTGACTCCTGCACAAAAAAACGTGTGCTTTTTACGTGTTGTAAACTTATTTAGAGGTAGCTATTTTTCAACACGATTTGCTTAGACCATGCATACTTTGGTCATTGTTATCCGATTATTTGTATTGACTGTTTGATTTTAATTACAATATTGGTTATACAGTTGATTTTAAAAACAAATAGTAAGGAATGTTTGACGTATATGTCTGACGTACAGGTTTGTAAGCTTCCATGTTATTCCTAAACTTGATCCCAGAACGATTCTTTGAGGTCCAAACTGCAGAAAGGTACAATGAAAGCTCATCTATGTTGGTAGTAATCATAATAAGTTACCTTTTGATAATACTGCATTTTACCCATTGGCTGAATCCATAACTGATTATCATAGTCCATACTAAATGATAAAGAATTTTTCTCTGCTATTTAGGTTGGATATCAATAAATAATCTGCATCGGCTCATGATGTGTACGCTATCACAATCAAAACACACAATCTCAGATTAAAGATATGAAAACGCAACGCTTAGTTCTTTGAGTGACTCATTATCATACTCCGAGGCACAAGCTTTTAAACTTCTCCTTCATTTCACTTTTATTGCAGGACACATCGGGCCAAAGCTTTCGTTATAACATCATTGTCGGTGTTTTCCCTATGTACCGTGAAACTATTACTCCCTTCCACCAAACCTTAGCATTCGCAAACATTCCTTTCCTTTCGGAATACGACTCTTCTTATCAACGCACTATCTACTATTCCGAAACTTCCAAAAACAATAAAACCAACCCCTAATGTCAAACACTTCTCACGATGCGCAGACGTCATACCAACCAAAGATCTTTCTACAAACACACAAGCGCCCCCCAATGATTCAGCATTCAACTACATACCTCACACAACCCCCCCACGCAAACACACACTTTCACGCACTAACAAGAACACCATACAACAAACAACACCTTGACCCTTTTTAACCCTGGGAACCCTAAAACCTATGAGATGGTGCGAGTAAAAAATGCCTTTCTTATGAAATCTACCTGGCCAGGGGGGGGGGGGGGGGCGCTAAATGAGAGAATGCTAAACACTCAGAGAATGGTATACCGAATAATTTATACTTCATTTTGGGTCTTTTACATCTTGATTTTGACATTCTATACATTATCATCCGTTTTATGAAATATATTTTTGGAATTTACGGCGTATATTTGCCCATTTTGTAGCTGCTTGCACGCTTTACAGTATGGTAGAAAATATATTTTTGTGGAAATGGACGAAAATTGATGCGCTTGTGGATGTCATCCGCATATTATTAATCAAATGTACATGGCCTAACTAGATTTAATAGATTCTTTCTGCATAAATTTCTTAACACGATTGCTGATCTATTAATAATACTAATTCAAGGTAAAAGAATACCAACTAGACAGATGGGCAGAGGACTTTAAAGAAACATTAAACAGACCAGCCCCGGAGTCTGATGCTATTATCCAGGACACGGACTTCAACATAAAAATGAAACGTGGCCCAATGTTACTCCAGGAAATTGTCTCTCAACCAGGCTAGAATACTGTGACTTCGCAGAAGATCTAGCCTTGCTTTTGAATTCCCAGTGGGGACATCTAGGAAAAGACCAATAGAGTTGACCAACAAGCAAGTAGCGTGGGCCTAATAATACATTCGGGTAAGGGAAAAATAATAAAAGGAAAGAGTAAAAGCACAACAAAGACGACCATATGTGGACAGGAGTTTGAAGACGTATTAAAAAGACTTCAAATATCTCGGCAGCTACAAAAGGGTCTCAAGAATTGGCAATCATTCAATAAACTGAGCGGCATTTACCTTGAAGCAAAAGACCAAACTGGTATATACGAATCAAACGTGCGTTCTGTCTTTCTGTATGCGTCAGAAACACGTAGAACCAATAAGAGAATAGAAATTCGTCTCAGAGGTTTCAAACTTCAAGGTAGATGCCTCAGGAGGTTTCGAAAGTAGATGCCTCAGGAGGTTTCTGAAAATACGCAGGGGGATCTCAAAGAAGTCAGCGAACGTACATGTATGAAACATCGTAGACGAAAAACACACAAACGCTGGACGTGACTAGGACACGTCCTCCACATGAACAAAGCCGTACACTCACATGTCGCCCTCAAATGGAATCCTAGAGGGAAATGAAAGAGAGGCAGGCCTCTAGGGACCTAAAGGAGAACTGTAGAAGGAAAGATGAAGACTACAAGGAAGACATGGCACGAGACAGGAATGGTGGGAGAGCGTTCGTCGGCGCCTTTTGCTCTAACGGGAGCGAATGGGATTAAGTACACTACCAAAAATCTTTGTTTCTTATTCTTTCTTATTTTTCTTGTTTTCTTATGTCGATAACGATTTTTTTTACAAAGGAAAAACAAGAACATTCAAGAAACCTTCTGGTAAGTCTTGCCTCTGGCAATTCTTACACAAATACTTTTATCCTTTTTTTAAATGTAACTTATTGTAAGAAAATATTTCTAGCATGCTGTTTTTCAATAAGAATTTTCTAGAAAAATAAGACAAATGTGCCTTCTCTGGCTTCATATACGATTTGTTTTTGTTTCGTCAAATTTGCATTCTTACAGCTTCTTCCAATAAGTTATTTTTTCTTGAAAATTTGATTCTACTAGAATTATTTTCTTGAACTTTCTTGGTTTAAGTTAACTTAAGAAAAAAAATTATTAGATGCAATTCTAGTTTGTGCTTAAAACTGGGTTTCTTATTTGTGCTTAAAACAGGGATTCTTGGTTGCAGAATAATATTCTTGCTGACAGAAAAATTTTCTTTGTAGAAGGAAAAACAAGAAAAATAAGAAAAAGGATTTTTTGTAGTGTAAGTAAGTAAGCAATTGTATGTAAATTGCAATGATTAGCACCTTTTACTCCTGAAAAGGCCATTTTCTGCGTGTCACAATACCAGGTTCCGAGCCGACTACCGAGTTCATTACTACGTCATGAGCGGAAATTAACTTGATGACCTGGCGAAATAAATCAAGAACAGGGAGTATGATTACGGACTTGATATGCGCACAAATGGGAATGGGCACTAATGCTCAAGTGTTAGATTAAATCATTTCTTTTTAGGGAATTCAAGACCGAAGCGGTCACCTATTTGATATTGATTTTTTAAGTATATACCATTCTACACTTATAATATTTTTGTATCAGGAACATCTGGAGCCTCTTATTTCGCTGAATACTACATAACTGCTAAAAAACACTACCAATCGAAATGTTGATCCTCAAAAGCCGGATTCTAGGTAAAATGATACTGGCCACATACTTGGTGTAATATAGCGTACATGTATGTCAACCGGCAATATGGCAGATATTTGTCCCATATGTTTTCATAAGAGATAGACCATCTGAATTTCTAAAAAAAAAACACTGACAAATCCCCTGGGAGACAAGATAAGACAGAAACATGTAAAGTGCCGACCCATCTTAAAGGACTGTCACATAATTAAAGACCTGTCAAACATATCCGGTAAAGATTCTAGATTCGATAAGGAGTTCCACACAGATGAAAAAGGGACAGACAATAGGAAAGAGAACACAGTCGGATGACAGAAATAGAGAGGAGAGGATGTGAGTGCGAAATATACTCGGCCACGGCAAATCTTGTGTGTGTGTGCTCACTTCATCCCCGAAGTAGTATTCTTCTACTTCTCTACACTGGCATCAAAGACGTAGATTTCTTAATTTCAAATTTGATAAAAGTTAAAATGTTTGCTATTTGCTTGACACTTCAGCATCTGTTCCATATCCGATAATGCACACCTGTGTATTGACTACTTCACAATCCTGCAAAATTGAAAGGGCTGTTGAGTGTTTTTACTCCTAACACTCAGTCAAGGTAAGAATCAAGATTTCTTTATTGAATTTTACAGTGATCGTGAGGCCGCCACTGAATTACATTTAATTCACAAACGCCAAGGTTAAAAGCTTTTACGTCCTACAATATTGCCCATTACGTCGCTTCCATGATTAGTTGGAAGATTATTACACGAAATCTATACCTTACACGCACTGATTAACACAGTCATATATTTCACATAACTAAAATAAAATATAATCAAATACATAAATTGTACTTCGTTTTTATGTCTTCGATCGAATGAGAACCAGGAAGCGTTAACAACATGATAAATGGTAGCGGCTAGCTGCTCATGATGAGAATTATTGTCCAAACTTCTTGAGCAGGTTGCAGGTATAAGGGATTGGAGAATTGCCGTATCTCTTTGTTCTTGCTTTGGGCAGTTAAGTTTTTTACTTTTTCTCGTCACACGGCCCGAGACTTGAAGCCTTGTCGGCGGCAGCCAGTCTCTGTACTCAGACTTCAGCAATGTCGTTGCAAACTTGAGGCAGAGCTGCTCCCTTCTCTCTGCTAGAGTTGCCAGTCCGAGGCACTGCAGTGCACGAGGGTAGTCTATATATAATCGTTCCCTAAAATTATACGGCCCGTCCGCCTCTGGATTCTTTCTAGTTTGAGTTTGTGTCTGGCCTTGTGACCAAGCAGGAACCGCATACTCAAGAATGGGCCTGACATAGCCAGTGTAAATCGTTGTCAGGTCAGCTTCTTTAGTCGTTGGAGGAAGTAAAGCTTCTTCACTGTTCCACATAACATATGACTGTGTATCTATGTATAAACACGATAACTCGAGAATGCCTGTGTGGATTGTCTTCATAGTTACTATGTCAGAGGGTTTTAAAAAACTCGAAACGGTTAGATATTTTGCCCCATAATATGCATAATTAATGAGGAAAGTTTATAAATCCGCTATATTGCATATTAAGACTCTATATGTGGCACCCAACACTTGCTAGCTGACGCCTTGCACTGGGGCAAATATTCCCAAGGGCTCCACAACTAGTGGTCAATATACAATGGGATATCTAGAATTAGAACCTGTATACAAATTGTTTTTGATATATGGGTAGCTTAAGTGATGCTTGATATAATGAAATGGTTATTGTACCAACCGGAATCTAATTTGGATGATTGATGGGGGGATTCTACAAACCCATTGCATCCCATTATAGGACATGTAACATATGCAACTGAGAAATAGAGCGACATTGACGGATAAAAGTAATGCAAATGGAGAACTTAGTTGCGTAAATGATAAGAAAATAATGTAATTCCATATTGGTAAATAACAGGAATTTCAAATTTGTGGGATTTAGAAACTTTGTTAAGGTGAGTATGGTTGAACATAAAGTATGCAAATTAACCCTCATCCGACCGTATGGGGTCCGTTTGGACCCCAGGCGTGTTTTACTGTGTGCCATATCAACATTTTTCGTTGGAGAAAAAAATCCTTCCATGAGTTTGTTCATGTACATGTCTTACAACTCCTGAGAATTTTTTACCGGGATTGGCCGATTTTTGGGGAAGTTATACTCTAAAGTGTGCGTGTTGTCCGCTGGGGTCCAAACGGACCCCAGATGATTTCGCATTGTTGATTAAGTAATAAGAAAGAAATTCCTCATAACTCCCAAACGGTAAAATGTATCCTCACCAGATTTGCAAGGAGTGATGTTCAGGTAAAGTTTTATAATTTCTGTAAATTTTGTGACGTTATGACGTAATATTACGTAATTATGACGTCATCGATGTGATTTTATAGGCTAAATAGGGAAGTCCCATAATATTGAAAGGTATTAAACAAAATAGAGTGTATTATTGATTTTAAGGTATGCCAAGGCAAGCAACGTCAATGGCGATTACGATGACACCAAAATGACGTCACAGAATGACGTCATGAGTCCCTGGGATCCGCCATCTTGGATCGGCCATTTTGAAATTTTTAAATTACATTTTTTCCATTTATGACCCCAAATCACAAAAGAAAGACACTGGAAACGTTAATCTAAATGTTTCTGGTTAAGAAAATACCAGGTAGTGACGAATTTGAAGGCAAAAAGCCTGTTTATACCTAAAATAAACATCTTGTCCGCCATCTTGGATTTTGAGCGATTACGTAATCAAATTAGCATAAATTATGAATAAGTAATTATGAAAGTTACATCTAAATACATATGATGTTATACAGGTTAGAAAACTAGTGTGGTTGAGCAAGAGAACCTGAGAAATATCATTGTTTTTAAAACATTAGTGACTTTTTGTATAAAATGCCCGTCAGAAACCCGTTGCCATGGCAACAGGAAAAATGATAAACTTAAACTATTATCATGGAATTGTTGCCAACTAAATTTCAGGAAAAGTCACCAAGTTTGGTAATCTTAGCATACGTCATTTGGCAGTTATACGATGTCAAAGTTGGCGCGGGCACTTTTAGCCCCACCAGTCTAGATAGGGTTAAAGGAAAATGCGGGTTCTCCTCATTTTCTGCATAAATTATGATAATGAGCATTAATCATCAACACCAAAAATTGTCAAAATATTCTCCATGGATTATTGTAACAGGATATGCACAATAACTACAATAAGATCCACCAGAAATATATTTAGGGGGCAAAGCAAAATGGGGTCCGTTTGGACCCCATACGGCCAGATTCGTCGCAAAAATGTGTCGGTCGGATGAGGGTTAAAAGAAGTTTGTCATTTTGGAATGAAAGGCATGAATCTTTGTTGGGTTAGTGGGTGTAGGTGGGGGCATTTCAATGTTTTGAAATCACATTCAAACATTGCATTGTACATGTACATGGGACGAATAGTATTGAATGAGATCATTTTTCCTACGTATGCATGGATGTTAATATATCGCATTCTTAATGAAGGCAACTGCGGGTAATTGCGATTTAATCACAGAACATCAAGCAAGGGTTCAGAACACGACAAAGATGGACTTCATGATCTATGACTGAGGAAATATATCGATCATGTGCTAGACAATTTTCTATTACCGAAGTCATACATCTGGTTGAAGAAATCGTTAATGTGTCTACTTTGAAATTATTTCTGTTATTCTAAATTAGAGCCTAACTCGATATATTCACAATTTTGATTCAGTGAAATCTGATGTCCAGATATACATAATAATGTATGATATACAATCGTTTTTTTACTACTTGTAATTACTCCTTGTATGCACAGTTGGAGCCTTTAAAGTCTCTACATGTTATATGGACTGTATGCTGGTTAGAGTTGTATACTCAAACGTGAACTTCTAAGATAAAGAAATTGGTATCTAGCCTATACTTGGTATTCAACTGATAATACTAATATTAAAAACATTTCATAAACACGTAATCTTAGTCGTTAGTCGCATGTTTCATAACAGGTTTAAAACACATACGAAAGCAGTAGCCGTATGTTTGACATCCAGAATGTAAGTACAGCTTGCAATAAAGAGAAAAACTCTATTGGTACCATCTGGACCCTCTTAAATCGCTTAATTTTACGCAACAGCTTGATAAACACTATCAATATAAGTGTTTATCAAACGCCGAATTCCAAAGTATTCTAGCATGGCAACGGCCACATAATTGATATATAAGGCGTACTTTTTTTATCTATATATTCTGAATAATAACTTACCATTTTCTATTTGCCTGACACTTTAGAATTCATATCGTCTCCATAAATGCAGAGAGGCTGTATACTGACCACTTAAGAATATTATTAAATTCGCACGGGCAGTTAAGTGTTTATGACTCAAAACACTCACTCTGGGTAAAGATTGAGTCGAGACATATAAGAAATGATATTATGTGGGTACTTACGCTGAAGATATAGGCACACACAGCATCTCCCGTGCGGTGGCATTTCCTTGTATGTTCTACTCTTAGGATGAGTATAAATGAATGCAATTTTCCCTACATCTAGAATCTCTTTGGGGGCCACACGACACGGTCATCGGCTAAGAGGTGAGTACGTCTTCTGTACATTTGCTTATTGACATGGATATGTGTTGGTTTTATGCTGGGCGAATTCACGGTTTAAACACCGTTGCACGGCTGTAAAACCGGTGCTCCCTGGTCATTTAAGTCTCAGGGCTGGTTATCATGGTCGAGCGTATCTTGCTTGTAGCTCGCCCAGGTAGCAGTATCAATTGGTATATATTCGGATGTCAACCCAACGGTTAAATGTCGTCTTTCTGGGTATATAGTGTACCGTATGCAGAAAAAACGTCAATTCGATCCGTGATTATTGTTAACTTTATGTTTTCTTGAAATGAAGGTCTAAAATTATGTTGTT